>NW_023270323.1:79775779-79902108 GCF_011800145.1 Mirounga leonina
CGGACTGCCGGCAGGGGGCGGGGCCAGGCGGGCCGCCGTGGGCGGGGGCTATCGGCAGGGGCGGGGCCGGGCTGTCGAAGGGCCTGGGACGACCGGTCTGCGGGTCAGGGGCCACGCCGGTTGCCGTGGGTGGGGCCGGGCTCTCGGCGGTAGGCGGGGCGCGCCGGGAAAAGTTCCGGGAAGGTGCGCGGCCCGCCCAGACCGGGCGCGGAAGTTGGCGGCGTCCGCGGCCCCGCCGGTCGAAGGCCGTGGCCATGTCCTCAGGGCGCGCTGGGTCCGGCGGGCAGGAGGGGGCCGCGCGCGCGGCGGCCGCGCTCTGCGGCCTGTACCACGAGGCCGGGCAGCGGCTGAGGCTCCTGCAGGACCAGCTGGCCGCCCGCGACGCCCTCATTGAGCGCCTCCGCGCCCGCCTGGCCGCGTTCGAGGGCGACGCGGCGCCCTCGCTCGTGGACGCGCTGCTGGAGCAGGTGGCGCGCTTCCGGGAGCAGCTCCGGCAGCGGGAGGGCGGCGCCTGCGAGGCGGCGCTGCGCCAGGTGCGTCCCCGGTGGGCGAGAGCCGCGCCTGCTCGGCCCGCAGCGGGTTCTGAGGGGCGGTGGGTGCGCGTCGGCTCCGAGAGGTTTGAGAGCTGGGCTCCTGCGTTGGGTGTGAGGACAGTGGGGGGGCTCCGGGGGGGTCCGTGCCCGTGTTGAGTGTGGAGGGCGGTGCTGTGTCTGCTGTCGGTTCTGAGGGCGCGCGTGGACGCTGTTTACCTTCAAGAGAACACGGCCGGTCAGTTCCGCCCACACATGGATTTATTCGGGAGCAGCGGAGGATTGCGGTCTGGGACGCGCAGATAGGGAGGCCACCGGCCCACGAGGGGGCTCTCACAGAGGAAGGGGGTCGGGAGGGCCGCGCACACAGGTCGGCGGGGGTGGGCCGGGAGCTGGCCGGGCTGTGGCAGAGGGCGGCGGAGAGCGCGGCCGCGCGGAGCCGCCCTGCTCGCGTCGGCTTGGCGGCCAGCGAGGCGTGGGAGGGGGAGCGCTCCTCCTGCCGCGTCAAGACTGCGTCTGAACGGTTTCCTTTATGAAGTTTTACGGTGTGGTTCTGACGGTTGTGCATAGCGTTGGCTCTTCAGGCGGTGTGCGCGCCGGCGTCGGGTTGTCCGTCCCGAGGTGTGCGCGCCTGTGTTGCCTTCAGAATGGCGAGCTCCCGCGGTGGGCGCTGAAGGCTGTGTGCACGTTGGCTCGGAGGCGTGCGTGCCTCGCGTGGTGGATCCGGGGGCTGTGTGTCCGTGTTCTGTGGGTTTGTGCCCGTTCCGGGCTCTGAGGGGTATTTGTGCCCTGTTGGGTCTGGAGGTGGGTCTGCATGAGGAGCGCTTGCTCCTGTTGCTTCTGAGGATTGTGTGTTTGTGTCATGTTCTGAGGGGGGTTCTCCATGTTGCGTCAAGGACTGTATGTCCGTTCATATCTGAAGGTTGTGTTAGGATTAGCGGCTGTGAGACCCTGTTGGTTCTAAGGGGTGTGTGTGCAACCGTGTTGGGCGTAAGGGTTGTATGTCCGCGTTGGTTCTGAGGTGTGAAGCCCCCCTTGGGTTTTGGGGAGTCCGTATGCCTGTTTTGGTCTGAAGGTTGCGTGTTCGTGTTGCTTCTGAGGGTGTGAGTGTGTTAGATTCTGAGCAGTGTATCCTGTGTTGGGCCAAAGGCTGTGTGCTCATGTTGAGGGTTGTGGGTCCTTGTTGGTCTGAAGGAGTGTACGTTCCCATGTTGGGTTTGAGGCATATGATGCTCTCACTGGGTTCTGAGGGGGGTGTGTGCCTGGGTTTTGTCTGAGGGGTGTTTGTGTGTTAGGTTCTGAGGTGTGTGCTCCTCGTTGCATCTGAGGGGGTATGTGTTTGTGCTGATTCTGAGGGGCGTACTCCCATATTGGGTCTGAGGGTTGGGTGTCTGTGTTGTTCTGAGTGGGGTGTCTGTGTTGGGTTCCATTTGGTCTTATTTTTTTTAAAACACTTTTTAAAAGATTTTATTTATTTGAGAGAGAGCAAGAGTGAGAGAGCGAGCATGAGTGGGTGAAGGGCAGAGGGAGAAGCAGGCTCCCCGCCGAGCAGGGAGCCCGATGCGGGACTCGATCCCGGGACTCCAGGATCATGACCTGAGCCGAAGGCAGACGCTTAATGACTGAGCCACCCAGGCGCCCCTCCATTTGGTTTTAAGATTTTTTTTTTTTTTTTTGAGAGAGAGAGAATGAGAGAGAGCACATGAGAGGGGGGAGGGTCAGAGGGAGAAGCAGACCCCCTCACTGAGCAGGAAGCCTGATGCGGGACTCGATCCCGGGACTCCAGGATCATGACCTGAGCCAAAGGCAGTCGCTTAACCGACTGAGCCACCCAGGCGCCCCGCCCATGTTGGGTCTTGAGAGTACCGTGTCTGTGTTGGTTCTGAGTAGTGTGTCTGTGGTGGGATCGAGGGGTCTGCCCATGTAGGTCTATGGGGTGCGTTTGCCAGTGTTGGCTTCTGAGAAGTGAGTGTGCCTATCTGGGTCAGAGGGTTGTGTGTCTATGTTAGTTCTAAGGGGTGTGTATTCCTGTGCTGTGCCCGTGTTGGGTCCAGTGGTTGTATATCCATGTTTTTTTCTGAGGGGTGTGTGTACCAGTGTTGTGTTCTGAGGGTTGTGTGTCCATGTTGGTTTCTGAGAGGTGTTCTGTCTGTCTGTGTTGGGTCTGAGGTGTGTATGTTCAGTGTTGGTTCTGAAGGGTGTGCTCCCATATTGGGTGAGGGTTGTGTGTCCCTGTTGGTTTTGAGGTGTCTTTGTGCTCCTGTGTTGGACCTAAGGGGTGTGTGTCCCTGTTTTGGGTTCTGAGATGTGTGTTTGCCCACATAGGGTTTGAGGTGCCTGTGTTGTGTCTGAGGGGTGTATGCACTCATGTTGGGTTCTGAGGGATTTTTGTGCCCAAGTTGTGTATTGAGGGGTGTGAGTAGATGTTCATTTGGAAGGGGGGGTGTGTTCCCACTTTGAGTTGAGGGTGTATGCTCCGTGTTGAGTTCTGAGTGGTCTGTATGCCTGTGTTGGGTCTGAGGGTTGTGTGTCTTTGTTGGTTCTGAAGCTGTTTCTGTTTGTGTTGGGATGAGGGGTGAGTGTCCTTGTTGGTTATGAGGTTTTGTGATTAGGTTTGGAGGAGGAGCTCCCATGTTGGTTCCGAGGAAAGTTTGTGTGCCTGTGGTAGATTCTGTCTGGCAGGTATGTGTGCATGTTTGGGTTCTAAAGTGTCTGTGTGCTGTTATTAGGTGTAAGGTATGTATGTCTCTGTTGGTTGTGAGGGGTGTGTGTCTGTTGGGCCTGAGGGGTAGCTGTATGTCTGGGTTCTGATGGGTATGTATTTGGGTTCTAAGAGGTCTGCCCCCTTGTAGGGTGTGAGGGCTGTATGTGACTGTATTGTGTTCTGATGGGATTGTGTGTGTACGTGGAAGGTTCTGTGTATACGTGTGTTCATGTTCAATTCTGTGTTGTGTGTGTAGACACTGGGGTCTGGAGTGTTTGTGTGTGTGTGGTACCCGAGCATAGGCTCCTGGTGTGTATGTGTTCACACTGGGTCCTGGGCCATGTGAACCCTGGTTATGTTCTGAGGTGACTTTCAGCTCCAGTCGTAAATGAGTCTTTCAGTAACAGCTGTCTTCTGCTGGGAGCAATGACCTCGGATAACAGACTTAAATCTCACTTTCCCTCCTCCTCATCCCTGACACTGATGATCTGTCTTTGTGAAGTACCATAAATGCCCAGAACAGGAGCAAGAGTAACAGTATTTGTCTGTAACAGCTGTTTGAAGTACCACACGCATCTGGGTGAACTCTAGTGCCCTGTTTGGGCCATAGCTATTATCTGGGTTGTCCCAGGAAAGAAACTAGGTCTGCAAAGAGAGTAGCTGCATAAGACAATTTTCTTTTTCTTTTTTTAAAGATTTTATTTATTTATTTGACAGAGAGAGACACAGCGAGAGAGGGAACACAAGCAGGGGGAGTGGGAGAGGGAGAAGCAGGCTTCCCGCTGAGCAGGGAGCCTGACGTGGGGCTCGATCCCAGGACCCTGGGCTCATGACCTGAGCCGAAGGCAGACACCTAACGACCGAGCCACCCAGGCGCCCCCAATTTTCACTTTTTTTTTTTGTTGAAGATTTTACTTATTTGACAGAGAGAGATACAGCGAGAGAGGGGACACAAGCAGCGGGAGTGGGAGAGGGAGAAGCAGGCCTCCCGCGGAGCAGGGAGCCCGATGCGGGGCTGGATCCCAGGACCCTGGGATCATGACCTGAGCCGAAGGCAGACACCTAACGACCGAGCCACCCAGACGCCCCCAATTTTCACTTATAGGCTTGGCCCTGCAGCCAGATTTTAGAGTGAGAAAGAGACATGCACCCCCCCTTATTTTTTTTTTACTATAAAAGTAATTTTGAATATCTGAAAAACAGAGGAGAGAGTAAAGAGTAAAGAATAAAATAATAGCCACCGTAATCCCACAATGTGGGGATAACCAGTGTTCATTTCTTGGCATGCCTCCTCCCTGTTTTTCCTTTATACTCGGTATGTGCACACTGGTGTGCTTGAGTTCATGCTGTCTGTACATCTTCATATCACATTGCCAGTATTTTCTCATCTGCCTCATTTTAGATGCCTCTGGAAGCCAGATGTCTCCCTCATTGCAGTGCTCTCCCTCGTCTGGGGGAGGTGATTCATAACTCATTGGGGCAGAAGGAAAATTTAGAAGGCACCTGGTCTGCACCACTGATCTTAGTGTCATGGACATGACAGATGAGTGCAGGGTGGGGACTGGAGGACGTCATACCCACCACCAACTTACACCTGCAAGTAGCAGGACTGTACTTACAGTCTGGTGGCCATTGGTGTTCAGCCCACATGTTCAGCCCCGGCACAGCCTCTAACCAGGACCCAGACAAGCAGATCTATAGTCCTAGATCTATATGGTCCTTTACCCCTGACATTTAGGTTTCATTTTAGGATTTTTAATTATTTAAGGAGCATTTTAACAATATGGTATCTTATGAGATTACGTGTTTGTGGCTTACTCCTCCATCTGTCTGAGTCTGTCACAGAACCTGTGGAGAAATGGAGAGATTTCACACTGTGCAGAGTGAAAACAGTGGGAAGAATTGATCAATAGGTTGGTCTCCTCAGAGGCCATGTCAGCCAGCCTGTTGGGAGCAGCGACCCTGGGTTGGTAGAGCCTGGGGGCTCCCAGAAGGGATGCTGAGGCTATATCCTTAGGTGTGCGGGGACTGCCAGGTGATCTCTGCATCTGTGGCTGAGCTGTCGCTAGCATGTGATGGGGCCAGGTCAGTCTCAGAATTCTGGTTCTTTCTGCCACCACAGTAAGACTTGAGACCTTACCTCGTATGTAACACGAGGTCTACATGGGTAGCTTTACAAAGCTCCAATTAAGACTTTCTGGGATAATGGTGTTAATTCACTATGTGGCCCATAACTGCTCAACCCCATCTCATCACCACCCAGGGTACTAGCCTCATGGGCCGTGCTTGGTCCTGACATATCAGTTTCCTCTCCCTTCTGGCTTTTTTTCCCCTGTTCTGCCATGCTTTCTATTGAGTAGAACAGCATACACCCTTTACAATAGGCTCTGTTAGCTGTGTGTTTTGTTTTTGTTTTTTGTTTTTTTAAAGATCTTATTTGTTTATTTGACAGAGAGAGAAACAGGGAGAGAAGGAACACAAGCAGGGGGGGAGAGGGAGAAGCAGGCTTCCCGCGGAGCAGGGAACCTGATGCGGGGCTCGATCCCAGGACCCTGGGATCATGACCAGAACCGAAGGCAGACGCCTAACGACTGAGCCACCCGGGCGCCCTGTTTTGTTTGTTTTTAATCATCTATCTACATACCTTTTTTGATCTTGTAAAACTGAAACACTATACCCATTAAGCAGTAACTCCCCATCTTCCTGTCCCCCAACCTCTGCCCTTTGCAAATATCATTCTACCTTCTGTCTCTGTGATTTGACTCCTCTAGGGACCTCATAGAAGAAGAAATCATACAGTATTTATCCTTTTGTGACTGACTTATTTCACTTAGCCTAGGGTCCTACAGGTTTATCTGTGTTGTATCATGTGCCAGAATTTCCTTCTTTTTAAGACTGAATGATATTCCATTGTACGTATATACCACATTTTGCTTATCCATTCATCTGTTGATAGACACTTGGGTTGCTTTCATATTTCAGCTATTATGAATAACATTGCTGCTATGAATATGTGTGTACAAATATATCTTTGAGACCCTCCTTTCGGTTCTTTTGGGTATGTGCCGGAAGTGGAATTGCTAGGTCATAAGATAATTCTGTGTAATTTTTTGAGGAACCACCATACTGTTTTTCCACAGTGGCTACACCATTTTACATTCCCACCAGCAGTGCACAGGGTTGCAATTTCTCCATGTTCTCACGAGCATTAGTTATTTTCCATTTTTTTTTTTTAATAGCAGCCATCCTGATGGGTTTGTGGTGATTTAATACAAAATGATTGTAGTTTTGATTTGCAATTTCCTAATGATTAGTGATGTTGAGCATTCTTTCGTGTGCTTATTGGTCATTTGTATATCTTCTTTGAAGAAATGTCAAGTCCTTTGCCCATTCTTGAATTGGTTATTTTGTTGTTGAGTTTTAGGAATACTGTACAGACATACCTCATTTTATTGCACTTCTCAGATCTTGTGTTTTTTATAAATTGAAAGTTTGACAGGGCCCTGCCTGGCTCAGTAGGTGGAGCATGTGACTCTTGATTTTGGGGTTGTGGGTTTGGGCCCTGCATTGGGTGTAGAGATTATTTAAAAGAAAAAAAAAAGTTTGTAACAACCCTGCATCAGGTAGGTCTACTGGCACCATTTTTCTAACAGCATTTGCTCACTTCATGTCTCTGTGTCATAGTTCGGTAATTCCTGTGGTATTTCAAATATTTTCACTGTTATGTTTGTTATGGTGATGTGTGATCAGTGATCTTTGATGTTACTATTGTACTTGTTTTAGGGCACCATGAACTGTGCCCATAAAAGACACAAACTTAGTATGTGTGTTTTCTGACTGTTCCACTGACCAGCCATTCCCCCATCTCTCTCCCTCTCTTCCCTGTCCCCTGCGACACAACAATATGGACATTAGGCCAATTAATAACCCTGTAATGGTCTCTAAGTGCTCAAGTGAAAGGAAGAGTCACACATATCTCACTTGAAATCAAAAGCTAGAAATGATTAAGCTTGGCGAGGAAGGGATGTCTAAAGCCAAGATAGGCCGAAAGGTAGGCCTCTTGTGCCAAAAGTCCACGTTGCAAATGCCAAGGAAAGGTTCTCGAAGGAAGTTAAGAGCACTACTCCAGCGAACACATGAGTGATAAGAAAGCACAACGGCCTCGTTGCTGATGGGGAGAAAATTTTGGTGGTCTGGATAGGAGATCAAAGCAGCCCCAGTATTCCCTTAAGCCAAAGCCTCATCCAGAGCAAGGCCCTGACTCTCTTCAAGTCCACGAAGGCTGAGGGAGGTGAGGAAGCCGCAGAAGAAAAGTCTGCAGCTAGCAGAGGGGAGCTCGTGAGGTTTAAGGAAACACGGAAGTGCCAGGTGAAGCAGCACGCGCTGGTGGAGAAGCTGCAGCAGGTTCGGCAGAAGGTCCAGCTAGGATCGCTCGGGAAGGCGGCTGCTAAACAGACGCTCCGTGGAGACGCGGCAGCCTTATCTGGAGAGAAGAGGTCGCCTGGGACTGTCCTAGCTAGAGAGGAGAAGCCAGCGCCTGGCTTCAGACGTTCAAGGGACAGGCTGACTTCCCTGTTAGGGGCTAATGCGGCTGGTGACTTGAAGCTGAAGCCGGAAAATTCTTAGGGCCCTTAAGAATTATGCTACCTCTCCTCTGCCCGTGCTCTGCAGACGGAACGGCGCGGCCTGGACGACAGCATACCTGTTTACAACACGGTTTACCAAATATCTGAAGCCCACTGTGGAGACCTACTGCTCAGAAAAAAAGATTCCTTTCGAAATATTACTGCTCGTCGACATCGTACCTGGTCACCCAAGAGCTCTGATGACGTCCGGCGAGATTAGTGTTGTTTTCATGCCTGCTAATGCAACGTCCATTCTGCAGCCCACGGAGCAAGGAGTAATTTTGACCTTGAAGTCATATTTAAGAGACACGCTTCGCAAGGCTGTATTATTTAAGAGACACACCATAGATGGTGATTCCTGTGCTCGATCTGGGTAAATTGAGAATATTCTGGAAAGGATTCACCACTCCAGACACCATTAAGAAAATGTTCCCATGGTTCAGTGTCAGTACTAACAGGAGTTTGGAAGAAGCGGGTGCCAGCCCTCGTGGAGGACGTTGAGGGGTTCAAGACTCAGTGGAGGAAGTCACTGCAGATGTGGCGGAAACAGCCAGAGAGCTAGAAGTGGAGCCTGGAGAGGTGAGCGAACCGCTGCCCTCTCAGGATAACACTTGAATGGATGAGGAGGTGCTTCTATGGAGGAGCAAAGAAGGGGATTTCTTGAGATGGAGTCTACTCCCGGTGACGATGCTCTGAAGACTGTAGAAATATGACAAGGACTTAGGATATTGCATAACCTTAGTTGATAGGTTGGCAGGGTTTGAGAGGACTGACTCCAATTTTGAGAGAAGTTCTGTGTGTAAAATGCTATCAGACAACAGCACATGCTGGGCGCCTGGGTGACTCAGTTGGTTAAGCGTCTGCCTTCAACTCAGGTCATGATCCCGGGGTCCTGGGATCAAGTCCCACGTCGGGCTCCCCCTGCTCTGTGGGGAGCGTGCTTCTCCCTCTGCCTGCCACTCCCCCTGCTTGTGTTCTCTCTCTGTCAGATAAATAAAATCTTAAAAAAAAAAAAAAAGACAACATCACATGCTACAGAAAAATTCTTGTTTCCTGTGCTCTGGTATCATATCTAAGAAGTTATTGTCAAATTCAATATTGTGAAGCTTTTGCCTATGTTTCTTGTAAGAGTTTTATAGTTTTAGGTCTTACATTTAAGTCTTTGATACATTTTTTTTTTTTTTTAAAGATTTTATTTATTTATTTGACAGAGAGAGACACAGCGAGAGAGGGAACACAAGCAGGGGGCGTGGGAGAGGGAGAAGCAGACTCCCTGCCGAGCAGGAAGCCCGATGCCGGACTCGATCCCGGGACTCCAGGATCATGACCTGAGCCAAAGGCAGTCGCTTAACCAACTGAGCCACCCAGGCGCCCGATACATTTTTTTTGAAGATTTTATTTATTTATTTGACAAAGAGAGAGAGAGATCATAAGTAGCAGACAGGCAGGCAGAGGGAGAGGGAGAAGCAGGCTCCCCACCGAGCAGGGAGCCCGATGCGGGGCTCGATCCCAGGACGCTGCGACCATGACCTGAGCCGAAGGCAGATGCTTAACGGACCGAGCCACCCAGTGCCCTGTCTTTGATCCATTTTGAGTTAATTGTTGTATATGGTGTTCATATACAATATGAACTCTTTACAATAAAGAGTCCACCTTTATTCTTCTGCATGTGGATGTCCGGTTTTCCCCCATAGCATTTGTTGAAAAAATTATACTTTCCCCATTGAATGGTCTTAGCACCCTTATCACCACCATTTGACCATATATGCAAGGGTTTATTTCTGGGCTTATTATTCTTTTTTTTTTTTTTTTTTTAAGATTATATTTATTTATTTGAGACAGAGAGAATGAGAGACAGAGAGCATGAGAGGGAGGAGGGTCAGAGGGAGAAGCAGACTCCCTGCCAAGCAGGGAGCCCGATGTGGGACTCGATCCTAGGACTCCAGGATCATGACCTGAGCCGAAGGCAGTCGCTTAACCAACTGAGCCACCCAGGCGCCCCTATTCTTTTTTTTTTTTAATTTAATATTTTATTTATTTATTAGAGAGAGAGAGCACGAGCACAGCTGGGGGAGGAAGAGGGAGAAGCAGACTTCCCACTGAGCAGGGAGCGTGATGTGTGGCTTGATCCCAGGACCCTAGGATCATGACCTGTCTGGGCTCATTATTCTATTCCCTTTGTGTAAATGCCTGTCTTTATGCCAGTGCCAGATTGTTTTGTTTACTGTAGCTTTGTAGTCAGGTTTGAATTCAGGTAGCATGAGTCCTGCTTTGTTCCTTTTTTCTTCTTCTAAGATTGTTTTGGGTATTTGGGGTTCCTTGAGATTCTATATGAATTTTAGGATGAATTTTTTGATTTCTGCAAAAAAGAAATCACTGGATTTTGATAGGGATTTTATTGAATCTATAGATCACTCTGAGTAATGTTAAACTTAAAAATAAAACTGTCAGCTATTTTACCAGCAAAAATGGGTTTATTACGGAGAGCAGAGATTTGCAGTCCATGCAAGCTACAGCAAAACCATAGGCAAGTCCAGAGAACAAAGAAGAATGCTCTTTTATAAAGGAAAGGGGGAGATGGGAGGGCTCTTGAAGACAGACAGTCCATTGCAGTAAACTGGGAGTTTGAAGTGTAGTGACTTTTCATTGGTTGAGTTGTGACAGTCTCTCATGGGCTGGGCTGTTGGGGGGTGGTGCAGGGAGGAGAGAACCTTTCTTCCTTCTGCTGGGGTAGTAAAATATAGTTAACCCTTGAACAACATGGGGGTTTTGGGTGCTGCCCCCCTGTGCAGTTGAAAATCCATGTATAACTCCTGACTCTCCAGAAAACTTTAACTATTGATAGTCTGCTGTTGATGGGAAGCCTTACCAATGACAAAAACAATTGATTAACACATACTTTGTATGTTACATGTATTATATGCTGTATTCTTAAAGTAAGCTAGCAAAAAGAAAATGTTCTTTTTTTAAGTTTTTATTTATTTGACAGAGAGAGAGAGACAGAGAGAGACCATGCACCACATGGGGCTTCCTGCTCAGTGGGGAATCTGCTTCTCCCTCTCCCTCTGCCACTCCCCTACCCCCCTGCACCCCACTCATGCTCTCTCGCTCAAATAAATAAAGTCTTTTTTTTTTTTTTTAAGATTTATTTATTTATTTATTTACAGAGAGAGTGAGAGCGAGAGAGGGAACACAAGCAGGGGCAGAGGGAGAAGGAGAAGCAGGCTTCCCGCCGAGCAGGCAGCTGGATGCGGGGCTCGATCCCAGGACCCTGGGACCATGACCTGAGCCAAAGGCAGATGCTTAACAACTGAGCCACCCAGGCTCCCCAAAAAGAAAATGTTCTTAAGAAAATTAAGAACAGGGGTGCCTGGATGGCTCAGTCATTTAAGCATCTGCCTTCGGCTCGGGTCATGATCTCGGGGTCCTGGGATCAAGCCCTGAGTTGGGCTTCCTGCTTCAGTGGGGAGCCTGTTTATCACTCTACCTCTCCTCCTCCCTGCCCCCCACTTGCACTTTCTCTCCCTTGTCTCAAATAAATAAATAAAAAATCTTAAAAAAAATTTAAGAACATTCCTGGGGCGCCTGGGTTGCTCAGTTGGTTGAATGTCTGACTCTTGGTTTTGGCTCAGGTCATGATCTTGGGGTTGGGAGATTGAGCCCCACATTGGGCTCATTGCTCTGTGGGGAGTCTGCTCGAGATTCTCTCTCCCTCTGACCATCCCCCTGCTTGCACATGCACTGGCTCTCTCTCTCTAAATACATAAATCTTAAAAAAGAAAAAGAAAATTAAGAACATTACTGTCCAAAATGCAAGATACAACTTTTCCTGTTGGTTCTGCAATTGACGAGTGGTAGGGTATAAGGGCTCCCTGTTCTGGCCTCCTGATTCCATTTTAGTGAGGTTTCCCTTAATAATTTTCACATTAGTATTGACATCTTAACAATATTAAGTTTCCAGTTTGTTAACATGGGATGTGTTTCCATTTATTTATGTCCTAATTTCTTTCAGTAACGTTTTATAGTTTTCACCATACAAGTCTTCCACCTCCTTGAGTGCATTAATTCCTAAGTCTTATCTTTTTTGATGCTGTTGTAAATGGAATTGCTTTTATAATTTCTCTTTCAGATTCTTTATTATTAGTATATAGAAATACTGCTGTTTTTCGTGTGTTGACTTTGTCTCCTGATATTTGCGGAATTCATTTATTCTAAGTTTTTTTGTGTGTATGTGTGTGTGTGGAATATTTAAAGTTTTCTACGTTCAAGATTATATCATCTGCAAAATATCATTTTACTTCCTTTCCTATTTGGATGCCTTTTCGTTCTTTTGTTTTTTTCCTACTTGCTCTGGCTAGAATGTCTAGTACTATTTTTGAATAGAAGTGTTGAAAGTGGGTACTGTTGACTTGTTCCTGATCTTAGAGGAAAAGCATTCAGTCTTTCACCACTGAGTATGATATTTGCTGTGGGTTTTTCAAATATGGCTTTTATTTAATTTATTTTTTAGAAGATTTTATTTATTTATTTGATGGGAGTGGGGAGGGAGACAGAATGAGCCAGGGGGAGAGGCAGGGAGAGAGGGAGAAGCAGACTCCTCACTGAGCAGGGAGCCTGATGCAGGGCTTGATCCAGGAACCCTGTGATCATGACCTGAGCTGAAGGCAGACGCTTAACCAACTGAGTCACCCAGGCGCCTCAAATATGGCTTTTATTATGTGGAGATAGTTTTTGCCTCAATTGATACGATTATGTGTTTTTCTCCCTTCATTCTGTTAGTGTGGTGTATTACATTGATTGGCTTTCTTTTTCCTTCCTTTCTCTTTCTTTCTCTTTTTCTTTTCTTTCATGAAATATGTTTGTGAACTTAACCAAAGCAGGATAGTGTATTACCTAAATGTGTGTATAACAAATCTAGTGAAAAATTGTCTGATTGGAAAAGTTTAATAATAACTTTGTTCACTCCATTGATGTCAGTTTGATGCTGACTCATAAATAGAAAACAAACATTAAACACATATGTTGTGCTTCTTGTCACCCAAAAGGCTTAATTCTCTTGCCATTATTGTTATCTATTTATCAACAATTGCCTAATTGTCTTCAGGTAGTATAAATGAGAATAAATGATAGGTATGTCAAGAACATGACCAATTTGTAACATGTAGAAAGTAGAACTAAAGTGCAAATAGAAATAATTCGGGGCTTATCAGTACATAACTAAAATAATGCTCAATAATTGTCCAATTTCTCCAAATTGGCCTCTGATCCTTCTACATTGCGGTTCAGAAGATAAATATGCTGCACCTCTTATTCTTTTAAAAAGCCGGGGATAACCTTAGTCATGAGCATCACCTTTTCATAAACTATGATGAAACTTGCTCAAGGTTCCTTGTGGGAAGTTCACAGGCTATTTGTAGAAGTACTCTGGGCTGTAATACTTCCTCACTATTGGGCACCAATGAGAAGCAGGTGTTACATTAGATACTGAAAACCAGTATACTTTGAATCTGGTTCTGATGCTTTCTAGCTGTGTTACCTTGGGCAAGCCACTTAATGTTCTGGTTTTCTCATCAATAAAACTAAAATAAGAAGACCTACCTCATAGGACGTTTATGTATTCATTCATTCAGTCATTAGATATTTGTCAAATGCCTGCTGTATGCTAGATGTTTTGATAGGCCCTGGAAATGCAGAAAGGATCAGGAAAGGCAGATTCCTATCTTTATGAAGCTTACATACTGGGTGCCTGAGTGGCTCAGTCAGTTAATTGTCTGCCTTTGGCTCAGGTCATGATCTCGGGCTCCCGAGATCACACACCACATGGGGCTCCCTGCTCAGCGGGGAATCTGCTTCTCCCTCTCCCTCTGCCGCTCCCCCACCCCCCTGCACCCTGCTCATGCTCTCTCTCGCTCAAATAAATAAAGTCTTTTTTTCATTTTTTTAATTTTTAATTTTATTTTTTTAAAGATTTTATTTATTTATTTGAGAGAGAGAACGAGAGAGAGAGAGAGCATGAGGGGGGGAGGGTCAGAGGGAGAAGCAGACTCCCTGCTGAGCAGGGAGCCTGATGCGGGACTTGATCCTGGGACTCCAGGATCATGACCTGAGCCGAAGGCAGTCAGTCGCTTAACCAACTGAGCCACCCAGGCACCCGTGTCTTTTTTTTTTTTTAAAGATTTATTTATTTATTTACAGAGAGAGCGAGAGCGAGAGAGGGAACACAAGCAGGGGCAGAGGGAGAGGGAGAAGCAGGCTTCCTGCTGAGCAGGGAGCTGGATGCAGGGGGCTTGATCCCAGGACCCTGGGACCATGACCTGAGCCGAAGGCAGACGCTTAACGACTGAGCCACCCAGGCACCCCTCAAATAAATAAAGTTTTTTAAAAAAAGATGCTTATATGCTAGTTGAAAAAATAGAGATTGTAGAAATAATCAGTTGCTTTTGTGGAAAATATGCAAAATGGATGTATAGTACATTATGAGTTTTTATGTTGTAAGGAACATGTGATTTAACATATATAAAGAACATAGCATAATCTTTTGCACCTAGTTGGTACTCAGAAGATGGGAATATCATCTACCATTGCCACTTAAGTGCTTATTTATTGAGCATCTGTATAGGAATGGAGTGTGCATGCGCAGCACCTTGGGTTATGTTTTTCCATTTCTCCCAATATTGAGTATAGTATATTCATTTCACAAGCATGTGTACAGTGTCAGGGTTGTGCCAGGCTCTGGAGCAGTGTTAATCCAGTATAATTGGAGTGAAGAGTGTAAAGAATAACACAGGAAGTGGCTATAAAGTTAAATTGGGGGCAGATTGTGACTACCTTTACTACCTTATAAAGGTGTTAACTGCATATTCTTTTAAGCACTAGGCTAGGGGAATGCAAAAATGATCAAGGTCCATTTCTTGCTCTTCAGATTGTGGAATCACACATGCACATAAATGATCACTTTTTTTTCTTCCTTACCAATTTGGATGCTTTTTATTTCTTTTTCTTGCCTGATTGCTATTGCTAGGACTTCCAGTACTATGTTGAATAAAAGTGGTGAGAGTGGACATATTTGTCTTGTTCCTGATCTTAGAGGAAAATCTCTCAGTTTATCACCATTTAATATGTTAGCTGTGGGTTTTTCATATATGGTCTTTACTATGTTGAGGTGTGTTCTCTTTAAATCTACTTTGTTGAGAGTTTTTTTTTATTAAAGATTTATTTGAGAGAGAGAGTGAGAGAGCATGAGCAGGGGATGGGGCAAAGGGAGAGGGAGAAGCAGGCTCCCTGCTGAGCAGGGAGCTAGATGAGGGACTCAGTCCCAGGACCTGGAGATCCTGACGTGAGTCAAAGGCAGATGCTTAACCAACTGAGCCACCCAGGCACCACTCTATTTCTTCTTGATTTAGCTTTGGGAAGTTACATGTTCCTTGGAATGTATCCATTTCTTCAAGGTTGTCCAATTTGTTGGCATAATAATTTTTCATAATATTCTCTTTTTTTTCCCTTTTTCCTTTTTTTAAAGATTTTATTTATTTGGCAGAGAGAGACACAGCGAGAGAGGGAACACAAGTAGGGGGAGTGGGAGAGGGAGAAGCAGGCTTCCCACTGAGCAGGGAGCCCAATGTGGGACTCGATCCCAGGACCCTGGGATCATGACCTGAGCTGAAGGCAGACGTTTAACGACTGAGCCACCCAGGCACCCCATAATATTCTCTTATAATCCTTTGTATTTCTGTGGTGTCAGTTTTTTTTTTCCTTTCATTTCTGATTTTGAGTTCTCTCTTTCTCTTTTTGAGGAGTCTGGCTAAAGATTTATCAATTTTATTAATCTTTTCAAAGAACCAGGTCCTGGTTTCGTTGATCTGTTTTATTATTTTTTAGTCTCTCTCTCATTTATTTCTGCTCTAATCTTTATTATTTCCGAAAGGTTGTTTATTTGAGATTTTTTTTTTCCTGCTTGTTGAGGTAGACCTATTATAGCAATAATCTTCTCTCTTAGAACAGCTTTTGCTGCATCCCAAAGATTTTGACTGTTCTATTTTCATTTGTCTCCCTATATTTTTTGGTTCCATCTTCAGTTTTTTGATTGATTCATTCATTGTTTAATAGTATGTTATTTAACCTTTCTATATTTGTGTTCTTTCCAGATTTTTTTTCTTTAAAAAAAAGCAGTCTTTATTTTTGATTTTTTTTTTTTATATTCTCTGTCTCCTTGTTGAAGGTCTCACTGAGGTCCTCTACCCTGTTCTCAAGTCCAGTGAGTATCTTTATGACCATTATTTTGAATTCTCAATCAGGTGTATCACTTACCCTGTTTCACTTGGTCTCTTGCTGTGATTTTGTCCTGTTCTTTCATCTGGGGCATACTCCACATGTCTTCTGGCACCCAGAACATGTGACTCTTAGTTCCAGCCCATATTGGGTGTGGAGCCTACTTGGGAAAAAAAAAAGTTGTTTTTGAATATGATGTTCAGGGGCGCCTGGGTGGCTCAGTTGGTTAGGCAGCTGCCTTCGGCTCGGGTAATGATCCCAGGGTCCTGGGATCGAGCCCCGCATCGGGTTCCCTGCTCAGTGGAGAGCCTGCTTCTCCCTTTCCCTCTGCCTGCCACTCTGCCTACTTGTGCTCTCTATCTCTCTGTCAAATAAATTAAAGAAAAAAAATCTCAATATGATGTTCAGAAAATAACTGTTAGTTCCATCTGGTCCAATGTATCATTCAAAGCCACTGTTTTGGGGCACCTGGGTCGTTCAGTCAGTTAAGGGTCTGCCTTTGGCTCAGATCATGATCTCAGTGTCCTGGGATCAAGCCTGGAATCAGGCTCCCTGCTCAGTGGGGGGTTGGCTTCTCCCTCTCCCTCTGCACCTCCCCCCCCCCCCCTTGTACACTCTCTCTCAAATAAAATATTTAAAAAAAAAAAGGTCACTGTTTCCTTGTTTTTCTGTCTGGATGATCTATCCATTGATGTAAATAGGGTGTTAAAGTCCCTTGCTAATATTAGTATCAATTTCTTCCTTTATGTCTATTAATAGTTGCCTTATGTACTTGAGTGCTCCCATGCTGGGTATATAAATATTTACAATTGTTATATCTTGTTGGAGTGTTCCCTTTATGATTATGTAGTGTCTCTCTCTCATTTTTTTTAAACTTAATTTTTTAAAAGATTTCATTTGAGAGAGAGAGAAAGCGAGCAAGCATGAGTGGGGGGCAGAGGGAGAAGCAGACTCCCTGCTGAGCAAGGAGCCCAATGAGGGGCTTGATCCCAGGACCCTGGGATCATGACCTGCGCTAAAGGCAGTTGCTTAACCAACTGAGCCACTCAGGTGCCTCTCTTTGTCTCTTGTTATTGTCTTTGTTTTAATGTCTGTTTTGTCTGATATAAGTATTGGTACCCCAGTTTTCTTTTTGCTTTTATTTATATGATCCCTTCACTTTTCCATCTCTTCACTTTTCATCTATATTTTTTTATGTCTCAAATGGGTCTCTTGTAGGCAGCATATAGATGGGTCTTGCTTTTTTATCCATTCCATCACTCTTTGTTTTTTGATTGGACCATTTAGGACATTTACATTCAGAATAATTGTTGATAGACATGTGCTTATTGCTGTTTTGTTAATTTGTTTTATGGTTGTTTTTGTAGTTCTCTCTTCTCTTGCCTCCTTATCATTTGATGGCTTTCTTTAGTGATATGCTTGGATTCTTTTCTCTTTATATTTTGCTTATCTATTATAGGTTTTTGATTTGTGGTTACCATTAAGTTTATATATAACCTCTTAAGCATATAGTAGTCTGTATTAGGATGATGGTTGCTTAAGTTTGAACCTATTTTCAAAGCACTAAGTTTTTACTCCTCCCATCCCCATGTTTTATGTATATGATATCATACTTTATATTCTTTTTATTTTGTGAATCCCTTGACTGATTTTTATAGATATCATTGATTTTGCTGCTTTTGTGCTTTTTTTTTTTTAATGTTTTATTTATTTATTCATGAGAGTCAGAGAGAGAGAGAGAGGCAGAGGCAGAGGGAGAAGCAGGCTCCCCACCTAGCAGGGAGCCCGATGTGGGACTCGATCCCAGGACTCTGGGATCATGACCTGAGCTGAAGGCAGACGCTTAAGCATCTGAGCCACCCAGGCGCCCCGCTGCTTTTGTGCTTAAACTCTGTACTGGTTTTACAGGTAATTAATCTGTTTATTACTTTATGTTTGTATTTATCTGTGAAAATTTTTTCTTTCCTAATTTGCTTACTCCTGATTATGGCCTTTACTTTCCACTCAGAGAATTCCCTTTAACGTTTTTGTAAGGCTGGCTTAGGGATGATGAGTTCCTTTAGCTTTTGTTTGTCTGGGAAACTCTTTATCGCTCCTATTTTGAATGATAACCTTGCTGGGTAGATTATTCTTTGCTGTAGGTTTTTTCCTTTCAGCACTTTGAATATGTCATGCCACTTCCGTCCGGCCTGCAGTTTCTGCTGAAAAATCAGCTGACAGCCTTTTGGGGTTTTCCTTGTATGTAACTATTGTCTTTTCTCTTCCTGCTTTTAAAATTCTTTGTCACTACTTTTTGCCATTTTAATTACTATGTGTCTTGGTGTAGACCTCCTTGGGTTGATTTTGTTGGGGGCTCTCTGTGGATCCTGGATCTGGATTTCTTTTCCTTCCCAGATTTAGGAAGTTTTTAACTATTAAGTCTTCAAGTAAATTCTCTGCCCTCTTTTCTCTCTCTTCTCTTTCTGGGATCCTTATAATGCAAATGTTATTATACTTGATGTTGCTGAGTTCCCTTAATCTATTATCATTTTTTATGTTTTTTTTGCTATTCAGCTTGGTTGCATTCCATTACTCTGTCTTCCAGCTCAGTGATCCATTCTTTTGCCTCCTCTAATTTGCTGTGGATTCCCTCTAGTATGTTTTTTATTTCAGTGATTGAGAAGTCTTTTTGATTTTTTTTTTTTTTTTAATATTCTCTGTCTCCTTGTTGAAGGTCTCACTGAGGTCCTCTACCCTGTTCTCAAGTCCAGTGAGTATCTTTATGACCATTATTTTGAATTCTCAATCAGGTGTATCACTTACCCTGTTTCACTTGGTCTCTTGCTGTGATTTTGTCCTGTTCTTTCATCTGGGGCATACTCCTCTGTCTCCTCATTTTGTCTAATTCTCTGAGTTTGTTTCTATGTGTTAGGAAGTTCAGTTATGTCTCCTGATCTTGAAAGTAGTGGCCTTCAGAAGAGGTCCTCTAGTGCCCTGCAGTGTCCCCTGTTCACCAGGTGGTGCTTCAGGGCTGTCTTCTCTGTGTGTTGTGTGTCCCCTGACGTTGTACCTGAGCTGCGTTTGCCTTCCAGTTGGCTGCAGTGGTCCCCTTTGCCTGTGTGGGTGGGGTTTATTCTCTTTGTGTTAAAGGGCCAGTCTGGGGCTGCCTTGGACTTCTCCTTGGTTCAGACCAGATGCTTGCCCTCAACCTGTTTGCCAGAACTGTGGTTGCACTGAACTGCGGGGTGCTTTCCCTGTTGTCCCCTGTGAGGCTTTTATGGGTGGGCACAACCTGCAGTCAGACCAGATACTGTCCCCAGTCTATTAGGGTTGCAGTCTCCCTGAACTACAGGACTCTTTCTTCATGCTGCTCTGTGTGAGGGTTTTGTTCATGGATGGGCTGGCCATCAGATCAGTTGTCTGCGCCCAGCCTACCGTTGGGGTTGCAGTTGAACTGGTGTCTGTGGTTGTCTTCCTTTCTCCCAGGGTAGGAGTCACTTTGGTGTTGGCCACTGTCAGGGCTTCTTGCTGAGTGAGACGTCAGGCACCTTGGAGGGACTCCTGCTGAGTGGGACAGGTTGGATGGGATGGATCCGCAGGAGAATGTGGGGGCAGGGGAATGGGCATGGTGTTAGCGAGCTAGATAGTGAGTGTTCATGCTGGTTCCCACAGATGTCTGGGTATCTAGGTTGACAGGGAGGGGAAGAGAAATGGTGCCCACTAGCTTTTTTCTTCTTGGACAAGGCTACTAAAGATCCCTGCCCTCCAGTGCACGTTCTGAGATTAGTAAATAAACCTCCCATACACCCCAGGCACTTTTTGAATGCTCCTTCTAGGTGGGATTGTTAGTTGTGCTGTCTCTCTAAGGGCAGAGACTCAGTGTTATTGGTGATAATCCCCACTGATTGTCCCTTCTGTTTGTGGTTAGTCTCACAGGTTAGTTTGGTTCCCAACTGGGACTCTGCCCTTCCTACCATTTTTCATTTTTTGGTGTGACCTCCCCTCTACAGTTAACTGTGGAGAGTCTTTGGTTCATTCTTTGGATTAATTACACTGATGTCTAGATGATCACTTCTTTTTAAAAAAAGTTTTTTTTTAAAGATTTTTATTTATTTGAGAGAGAGAGAGAGCATGAATGAGGGAAGAGGGAGAAGCAGACTCCCTGCTGAGTAGGGAGCCCGACGTGGGACTCGATCCCAGGATCCTGGGATCATGACCTGAGCCCAAGGCAGACACTTAACCGACTGAGCACCCAGGTACCACTAGATGATCACTTCTTGAAGCAAGTTGTGAAAGGGATGGAGGGATGTGTAGTGGGGAAATACTGAACTCAGTAAGTATATAGGTAAGCCAACTTAAGTTTCCAAACCAGAACACTGGTATTATAGTGTCAATTGCTTTTTTTTTTCCTTCAGATATAGTTAACATAACATTAGTTTCAGGTGTACTGCATAATGATTCATGTTTGTATATATTGAGAAATGATCACCACAGTAAGTCTAGTTAACATCCATTGATCAATTTTTGTATGTTTATAATAGCTTTATGTTCCAGTAAAAAAAATTCCACTTGATTGTGGTGTATAAAAGGATTCTTTTTTTTTTTTTTTTAAGATTTTATTTATTGATTTGACAGAGAGAGACACAGCGAGAGAGGGAACACAAGCAGGGGGATTGGGAGAGGGAGAAGCAGGCTTCCCGCTGAACAGGGAGCCTGACGTGGGGCTCGATCCCAGGACCCTGGGATCATGACCTGAGCCGAAGGCAGATGCTTAACGACTGAGCCACCCAGGCGCCCCAAGGATTCTTTTAATATGCTGCCTAATTCGGTTTGCTAGTGTTTTGTTGATTTCTGCATCCATGTTCATCATGGAGGTTAGTCTATAATTTTCTTTTCTTACAATGTCTTTGTCTGGCTTTGGTATCAGGGTAATGCTGGCCTCATAGGATGAGCTGGGAAGTGTTCCCGCCTTTTTTTTTTTGGAAAAGCTTAAGAAGGATTAGTATTCTTCACATGTTTGCTAGAATTCACCTGTGAAGCTATCAGTTCTAGGGCTTTTTTTTGTTGGGAGAGTTTTGATTACTGACTCAATCTCCTTACTAGGTAGAAGTGTGTTCAGTTTTTCTATTTCTCTGTGATTTAGTTTTAGTAGGTTTTGTATTTCTAGGAATTTGTTAATTTCATCTAGGTTATCCAATTTGCTACTGTACAATTGTTCATAGTACTCTAATTCTTTTTATTTCTATAGAATTGGTAGTAATGTCTCCTTCCCACTTAATTTCTGCTTTTAGTAATTTGTCTTTTTTCTTGAGTCTGTCTAGCTAAAGGTTTGTCAATTTTCTTGATCTTTTAGAAAAATCAACTCTTGGTTTTATTGATTTTTCTCTGTTCTTTTTTTTTCTCTGTTTCACTTACCTCTGCTCTAATCTTTATGATTTCTGCCCTTCTGCTAGTAGCTTTGGGTTTAGTTTGTTCTTGTTTTTCTGGTTTCTTAAGTGATAAAGTTAGGTTGTTGACTGGAGATCTTTCTTGTTTATAAAGGCAAGTGTTTATAGCTATAGATGTCCCCCTTAACCTTGCTTTCACTGGATCCCATAAGTTTTGGTGTGTTGTGTTTTCATTTTATTTTTCTCTAAGTATTTCTTAATTTTCTTGTGAGTTCTTTTTTAATTAATTGATTTAAGTGTGTTGATTGGGGCACCTGGGTGGCTCAGTCAGTTAAGCATCTACCTTCGGCTCAGGTCATGATTCCAGGGTCCTGGGATCGAGCCCCACATCGGGCTCCTTGCTCAGTGGGGAGCCTGCTTCTTCCTCTGCCTGGCGCTCCCCCTGCTTGTGCTCTCTCTCTCGCTCTGTCAAATAAATAAAATCTTAAAAAAAAAAAATCTACTGAGACTTAATATGTGGTCTAACATACAGTCTAGCCTGGAAAATGTCCCAAGTGTACTTGAGAAGATCTTGTATGTGGCTGTTGCTGGTGGGTGTTTGTACATCTCTTAGATCTAGTTGGTTTACTGTGCTAAGTCCTGTTTTCTTAAGTCTGGTTGTTTAATGACTATTGAGAGTAGAGTATTGATGTCTCTAACCATTATTGTAGAACTATTTCTCTCTTCAGTTCTGACAGTTTTTGTTTCATATATTTTGCTAGTCTATTAATAGGTGTACAAATGCTTAGAATTGTTCTATTTTCTTGCTGTATTAAACCTTTTTTTTAATGTGTAATGTTCTTTGTCTTTTGTAACCTTTTTTCATTGAAGTATTTTGTTTTATATTAGTATAGGCACCCCTACTCTCCATCCTTTTTTGCTTTGAGTCTGTTTGTGTCTTTGTATCTCAAGTGAGTCTCTTGTAGACAACCTGTAGTTGGAGCTTCAGTTTTATCCATTCTGCCAAATCTCTTTTATTTTATTTTATTTTATTATTCTATTTATTTATTTATTAAAAAGATTTTATTTATTTATTTGAGAGAGAATGAGAGACAGAGAGCACGAGAGGGAAGAGGGCAGAGGGAGAAGCAGACCCCCCCGCTGAGCAGGGAGCCCGATGCGGGACTCGATCCCGGGACTCCAGGATCATGACCTGAGCCGAAGGCAGTTGCTTAACCAACTGAGCCACCCAGGCACCCTTTATTATTATTTTAAAAAATATTTTATTTATTTGACAGAGAGACAGCGAGAGAGGGAACACAAGCAGGGGAGTGGGAGAGGGAGAAGCAGGCTTCCCGCGGAGCAGGGAGCCCGACGCGGGGCTCAATCCCAGGACTCTGGGATCATGACCTGAGCCGAAGGCAGACGCTTAACGACTGAGCCACCCAGGCGCCCCCAAATCTCTCTTTTAATTGGAGGGTTTAATCCATTAATATTTAGGGTAATTACTGATAAGGATGAGTTAGATAGATGTCTTATAGGCTTTTTGTTCCTCATTTTCTGCTTTACTGTCTTTGTGTTTATTCACATATTTGTAGTGAAATGTTTAAACTTTCTCATTTCCTTTGTATATATTCTATAGCTTTTCTTTTTTTAGTATATGTGCTGTCAAAGCGAGCACTATTCTACAGCTTTTGTGTGTGTGTGTGTGGTTACAATGGGAATTATGTTTAACATCCTAAAGTTATACTATTCTAAGTTGAATGTATATCAGGTTAACTTCACTTGATCTTAGCCAAAAGGCCGAGAAGCGATTATCAGGTTAACTTCAATAACATAAAAAACTCTGCTCCTTTACAATTCTGTCCCCATCCCTTTCAGTTGTTGATGTCACAAAATTTTGATTTAATTTTAATTTTCTCTATATGTAGTTGCTTCTGAATGTCCTTGTCTTTATTTTGTGTATTTTTATGTATGTATGTAAACAGGCCTGAATGGCCTTGTCTTTAGTGTCTGGTTCCTAAAGCCGGGGGGAGAGAAAAATGAAAGGGGGGGGGAAGGGCTCCCTCCCTTTAAATGTCCCAAGTCACTTCAGCTGGGGGAGAGGGTCTCTGCAACCATGGGGGAGCAAAGCGACTGCCTCTTCTCTGTGTTTGCACCTTTGTGATAGGAAGGAGCAATCAGTGATGAGGGCACAGATTCCCAGTGTTTGGAGGACAGGGTCTTCTTTTGTCCACCCTGGCTCCTGCAAGATGTGTGCTAGTTGCTGCAGAAACATGCAGGTGGCTGGGTGTGGGGCTGGGCTAAGAGCTGAAACTGGTTGAAATTAACCTCAGTTGACTGGCCACGTCCTTCCCTGGAAGTTGGAATCCTTCAGTAGATTCCAGGTTTCCAAAATAATGACATTAGATGGATTCTGCCAATGCCGCTGTTTCTCAGGTGGGGAGATAGATTCCTGGTGCTTCCTGCTCCACCAGCGTCCCAGAATCCTCCAAGCCATGTTAGGTCTTGTCCTTGTCTGTTCACCTTGCTCTCCATCACACTCTTCTGGAGGGGAGGAAGCATGTTGCTATCTTACCGCTGCTTCCCAGGGTCCATCCGAAGTGTTTGGCACTTGGGGTAAAGGCTCAGTTAACTGGCCTTACAATTCCAGTCTGTTCTCATCTCTTACAGTCCCACAGGGGCTGGTCGCAGGGACAGTCCTGGGCTGGGCTGTGATGCTCAGGAAGGAGAGAGAAGGGAGGACTGTACTGGGTTGGACAGTGTCCCCCTCACCCCCAATTCGTTTCCATCTGGAACCTGTGAATGGGACCTTTTTTGGAAACTGGGTCTTTGCAAGATGTAATGAATTAAAACGATGTCATACTAGGTTAGGGTGGATTGATGATTGGTGTCCTTAGCATAAGGCCATGTGAAGATGGAAGCAGAGATTGGAATGGTACATCTACAAGCCCAGGATTACTGGCAACCACCAGGAGCTGGAGGAGGCAAGGGAGGATTCTTCCTTTTTGCCCTGGAAGAAGCATGGCCCTACTGATGCCTGGATTTGGGACTTCTGGCTTCCAGAATTGTGAGAGAGTGAACTTCTGTTGTGGACTGGTTAGGGCAGCCGAGCATACTAACAGAGCGGTGAGGATCGGGAGGCTGTGCCTCTGATTTTTAAGGCTGATCCACAAGACTACAGAATTCTTCACACTTTGTATTCCCAGCTCTGAAGGAGAGTAGGGTAGTGCCCCCCAGCAAGCCTCCACGTGAGCTAGGTTCTTCCTAAACTGATGTTTGAAAGCTGGTTTTTAAGACAAAAATAAGGCTGGTGAGTCCTTTAGAACTAACCTCACCCCTATAGGTGGCCACGTGTCTGTGGGTTTTCCGTGTCTGTATTGTGAGCAGCCTGAGAACAGAGCCCAGGTCCTGACCCTTGTACTGCCCTCACTCCCAGACAGTTCCTGGGCATCTGCATGGGGCTGGGCCCGGTGCCCGGGGCTGGGGTGTGGAGACAAAGCATGCCCTCGGGAAGCTCCATGAGCCCCCTGGAGCCAGGGGACATGCTGCCCCCCCCCCCCATTTGTAGGGATGCTTGTTTCTCCTGCTGTCTCCAGTTGACCAGTGAGGAAGCATGCTTAGAACTCAGGTCTTGCCCAAAGCTCCTCCAGCCCGAAGAGGACGTGCGGAAGCTAGAGGAGATGCTGTGGTAGCCTCTTTACCCAGTCACTCCTGTGGCTACTGACCCCAAGAGCCTCAGTCTGCCCAACCGTAGAATGGGAGAGATGGTAGAAGCTGTCTCGTAGGATGTGTGGAAACTGCATGGCTGGTACGGAGGGAGGGCGTAGCAGGCAAGAGCTGCTCCTGCCGTCATCGTGGTTATTTGCTAAATTTATGAGTCCCCTGGAGAGCAGCCTTTATGGGTATTTATAAGACTCCCGTCTGTATTTGTATTACATATATTTGCATATGGGTCGATATCTGTTTCACACAGAGACGTATTTACCCTGAACAGACTTCAGTATTAGATATTGACAAGGATAGAGACATTTCTCCGTTGTGCTAATTTGAGTAACTTTGAAGTTTTAATGGAAACTGCACTCGGGGCAGACGTCTTTATGCACCGTCTGTTCACTCCGTACCCGTACCCGTGTTTGAGCCACCGTTGAGGGTAACAAAGTCTAAGATCAGCGAGCACGGCAAAGAAAGGTTACTGCCCTCAGGCACCTCCTTCCACCAGCGGCAACAAAGCAAGACCAAAGGTCTAACGTGGGCGGAGGGAAACCAGGCCAGGCCAGGGGCTGGACACACCAGAGGGCGAGGCTCCTGCAGTCCTGTCCAGACATGAGAGCACGGGATAGGGCCCCTGCTCTCAGTTTTTAAAGAAAACAAATTCAAGGCTAATTAAGAGGCCTAGTTTTGTGTTTCCAGGCTCAAGGCCACAGGAATAGTCAGCAGTGGGAACCTGAGCTTAGCCTGGGATTTGGCCTTATTTTTCCTGTTTATAGAATTTTATGTTAAGGAGCCATCTGGTTGGTTCTCAGCTGCATAAATGCCCCATTGCTCTGTGTCTGGTCATGGCCACATCCAGGCCAGGTGACTTGGCACCAGCTGGCAGCCCGCGGCTTTGTGGACCCGGCCCCCAGGCCCTGTCCTTCCAAGGCCTGCGGGTCCCGCCTGGTGCTGAAGGGCCGTCTGCTGGGAGGAGGTATCAATGCTGAGGGGCCAGCTTTCAGGGAGGGGCCTCCTCTTCCTTGAGCCCAGAAAGGCCTGGACTCTACTCAGGGGTGAGGTCAGGGAGCGGCCCTAAAGTAGGAAAGTGAAAGGAGTGGCCTCAGCGGCTGGGCGGCAGAGGTGCCCCTGGATCTCAGACCCCTGCGAAGGGATGAGGGAACGCGGCTGCCGGACACGTCGGGCAGCTGTCCCTGTTCTGGGTGCCTTGCCGAGGGTGGTTTCCGTCTTACACTCTGTCATACTGCCCCCGTCCTGTCACTCCTGCACTTGATGTTGGACATGTCCCACTGGCCTCTCTTTTCAGGCCTGTCTTGGGACGTGGGTCTGGAACAGCCTCTTCCTTTGCTAAGAGAGCCAGACTGACCATCCTAACGAGGGCTTTTCTTCTTTCTGGTCTTGTTCTTAACTTCTTGAGTGAAGCTGAAGGAAGTGAGAAAGAGAAGGCACTTAAAACTCGAGAGGGTGAGACTTCCAGAATGTGTTCTGGGTCACCTGGTTAGAGTGATGGAGGTCACCGCAGGTGCGTGGGGAGTTTGGGTGCGGGAGCCTTTGCCTCATGGGTTCGGGTGTTGGCCCAGGGGCCAGCGCGGGCCCCTGAGTTCCACCAATTATTTCGCTAAGATTTTATTTACTTATTGGTCAGAGAGAGAGGGAGAGCGAGCGAGCACACAAGCAAGGGGAGCGGCGGGCAGAGGGAGAAGCAGGCTTCCCGTGGAGCAGGGAGCCCGATGCGGGACTTGATCCCAGAACCCAGGGATGATGACCTGAGCTGAAGGCAGACGCTTAACCAAGTGAGCCACCCAGGCGCCCCCCACCAGTCTTGAAAATGGTCCAGTCGTGTGACTTCGGGGCATGTCTCCCATGGGCCGTGTCCATCGGTTGGAGGTGTTCTCTGCAAATCTGGAATCTACTGTGGGGTTCCAGGCTGCAGTCAGAAGGAATGAGGCAGGTCTGTGCTGCCGTGCGAGCAAGGTGAAGAGCACGCTGTCGTAGGCCCCATCTGTGCATGAAGACTGCCGCTGTGGATGCTCATACACATTCTGGAAAGATATGTGCCCAAATGGTGAAGAGGAAATGCCTCTGCAAAGTGGCACTTGAGGTGGAGGGTCAGTGGGGAAAGAGGGATTTCAGTTCTCATGGCATTTCCTTCCGTATGTTTGAATTTGTGACAGCCGCGCACATTTTTTGCTTAAAGCAAAACGGGTCCTTTAGTAACGTGGCCTGGCGTCTCCTTCTGCTGTCCCTCCTCACACGCATGGGTGGGGGTAGGGGCTGTGAGCCACGCGGGGTGGAGGCCAGCTCCCGCCTTCCCTGCGCGCCCTCCCGGTGGGTTCCCACCTGCAGGCTGCCCTGGCTCACCCTGCCCACCTCCTCTCACTGCGGGTGCGGCAGCGTTCTTTGAAGTACAACAGTAAGGCCAGACATAAAGCAGATTGTAATTTTAAGGACTTTTTTTTTTTTTTTTAAAGATTTTACTTATTTGACAGAGACACAGCGAGAGAGGGAACACAAGCAGGGGGAGTGGGAGAGGGAGAAGCAGGCTTCCCGCGGAGCAGGGAGCCTGATGTGGGACTCGATCCCAGGACCCTGAGGTCATGACCTGAGCCAAAGGCAGATGCTTAACGACCGAGCCACCCAGGCGCCCTGGGACTTTTTTTTTTTAAGAAGTGATTGGGGTTGGGTGTATTCGTTTCCTACAGCTGCCATGACAAAGCACCATAAACGGGGCTTAGAACAGCAGTGGTGTCATCTTCCACACTTCTAGAGGCCAGAGCCTGAGCTGAAGGTGTCGGCGGGGCCGTGCTCCCTTTGAGGCTCTGGGGGCTTCTGGTGGCTTCTGCGCCCCTGACACATCTCTCTGCCCTGGGCCCCTGTCCTCACTCAACCTTGTGTCTGTGTCCACATTTCCTCCTTCTAAGCACAGGAGTCACTGGATCAGGGCCTGTTCTAATACGGAATGGCTTCCTCTTAACTAATTACATCTGCAAGGACCCTGCTTCTAAATAAAGTCCTATTCCAAGTCCCGGGGGTTAGGACACGCACGGCGTTGGGGGGACTAGCCGCTGCAATTTCTAGCCTTCCCATAAAGAAGCCTTTGGAGTTGCCACACTTAGTAATTTGATGATGTACTGTCTAAAATTGTGAACTTGCTTGTGAAAGCAGAATTTTAGATGAACTTTCAGACAGAACATTAGAAGCTGAAAAACCAGTGACTCACAGTTCCGAAGCTGACCTCTGAACGAGGTCATGCCACTCCATGCCACTTTTTCTCTTGCTTTATGAACAACTGTTTCTGACCTTGCTGCTTTTAATAAAATGAACTGTGCTTTTAAATCTCCACTTAGGAAATTGAGAGACTTTCTGAGCAGCTAGAAGAAAAAGAGAAGGAGACGCAGCAGCTGATGAGCCAGCCGGAGCGCGAGCGAGAGCGGGAAGTGGCACTGCTGCGGAGGAGTGTGGCGGAGAAGGAACGGGCCCGGGCTGCCAGCGACATCCTGTGCCGCTCCTTGGCTGATGAGACCCATCAGCTGCGGAGGACTCTGGCCGCCACCGCCCACATGTGCCAGCATCTGGCCAAGTGTCTGGATGAACGACAGCGCGCTCAGGGGGACGCGGGGGAGAAGAGTCCGGAGGTAAGCCCCGCGCCTGTGTGCGCCGGGGACGGTGAAGGCCTCCCTGGGGCGGGAGGCCCTGCGTCGGGGCCGCACGATCCCGCTGCCGTCACAGGGGTCGGGGCCCCCAGAGCCACTTCTGTTCTCGGTGCGAGACCCAGCTGTTGTGGCAAAGCCCAGCCATCCAGGGGTTTCTTCTAGAATGACAGAACATGCAGAATGCGATAGGAAAGCAGGGGAGCCCATTGCCCCAGCCCCTCCCTCCCGACGGCCCTGTGCACTGTGGCCTCCTCGGCCTCACCCAGCTGAGCACCAGAGGGCAGAGCCGGGCTGGCAGGCCTGCTCCGAGCAAGTGCGAGCACTTGAGCGTTGGGCAGATGAGCAAACTGCCCCTCTCCGTGCCCCGTGTGCGGGGCCAGGCCCCAGCCCGCCACAAGGGCAGTGGGTGCCGGCCTTCTGTGGCTCCTCGAGTCTGCGCGGAGCAGCGCCGCCCGGCCTGGGGCGGGGAGCAGGGTTCTTTCCAGGTGGCTCTCTGGAGCTGCCACCATGGTCATGTTGGAAACGCGCTCTGCGGTGTTCTGGGGGGTGCGGGGGGCACAGGTCGCCTGGCTTCTTAGTAGCCTCTTCACTGAGAGCCTGCGTGGGGAGAATGTCGATCTGAGACCCACCCGTTCCCGATGGAGGGATTCCACGAAAAGGGAACCTCAGAAAGAACACCCGTGTATTTCAGAAGCCAAAAGACGAGGGCTGTCTGGGAGGAAGCGGGTGGGCTCATTCGACTTTGAGTCACTGTGTCATTTCCTTATGGGGACTTGGAAGTGGCTGCGCAGGAGGGTTGGCCCGGGGCCGCTGTGGGGTCGGTGCAGCCCCTAAAGCAGCATCACTTCTCAGCCTGGGACTCGGCTGAGTCACCCGGGGCTTCCCGGCGCCTGCTCGGTGAGGACACCCACTTCCTTTATCGTTCAAGGGGAATTCTCAGAAACGATGTCACCAACATATAGCCCCCCGTTCTGTTAAATGCACTGAAGTTCTCGGATTCAGATGGACTTCTCATGAGACTTTTCACTTAGGTCTGCCCACCATTGTTAGGGTTGGTTTGGGATGTGGCTTCTCAGCATGAACACGGTGTGGGTCAGATCGCCACGTGTGGAACCACTGAGGTCGACCCTGACTCTGCAGACATGATGCTGTCATGGGCTTGGAGGAGGGGAGCTGGGTTCCGGGCCAGGCCTGCGCCAGGGGGCCCAGGCCGGAGCCTTCTCTGCGGCCCCACGGGGCTGAGCTGCCTGCCCTCCCGACTCCTCGTGATGATGGAGCATCTGAGGCCGGGGGACACCAGATGCACGACTGGATGCAACTCCATGGCGGCGGCCTGGGCGGGGCCAGAGCAAACCCCTCCCCCCTCCCCTCCAGCCTTTTGAGTCTCTGCTTTGCTTCCCTCCTGCATGCACGCCTGCCGGGGGACGCTTTGCTGGATGAGTGCCATCGGTGGCCTCAGTCTGCAGGTCTAGCTTCTTCCTCCCTTCTTGCTGCGTGTGTCATGTTCAGTGACACGGCGTCTTCCCTCTGTCCCTTCCTTCTGTAGCCAGAGTGTACAGGCGGGGCCGCCTCTGGACAGGCTGTTATTGAGAAGTTACGGGAAGAAAACCGACTGTTACGACAGAAGGTGACTCATGTGAGTATCTGTGCCATTTTGTTCAACGGCAGGGGAGGGTCCTACCCTCTCTGTGGTGCTCAGGGCTTGTGTCCCCCTCGGGCCACTTGGGTTGACACACACACAGCCCCCAGAGACCTGCCTTTCTGCCTGAGAGTGCAGAGAATGCGCCCTGTCCTGCTCTGTCCCCCAGGTCAACTCGTAGATCGAGAAAGGAGGTGTAGGAGTTTCAGGTACAGCTTTTAAGGCAGGAGAATGGCACCGAGTCCACTTCGGTGGAAGCCAGTGGCCCGTGGATGTCCTCACGGCGCCTCGGGTGCATCTGGCAGTCTCAGTGTCCCCTCTGGACAGAGCAGGGTGAGGCAACGGCGGTGACGGGCAAGGACTCCGCAGCTGATTGCTGCTAACAGAGAGCTTCCTGGCCTCGGCCACCGTCACCCAGAGCTCTGTGGCTGCGTCCCCTCAGGTGGAAGACCTCAATGCCAAGTGGCAGCGTTACGACGCCAGCAGGGACGAGTATGTGAGGGGGCTCCACGCGCAGCTGCAGGGGCTGCAGGCCCCCCCTGAGCCTGAGAGGTCCTCCTGCCCCGAGCTGATGAGGAAGGAGATTTCCAGGCTCAACCGGCAGCTGGAGGAGAAGATAGGCGTGTGTGCGGCCGTGAGGCGGGAGCTGGCGGCCGTGAGGGGGGCCCACGACGCGGCGCTGGAGCGGGTGCAGATGCTGGAGCAGCAGGTGGCGCTTGGGGCTCCGGGCGGCCGTGGCGGGGAGTCTGCCTCCTTCCCGAGTGACAGCCGAGCGTCTCGCCTCCTTTCAGATTCTCGCTTACAAGGATGATTTCACCTCAGAAAGGGCAGACCGAGAACGGGCCCAGAGCAGGATTCAGGAGCTCGAGGAAGAGGTGGCTTCCTTGCGGCAACAGGCGTCCTGGACACAGGTAGCGTCCCAGGGCTTTGCTTCTCGTTTAGGCTCAGCGTTTCTCTCGTTTTTCTTTTCCTGAATTTTGAGTGTCGGCCCGAGACACTTGTCACGGCCCAAGCCCGTTGGCCCGCTTGGGTCAGAGCCGCCTTGCCTGGCGCCCGGGGCACGGTGGCGGGAGCCGTCTGTCGCAGTGGTGTGACGGAGGAGGTGGCTGTCCACGGGGCCCGTCCTGGGCTCCAGGCCCCCTACCAGGCCTTCCTGCCTACACGTCGCCTCCTTGCTGTGAGGCGGGGACCCTGGTTACCCCATTCCGCAGACCTGGACACCGAGGCCCCAGGTGTCCAGTGACGTCCCCCAACTCATGGTCCGTGTGTGGGGAGATGTGCCTTATGGGCCAGTGGGCCCTCCACCCCCCTGGGGAGGCCTGGCAGGTGTCAGAATTGACAAAGTCTCTCACTGCGGGACCCCTGGCACCCACCTGCCTCTTCCCCTCTCTACCCTGCGGACACCCCAGGAAAGCTTAGTTTCTTTAGCCCCTCAGCAAGTACCCAGCACACCTCTGGCCCTGCAGGGAACCCTGGGCCCCTCAAAGAACTTCCGTTCGGACAGAGCCTGGGCAGTAGTGGGGCTTGACGTACCGGGCGGAGCAGGGACGCTGAGTGGACCTCGGAGCTGCCCCTTCGGGTTGGCTCCTGGGCCGGGGGAGCTGCCCGCGCTGCCCTGTGGTGTGGCCGCTGCGGTTGTCGGTGGCTTGTGCGTTCCCCGCTGTGGGAGGGGTGCAGGGAGTCATGGGGGACACACTCTTGGACTGAGTCCGTAGCCGTGGGCCTGGACGGAGCATTGTGGGGAAGTGGGTGGGGACCGTGGCTGGGGTCTGCCCCCCGCGAGTCTGCAGGCCAACGGGGAGATGCCAGAGGGCCTCACCAGCCCCGGCAGCCTTCTCGGCCTCCATCAGGAGTTCCTGCTTCTCTTCAGGCCCTGGGACTACAGGCTTTGGCTCAGGACCCTCCCACGTGGCCGGCGGGGACAGGGCGTCCTCCGGCACAGCTAGCTGCGTGTGGTCTTGCCGCGATGGGGCTTGGCCTGCGGGTTTTCTCGGGGAAGCATGTGCTCTTGGGTTGAAAGGCCGTTCAGGATGTGGTCCTCCGCAGCCTCTCCACGACTCAGGGCCAAGAGGAGTGACCAGAACCGGCTCCAGGTCTGCTGGAGCCTGAGCCTCTGTATCCGCCGCTGCCGCCGCCTGCGGCCCCTCGAGCGGTGGGCAGCACTTGCTCTGGTGCCCAGTGCCTGGATGGCCCTGGGGCAGGGTGCTGAAGGTGTGGCCAGTGAGCCGAAGTTCCTGAGCAGTAGTGAGGAGCGTGGCAGGCCACGGCTCACACACGACCGCTGTCTGGGGGACCCCTGCTGCCTCGGGGGGCTCCCAAGTGCCCCGGACCCTGGGCCTCGCAGAGACGGTGCAGAGCGGGGCCGAGGCACAGGTTGCCCGGCTCTCCGCCCTGAGCTTTGCCAGCCCCCCTCCACTGAGGTGTCCGGGCAGGTCTCTAGGGCCGAGGGGCCGCTCAGGCCTTTCTGCCCAGGGGTGGGGGTGCGCCCCGCTCGACCCTGTCCCTCCCCGAGCACACGCAGCGGTGTCTGTGTGCCCGCTTCGCTTCTGTATGGAGCACTGCCGCGTTTGGGCTCTGGGCTACTCCAGGAAGCAGGGTGAGGGGGGTGAGTCTCACTCAAGGATAGAAGAAATCTCTCAAGTGATTTTGTGGTCTCCAGGGCAGCCCACGTAAACTGACCTTGGCCTTTTTTCCAGGACCGCCGCGAGCCAGGCTCCTGCCGGATTCACATGGGAAACAGAACCTCCAAGTACTTAGAGACGGATGCTTTGGAGCTCGTGGCACCCAGTGGCCGGAGGGCGGGGACTGGATCTCAGGGGCTGGACTCCCCCGCCGAGGGCAGAGCGACCCGGAGAGGGCAGGGGGACCTTCAGTGCCCTCACTGCCTGCGGTGCTTCGGTGACGAGCAAGGCGAGGAGCTCTTCAGGCATGTGGCTGAGTGCTGCCAGTGAGCCCCGTGGCCGGGAGAGGGAGAGTGTCCTCGAGGTCTGGGGCCCAGAACAGGCTGAGGGGGCTTCGGATCCTTCACCTTGGTCCTCCTTGGGCGATGGAACAGACCAGGTCAGAGGGAACCTCCCGTGGGGCATCTGCTCCTGGGAGGGAGTGTGGCCCCCCAGCTGCCAGGCTGAGAGGCTGGGAGCAACCGGGTGCAGGGATCCAGGCCAATAGCCCCCCGACCCCGGGCGTGCCGCAGCTGCTAGAAAAAGCAGGCTGCCTGTGGGGACCCACACGTGTGGGCCCCAGGGTGAAAGGCCTGCCTTGTTCTGTTGAGTAAGGACCAGGAGGTCTGCAGAACTGAGCGCTCTGGCAGCACCTGGGGGCCGGCCTCCGCCACCGCAGAGCCATGTGTCTGCACCGAATGTACCGCAGTAGCCTTTGGCACGTATCTGAAAGTCAAGAGACATTTCGCGTGCACTATTTTCATAATAAATGTACTTACTCTGGTGACCGCTCTGGGAATGCATCCTGGGGGCTTGGGTGCAGGAACCGGTAGTATTTCCAGTCGGGCCGGACTTAGACCAGCCAGTGAGGAGAAATACTCCCTTGTCTGCCACGCGCCAAGGGACCGAGATGGACTGGCTGGAGTCCAGCCAGGCCTGCCTGTCGGGGGGGGGCCATGTGACCTGGCGCCCACCCAGCTTTGCCTTTGGGCAATTTCGGCCCCAGCCCAGGATGTGAAGTCGGGGCTGGAAACAAGGAGAGGAAGCAGGTGCCTGCTGAGAGCACAGCAGAGCCAGAGAGAGCAAGGTGTGGCTGCGGAGGGCCCGCCAGTGGAGCAGGGGACAGGAAGGAGAAGGCAGGAGGGGAGACTGAGGCGCTGTGCTAAGTGTTTGCCAGGGTCACTCATTTAACCCTTCTAGCAATTCCAGGATGCACACGTTAGATCATCCTCAACACAGACGAGGAAAATGCACAGAGGGGTTAATTCACTTGCCCAAGGTCACACAGTGGCTGAATGACAAAGCTGGGATTTGAACCCGTGTTCTTAATTGCACATTCTGTACTTCTTCCTGGAACTCACCCTTCCATGTGGTTCAGTCCTCCTCAAGTCCGAGTTCAGGTGTTGCCTCCTCTGGGGACTCCCTGCGTACCCCTTTCTGCCGGAGTCTGGCTGGAAGGGACCCGGCCTGTGTGGCATGGGGTGGGTAGGCTACAGCAGAAAAGCCTCAGTCGGAGTTGGAAGAGTTTGTGGACATCTGAACACTGGAAAGAGAGGATGGGGACATCCCAGAGAGAAGGTAGCCACAAAAGGGGGAACCCTCACATCCTTGGCTGACCCCCAAATTGTGCATGCTTCGAGCAAGACCCCAATGATTCTGGGGTGAGAAGAGCAAATGGAAAACAGAGCTTAGCAGGCATCCCCATGGCTGAGTATTACAGGGTAACAGCTTTGGATCTGGGTCCCTCAAGGTTAGAAGGGCTTAGTAAACACTTCAGGTTTTCCTTTGAAACCCTAGAAGGGCCAGGCCTCAAGAGTAAAGTTGACATCCTGGGACAAAATGGAAATAGCCCTTGCTCTAAAAAGGCATACGAGTCCCAGGTAATCAACCAACAAATCACCTGCCTATTGGAACAAGAATCAACTTTTTTTTAGAGACGGGCAGAATCTCAGACCTTACACTGTACTAACCACAAATGCAATATGCAAGAGAAAATACTAGACGGGCACCTGGCTGGCTCAGTCGGTAGAGCATACAACTCCCGATCTCGGGGTTGTGAGTTTAAGCTTAAAAATAAAATCTTAAGGAAAAAAAAAAATTAGATGTAGGAAAAATAAAGGCAGCATGAAGGTGTTTTCAGATAAATACAAGGTAATGATATTTATATCCAACAGACTCTACTACAAGAAATTTGTACTATAGAAATTATTCCAGCTGAAGGGAAGTGATTCTGGATAAAAACAAATATAGAAAGGAGTGAAGAAGATGGGAGTGGATAGATAAGGATTACCGACTAAGTCCTTTTGAGGGCTTTAAAACATGCAAACATGTGGCCATGAGAGCTTTCTAGGTGTGTGTGTGTGGGGAGTATTTAATGAACTTACACAGGAGTTTTTGCATTGATTTAAGGTGGACTGTAATTCAGTAGGGAAGCATAATTTCTAGAGTAACCACTAAAATAGTAATACAAATATTTAACTAAAAAGTGAACAATGTTTTTATTAATCCAAAGCAAGACAAGTTAGGAAAACTAAAGGAATAAGGAAGAGATGAGACACACAGAAAATAGATGGCAAGATGGTATACTTAAACCCAACTCTATCAGTAATTAACTTAAAGATAAGGGGATCAAATACTGACCGAAAGATCATGATTATCAGCCTGGGTGAAAATAAACTCTCACGTATGTGCTCGTTAGCAGAGGCATACTTTAAATGTAAAAACAGAGAAAAGGATAGAAAAAGACACACCCTGTCAACACTGGCCAAGATAATGAGGGAGTGGATGAAGCCATGAATGACATGGTTTCAAAATATATAAATGAAAAGGAGACCTGGATAAATGCACAATCATAGCTGAAGATTTTAACACACCTCTCAGAGAAGAGCAGGGATACTAAAGATTTAACCAAAATACTTAACCAATTTGGCCTCCTTTGCATATGGCAAACATTACGCCCAACAAAAGCCAACTAGAATTCTTCTCAGCTCTACGTGGCACACTTACCAACAGAGACAAATCTGTGGGGCATAAATGAAGTCACAACATATTCCAAAGAACCGAATCACTGAACTTATGTTCTCTGACCGTGGTGAGATTAAACCACAACTCAGTAACAGATAAATCCAAATTCTCAACACACTTCTAAGTGGTCTGTGGGCAAAGGAAAAAACACAATGGAAATGAGAAAATACTTTGAGCGAAAATGAGGTTAAAATTCAGTGATCTGAGTGCCCATCTCAAGAGCTAGGAGAAGAACTGCATATTAAACCCAAAGGAAAGGACAGAATATAAGAGCAGAAATCAATGAGAGAGAAAACAGAAAAATCAACAAAGCCAAGAGTTCTTTCAAATGGCAACACCACCAACAAACCAGTAACAAGACTCATGAGGAAAAGACAGGGGACAAATTGCTGATAAGCAGGAATGAAAAGGGGGACATCACTATGGATCTCTAAGAGGACCACTATGAACACTTTAAGCTAATAAATCTGACAGATGAAACGGATAAAATCCTTGAAAAATACAACTTAACCAAAACAGATACAAGAAGAAAGAGAAAACCTGAGTAGCTCTGTAGCCATTAAGTAAACAATCTGTAATTAAGAGTATTTTCACAAAATTATAGGCCCAGATGACTTCACTGGTGAATTCTTCCAAACATCTGAGAAAGATATACCAATCTTACATACACTCAGCAAATAGAAGGAATGTTCCCCAACTTATTTTTATGACACCAAAACCTGAGAAAAACAAGAAAATGACAAATCTCTCTCATGAACACAGATGCAAACATCCTAAACAAAATATAAACAAATTGAATTAGATATAAAAAGGATAATAAGTCATAGACAAGTAGAATTTACAAGTAGAATTTTAATTAGAGATACAGATTGACTATTAAAAAAAAAGCACTAGGGTGCTGGGTGGCTCAGTCGGTTAAGCGTCTGCCTTCGGCTCAGGTCATTATCCTCGGGTCCTGCAATCTAGCCCCATGTTGGGCTCTCTGCTCAGTGGGGAGTCTGCTTCTCCCTCTGCCCCTCCCCCTGCTTGTGCTGTCAAATAAATAAAATCTTTAAGAAAAAAAAAAAACCACTAATGTAATTCACTAGAATAACAGAAAAAACATGATCATCTCAATAGAAGCAGAAAAAGTATGTAACAAAATTTAATGTCCACTCATGAAAACACACTCAGCAAACTAGGAATAGAAGGCATTTCCTCAATCTGATAAAGATATATGTCCGAAACCCTACACCTAACATTCTACCTGGTGACAAATACTGAATGCTGTCTGTGCCTGCTCAGGTTTACATCAAGGCAAGGGCACTCACTCTTACCACTGCAATTCCACATTGTACCGGAGGGTCTACCTAGTGCAGTAAGCTAATAAAAGGAATAAAGAACAGAAAAATTAGAAGAAATTGTCCTTATTTGCAGATGACGTGATTATACATGTAAAAAATCCTAGGTGATCTTGAAGTTGAAAATTTGTAAATCATTTTGACAATCTCAAGTACAAAGTTCAATATATGAAAAATCGACCATATGCTATATATATTTGCAACAACTGGAGAAATGAATTTAAAAACCTGTTTCCCCAGGGGCGCCTGGGTGGCTCAGTTGGTTAAGCAACTGCCTTTGGCTCAGGTCATGATCCTGGAGTCCCGGGATCAAGTCCCACATCGGGCTCCCTGCTCAGCAGGGAGTCTGCTTCTCCCTCTGACCCTCCCCCCTCTCATGCTCTCTCTCTCTATCTCATTCTCTCAAATAAATAAATTAAAAAAAACAAACAAAACCTGTTTCCCCAAAAGATAAGGTGACTAAAAAGATGTTAAGTCCTAACCCCTAGAACCTGTGAATGTGACCTTAACTTGGAAATATGGTCTTTGCAGATTCATATGAGATAATGTTGTGCTGGATGAGGGTGGGCCCTAAACCCAATATGACTGGCGTCCTCTTTTAAGAGACATGGGGTGCCGGCTGGCTCAGTTGGTGGAGCAGGCAGCTCTTGATCTTGGGGTTGTGAGTTTGAGCCCCACGTTGGGGTGTAATTACTTAAAAATAAAATCTTAAAAAAAACAGAGACACAGACACAGGGAAGAGGCCATGTGAAGACAGGAAGAGAGACTGGAGGGACACCTCTATAAGCCAAGGACTGCTACGAGGAGCCAGGAGGGAGGCATGGAACAGATGGTTCTTCACCTCTAGAAGGAACCAATCTTGTGGATACCCGTGTTTTGGGGCATATATCCTCCCAGGGATTTTGCGTTATATCCTCCAGGACTGTGAGAGAATAAATTTCTGTTGTGAGAAGCCACCCAGTTTATGGTACTTTGTTATGAGAGCTCCAGGAAACTAAAGCATAACCCTGTTTACGATGTCAAAAAACCTAAAATGCTTAGAAAACATTTATCAGAAGCATGCAGAATCTCTACAATAAAAGCTACAAAATAACTGCTGAAATTCAAGAACATGTAAATGAAGAGAAATCACATCTGCAAACTGGGAACTCTGTAGTCTCAAGCTGTCACTTCGTCCCAAATTGATCTACAGGCTCAACACAGCCTCATCCATATCCCAGCAAGCTTGTGACAAGCTCATTTTATGTATTTTTTTGTGCCCCACTTCCGCAGGACTCCAGTTGCATGTATGTTGAACTGCTTGATACCGTCCCACAGGTTACCATTTTCCATTCTCTCTTCTCTCAGTGCTTCTTTCTGGTAGTTTCTGTTCTGATGCCATCAAGTTCGTGGTGTTTCCTCAGAGGTTTCGGATCTGCTGTTAATTCTATCCAGGGTATTTTTCCATTTCGGATGATGTATTTTTTCTTTAGAACTTCACTTAGGTCTTTTTTGGATCTTTCATTTCGTCCTTCATCTTGTTCATGATTTCTCTTACATCTTGAGCATATTTTTAAGACTTACATTAGCCATTTTAAGGTCCCTGTCTGCAAATTCACCAACTGTCATTTTGGGGTCTATTGTTTGTTTAGTATTTCTCCTGATTACGGTTTATATTTTCCTTCCTCTTGGCATGGCCTGGTAATTTCTGCTTGGATTCCAACATTGTGAATTTTGTTTAGTGTGGGATATTTTTGTATTCTTTTAAAGAACGTTGGACTTTGTCCTAGCAGGCAGTTAAGATACTTAGGATCAGTGTGATCCTCCTGAGGCTTGCTTTTTAGATTTTACTCTAGGGCTAATTTAACCCCCCTGCTAAGGTCACAGCTTTCTGAGGACTCTACGCTGGTGTCTGCAGCGTGTATTAGAAGGTTCTCCACTGTGGCTGGTGCAAACACTACTCCAGCCGTTCTGCTTTCTGGTGATTTTCCCTTGGGTTCCTGGAAGTTCATGCCACACCTGCAACATCAGTAGATTGTAGGGGACTCTGCAGACCCCCAGAGCCCCCTATGTGCAGCCCCTCCTGTCTGGAACCCTGCCCCACAAATTCGAGCCACCTTGACCTCTCCAAATGCCAATCTCTGCTTGCTCTACTCAGCAGGCCTGCTGGGCTCTGGGCTCTGCAGCCCCCAGCCCGTGCTGGGCCTGGAAACTGCCTCCACGCTGGAAGCTGGGGCGCCAAGAGGCTTACCTGGTTTCCTCCCCTTCGCTCAGAAAACACTGCCATGTGCTGTGTCTCTTCCAACAGCCAAAAGCATTGTTTAAACACCTTCCCCGGTTTTACAGTTGTGTGTGGCAGGGGGACAGTCTCCGTGGCAGTTCATCCTTCACGGGGGCCACCGGCGCACGTTTCGGACTCTTCCTCTTAACCTACCTCGTCCTCCCCACGGAAGAGCATCTGGAGGGCTCCCGGGTACGGCAGGCTCCCGGTGGCACATGGTTGGTTTCAAGCGTGAGTTCTTAACAGTTCGGAACCGCATGGGAGGTCTTCGTGCGCCTCGCCTCCCACCCCTCGGTGCTTATGCTTACGTTTTAATAGTGGGTCCAGGACAGACGATTTCGCCTGTCGCTGTGAAGACGAAGAACCAGGACTCAAGTTACTTCAATTCTAGTCATTCTGTGGGTGACCGAGAGCTCTTATTGGTGTTTCAAACAGGAACAGTGGGACATGTAAGTTTCTTCTCCTTTAATATTAATGAAATTAAGAAACGTTCATCCTTTCTGGTACCGTAATACTCCTTTTGATAATATTTTGGTTTAATAGCATGAGTATGTAGACAAAGTTCAATAAAAGGACCTTTTTACTGTTTCTTTTCTAGCCATGGTTATTTTATTTCATCTCATGATTGCCGTTACCGTGTAAAGGAGGTGATACTCCAGCGTGGTCTATGTGAGGCTCCCCCAGGGGTCGGCGCCCAGGTCTAGGCCCCGTGAAGACAGGAGCACTGGAGCTGGATGTCCCGCAGAAGCACCCTGGGCCTTGGTTTCCCCACCTGTAAATGCAGTGTCTGGGCATGAGGACACACGGTAGCAAGTCTCCAGGCCTGGGCCTGCCTCCGTGGGCATGGGAGGGGCTGCACTAGGGAGGCCCTGCAGCCTTGACCTTCCACCTCCCCCACCCCTGGACTCTGGCCTCGGCCTCCCAGGCCCCAGATGCATCTTCAGAGAACTGGGAATGGTAAAGTGACGCCCCCCTCTTGGGGAAAGAGTCAAAGGAACAGCAGGGGCGGAAGGGGGCAGGTGGGGCCACCTCAGGAGTGGGCACCCAGGGGTTCCCCTCACCACTCCTGGCCCTGACAAGGTCCTGCTCATGTCACAGGTGGGACCCTGCGGTTCCTCAGCACCCAGTGTGGCGCCCCAGGACAGACGGAACCGGAGGCTCAGAGGTGGAAGTGCCCCCGACACGACCTCAGGACTGCCCCCGGGGAGAAGAGGACGGGGCAGGGGCCTAGGCAGGCAGCTTCCCCGGAGAGCAGGCTCCCCGCCCCCCGGACCCTTCCCAGCATTTGCTGCACTGACCCAGTTGAGGCTCCCCTTTGCCCTCACCGGGCGGGGTGGAGGCCCAGGCCTGGGCTTGGGAGTCCTGGAGGCACATCAGGGCCTTTCGAGGACACGGCTCCTGCTGCGGTCACTGCCCAGCCCGTTCCTCGCTTTGCAGGGTCATCCCACGAGCAAAGCGGTACGCTTGTTCTTCCCACCTAGTTAGAAAAAAAGCAAAACAAGCCAGCCAGCCTCTTGCCCCATCTCCTATTCCCAGGACCTGCCGTTCCCACCCTTGTTTTCCTGCAAACCAGCTCCCACTGGGCTGTGGTCAAGGTCACCTCAGTGTAAGAGCCCTGGGCCATTCCTTGGACCACACCTTGGCCAGAGCAGCCCGCCATGGCCAGTCTCTCCCCACCTGTGTCCTCCAGGCTGCCCTCCTCCTCCCACCCTGGACACTGGTTCTAGGGCCTGGACCCCCGACCTGTCCACACTTGCTCCAGGGTGGCCTTCTGTCCACGAACAGCAATTCCCAACGCCAGACATCTCACCTGGGGGGGTCTGATGGGCACCTCAGACTTGACCCCTGCTCCAGGGCGGGCAGCCCCCTCCTGCCCGGGGCTCAGACCAAAGCCCGGGAGTCCCTCTTGCCTCCTCTCACTTCTACCTGCATCCCGTCCGTCCAGAAGTGCTGTGGACGGAACCGGCAGAATGTTTCCAGAGGCCGTTTCCTCTCGCCCTGTCTCCACACGGAAGCGGGGACGCGCCGCACCCCCACGGCTGCACACAGGCAGGTTTCCCGAGAGGCGGGAGCAGTGCGGCTCCGCAGTGCTCTGGGAAGTGGGTGGGAGCAGGGCGGCAGCCAGGAGGCGGCTCCACCGGGGACTCCCGCAAACGGCCTGCAGAGGCCGCAGACGGAAGGAACCCAGGCAGCATTCCCACTCTCATCCTAAATACTCCCGTGTTGCGCCTCGTTTACACCCAACTGAACAGCCGGGACTCTTCATGGTCTCGTTAGAGATCACCGCCCCCCCCCCCCCCCCCCCCCCCCCCGGACAGGCACCTGCCCATAGGGCTCTGTGTAGTCCCAGCCTGCTGACCCTCCGGCCCACATGGCTCTGCGTCCCCTGCCCCGTAGGTCAGAAGGCGGGGACCCCTGCTCCGCCTCCACCCCGCCGCTGCTGCTTGGTGTTACCACTGCTCTCTCCCCAAACCCTCTGAGCGTCGGGCCGGGCTCTGTCCTGGGCCTGGCCCTGCCTGGCACGCGGAAGGCCCCGGATACACTGCTGCGTGGAGGATGTGGGGGTGCCAGGACCCCTCAACTGCTGCCAGGGGTGACCTGGGAGATGCTCCAAGGCTGGTGGCCCAGGTTCCCCTCGGGGGGCACTGCCCCCCACTCGCCCCGTGCCCTGCCCCCGGCACCACACCGCCCCCAGCAGAAAGCAACCAGACGAGGTCTTCTGCTGTACTAATGTATTCCATCTTTCAAAAAGAAAGACATGATTTTAATATTACTTAACAATATGTTAAAAAAGTAGCCAGGCAGGCCTCCGTGTTAATACAGTCGTACACTCTCTAACAGACTTGATGGTGTGAGTACTGGGTGGGGTTCTGTTTTTGAACTTTCTCATTCTGCAAGGGGTCTTACACAAGCCGGCTACAAGTCAGGGGTTCGGACACAAACAGCGCAACGTGTACACTCTGAGACAGGAGGTTGTGCAGGAGAACGGAAGAGCGCCTGCCCGCCTGGCCCGCCTCGGTGGGGTGCAGGGCACACGAGAGCTGCGTGACGGCAGTGCCCCGGCGGGGACAGACGACAGGACAGGGCGAGATGCAGAGGCAACGGCCACGTGGATGATGAAACGCGTCTCTGGCCACGACCCAGGCTCCGGGCCGCGCGGCGGCGAACCGGCGGGAGCTACTGTTCCAATCCGACAGCACAGCGCTGGCCTCAGCGCCTCACTCACAGACACACGCACACGAGCTACCGGCGCGGGCCGAGCAGCGAGTCCTCGGTCTGGGGGTCTCAGGTGCGGCGGCCCACCCGGCCCAGCCCTGGGCAAGCACAGCAGCTCCGGGGCCTGGCCCACCTCCCGCGCGTCCCTCTCCAGGCGGTCCTCATTCAGTGGGCAGCAAAAGTGGCTTTTTTCAAGCTAAAATTGGACCAGTTGATGGACAGTCTTTGTCGGGTCTGTCTAGCGGAATCCAGACAGAATCTGTGAAGACAAAGAGCCAAACAGTCAGCGAAGGAACAGCCCACATGCGAGCTGGTGTCGGCAAAGCCTGGTGTCCTCCGGGGGGGTGGGGGGGCCCCCTCAGTGTGCCAGGCCCGGCGACAAGGTCCCCTCCACACCTGGCCACCCTTCAGAGCGGGGAAAGGCCCTCGGGAGGACAGGGACCCCCTTCTTCAGGACACTGGCCAGCACCCTCAATGTCCTCTGGTGTCCTGTGTCCTTCTTAGCTGCCCAAAGCAAGTTTCTGATGAGCCCATCTGAGAACGTGCCAATGGCCACCACCCACCCTTCTCCACGTGTTAAGCCGTGGAGATCCCCTCTGCCCTCATTTATCCACGGACGCACGCCTGAGTGTGATATGGAACGGGACCTGGCACGGTGAGACTCGGCCACGGTGCTGCCCGCCGCCCCCAGGTCTGCAAGGCAGGCCTCCAGCCCTGGAGCCCAGCTCTGCTTCACCCCTGCACGCCCCACAGTGTTTGAAAAACACCACCTTCTGCTACCTGCTTCCCAGGCAATAGTGGGTGATTCTGTATTAAATGAGGAACACTTCCTTTCAACCGCCTATACTTCGCATATTTCTGAAGTTCTCACCTGTCCAGCTCTCATGTGAGCAGCAACTTGAATTAAGCCTGAAAATGGTTACTGCTGTCACCCAGCCAGAAGCTGAAATATGTTCGTTTACATGGCCGTTCAATCGCCCACAATTTCTTGTGCTGCCTGCCGGGCGGTCTGTGTCCGTCCCCGCCCTGCTCCCAAGAATCCAGCCTCTCCTTCCCTGGCCACAGTTGGTCAAACCCCGAGTCCTAGTGGCGTCACCTTTTCAAGCTTCGGGAACTCCCACCTCTGCCTCCCCCGCCCCCCCTTGCTCTGGCGGTAGCTCCCAGGGGTCCCCAGCAGGCCACACCCCCCCGCGTCTCTCCACTCGCCGTGGCTGGAACGCCCACAGGTGGCTCCGAGCCGACGGAAGCAAGGCTCCCAGCGGCTCCCCCAGCACAGGGCCCAGGCCCCCAGCCGCCGGCTCTGCCTCCTTCCCAAACCCCTGGCTCCCCTGCACCCGACGCTTCAACACCCCCTGCCCATCAGGCCTCCGTGTGGTCCTCTGTGGACCGTGTCACACACGCTGTGGACGTGCACCCAGGGGACTGGGACCAAGCCTGGGTCGCCACAGCCCCCCAGCCCAGGTCCGAAAGCCCGACCCCGCCGACCCCGCCGACCCCGCGGCACCTCGCTGCCCGGGAGGCAGCCCGCACCCTGGCGACTGTGACCATCGCCCCACGATCTCGCAGCCCCTCGCCCGTGTTTGCGTGTGAGGATTTCTGAACCTACAGGAACAGAATTGTCCTGTATTTTTTTCTTACTGCTCGCATTCAACACTATGTTGTGCGATTCCTCCACAAGGCCGCGGGGTGCTCGTTTCCAAGGCTCCAAGAGCTCACCCCGCGGAACGGACAGACAAGCGGACGTCGCTGCTCACGCGCGTCGGAGCGCGGGGCTCCGTGCAACGGCCGGCTTCGACTTGACCCAATTCCGCCAAACTTCCCCATGGTCGCTGGAGCCACTCTGTGTCCCCCCCGGAGGGTGGGGGAGCCGCTGCCCCTGTGCGCCCAGCTCCCCATCAGGCGGGAGGCCTCTCCACAGGCCCATGGTCACAGTTTTCTGGGACAGCACATCTGTCCACGCTGTTTGTCTTTTCCTGCTCTGTCATGTTTATCCGTTCCGATACCAACCCTTCGTGAGGTGCTGCGCACACGGTCTCCTCACTTTCTTTAAAGAATTGTTGATTTTAATGTCATTTATCAATCTTTTATTTTACGGTTGGTGTTTTTAAGAATCTTTCCCTACTCTGAGGTCAAAAAGATACTCACCTGTATTCCAAATCAAAAGGTTTGCTTTTGACATTTAGAATCTTAACTCATCTAGAGCTGACCTTTGGGTAGGATATGGGGGGCAGATCCAATTTAAAAGTTTTTCTTACATAAACTTCCATAGCTCCGTTTATGAACACACCTTCATTTCCACTGTCGATCTGTCTTTTGTCATAAACCAAAGCTCAGCGTTTGTATAGTCTGTTTCTGGGCTCCGGATTCTGCACGAATATCACAATGTTTTCATGATCGTCTTTGTAATGGGCAAGAAAAGCCGTCCGTTCTTCCTATTCTTCTAGGAGGATCAGATTAATCCTTTAGCATATGGTTTGATTTCTGTGTGAACGTCACACACATACAGGAGAGTAAAGAGACGTGTGCTCGGAAGGAAACTGATAAGGCAAACACTGGGGAGCACAAGCATCAAGCTGTGGGACAGTGCCTCCCGGCAGCCCCCACCCACCTCAGAAGTAATCACCATTCCGGCTTTTTATGATAATTTCCTTGCTTTTATTTATAGTCTTAACACCTATGTGCTGTATAGTATCCCTGAACGATAGACTTAATTTTTAAAATATACTTTACTGAGGTACCTTTTATGTACAATAAACTACAGTTATTCTATAGCTCACAGTGCTGACAAATACATCGGGAAACTATCCCATCAATCAAGACACAGAACACTTCCAGGAAGTGTCCTTTTGCTGTCATCTCCTTGCTGCCCCGGCCCCAGGCAAACAGGGATCTGCTGTCACTAGGGATGAACTTGTATTTTCTGCCATCTCGTGTACAGGGAACTTTGCACTTTGTTACCTCTTGTCTGGCTTCTTGCCCTAAGCACCCTGCTTCTGAGCTCTGGCTCTGGTGTTTCATCAGGAGTATGCTTTTCACTGCTGAGTGGTGTCCACTGGACGGAGAGAGCACAGTTTATCTGCTCATCTGCTGTGGATACGGGGCTGTCCCCAGTTTTTGGCTATTACAAGTGAAACTTCTAGAAACATTCATGTAGGAATCTTTGTGTGGATACATGCTCTTATTTCTCTTGGGCAGACAGCCAGGAGTGGAGCTGCTGGACTGAAAGGTGTACATTAAAAAATGTACTAATGGAAAGAGCCCAGATGTCCATCAACAGATGAATGGATAAAGAAGACGTGGTGTGTATATACACAATGGAATACTACTCAGCCATCAGAAAGAATGAAATCTTGCCATTTACATCGATGTGATGGAACTAGAGGGTATTATGCTGAGCAAAATAAGTCAGTCAGGGAAAGACAACTACCATATGATCTCACATGTGGAATTTAAGAAAGGAAACAGGATCACAGGGGAAGGGAAGGAAAAATAAGATGAAATCAGAGAGGGAGACAAACCATAAGAGATGCTGAACTCTAGAAAACAAACCGAGGGTTGCTGGAGGGCAGGTGGCTGGGGGATGGGGTAACTGGGGGATGGGCATGAAGGAGGGCACGTGATGTGATGAGCACTGGGTGTTTTATAACTGATGAATCACTGAACTCTACCTCTGAAACTAATGATACATTTTATGTTAATAATTTTTTTTTTAAAGATTTTATTTATTTATTTGACAGAGAGAGAGATATCGAGAGCAGGAACACAAGCAGGGGGAATGGGAGAGGGAGAAGCAGACTTCCTGCCGAGCAGGGAGCCCGATGTGGGACTCGATCCCAGGACCCTGGGATCATGACCTGAGCTGAAGGCAGACGCTTAACGACTGAGCCACCCAGGCGCCCCAATAACTGATTTTAAATAAAGTAATTCTTAAAAATGTACTTTGGTTATGTCTAAACTGAGCTTTATATAAACAGTGTATCATGTATATTCTCGTGTTCTGCCTTTTGTCTACTATTCAGTTTGTAAGATCCACATTGCAGACTGCTCTAGTTCGTTCCTTTCCTCGGTTGTATAGCATTCCACATGTGACTGTATCGTCACGTATCTACCCTACACTAATGTGTTTTAAGAACACTCAATTTTACAAAATCCTTCTTGGGTTTTAAAATCTACAGATAAATTTTGGGAAGTGAGATAGCTTTATGATACTCACTTTTCCTATCAATGAATACAGGATCTATTCCAGGTCTTCAATATTCTTCACTCATGCTTCATCCTCTTCTACGCATAGGCTGTGGGCAGCTTCTGTTAGATTTATTCATGGAGACTGCATAGATTCTGGTGCTGTTACAAATACTGTCTTTATTTAAACTACATTTTTAAATTACGGATGGTATAGAGAAACATAACTTCTGTACACTGATCCTACAGCCAGTCCCTTCACTAAAAATTCTTTTTCTTGCTAAATTCTTTTGTAATTCCCTTTGTAGTCAATTAGATCATCTGTAAGTAAAATGGAACTTTATCTCCTGCTTTCCACTCCTTAAGCCTTTAATTTCTTTTCTCTTATAATGCTGCCTAGGAACCACGACTTTAGGCTGAACAGAAGAAGTGGAAACAGAGAGCATCTTTGTTTTGCACATGCTTCCACGCTTCCCGTTTGAGAAACTGTTTCATGTAGATTTCTTTTCTCTGTCTCTTTTGGTAAACCTCCTTTTCAGGTTAAGGATATTTCCTTCTACTATTAGTTTACCATTTTTTTTTTTAATTAATTGAATGCTAACATTTTTATCAAATGTTTTTTCTAAACCTATGGAAATGATCATATGGCTCTTCTTTAATTATCAATTTAGCAAATAGCATTTGTGGATTTCCTAATAGTAAATACTCCTTGCATTCATTCCTAGGGTACACCAGTTTGGTCATATACTGCTTTTAAAAATACTGTTGGATTTGGAATGTGAAATTTTTTTGCACCCAATTAATATTCATGACTGAAACAGATCTGTGATTTTTCATGTTTTCTGTAATCACTTCTAGCAGATTTTGGTATCAAAATCTTCCTTCTCTCATAAAATAAAGTGGGGTGTCTTGTGCTGTCTCCTCCTGTCAATCCTCTGGTAGAAATCAGTAGAAGGCTGGATAATCTCTTAAGTTTTGGGAGAATTCTCAGCACAAATGTCAGAATGTAGTGTCGGGCGCCTGGGTGGCTCAGTTGGTTGGGCGACTGCCTTCGGCTCAGGTCATGATCCTGGAGTCCCGGGATCGAGTCCCGCATCGGGCTCCCTGCTCGGCAGGGAGTCTGCTTCTCCCTCTCCCGCTCCCCCCTCTTGTGCTCTTTCTCTCTCTCACTCTCTCTAATAAATAAATAAAATCTTAAAAAAAAAAAAAAAAGAATGTAGTGTCTCCTTGGGATTATTCGCAACCACTACTCTGATTTCTTTGATGGTTACTGGATCCTTCAGGCTATTTTGTCATTGGGTTGATTTTGAGTTTTTTTTTTTTTAAAGATTTTATTTATTTATTCATGAGAGACAGAGAGAGAGAGGCAGAGGGAGAAGCAGACCCCCCGCTGAGCAGGGAGCCCGACGTGGGACTCGATCCCAGGACCCCGGGATCATGACCTGAGCCAAAGGCAGACGCTTAACGACTGAGCCACCCAGGCGCCCGATTTTGATTTGTTTTAAAATTAATTGTGAAGTTGTTCCCAGTGTTCTCTTATGGTTGAATCACTGCAGTACCTGTAGCTCTGTCTTCCTTTTCACTTATATAGTCACAAAACTTTAAACCCTTTTCATTATGGAAGATGTCAAACCCACACAAAAGCAGAGTGTGGTAACATGGGTGCAGCCATGGTCCAACTTTGATCATTATCAACACTCTGGTTCTTTTCCATCTAATTACTGTATTGTTTTGTGTCTTTTTCCCCCTATTTTATCCTGATCAGTCTCTCAAAGGTTTATTTATTTATTTAATATTTTCAAAGAGTCAAAGTTTGGCTTTGTTGATCTCTGTATTTTTCTGTTTCACGATTTCTTTTATACATTATCTCCTTAAACTTCCTTTGGGTTTATTTGTTCTTTCCCTAGTTTCTCAAACAAAATCCTTAACTCATTAATTTTCAGGTTTTTAAAAACTCACTCGGCAGTCTTAAGACTTCACTGAAAGAGCGCTTGAGAACGAACTGTGTCCCCATCCCACAAGTTTTCATATGCAGTGTTTTCCTTCTCTTTTAGTTCCACATATTTTTAAATGTCTACTGTGGTTTCTTGTTGAACCCATGAGTGAAACATACATACTTTCAGATTTCCAAATACTTAGGGACTTAAAAATTTACTTCTTGTAAATTGCCGATTTAAACGTGGTGTGGTCAGAGAACACAATTATACATATTTCTTCTCTGAAACTTCTGAGCCTTGCTTTCTGTGGCCCAGTCCTTGCTTCGCTTCCATGAGCATCCCCTGTGGGCCCAAGAACACAGACACCCTGTTCCCTGGACGCACTTTCATCTGTATTCATCTTCCACATCCCTGTGGATGCATGCACTGCTCAAGCAAGCGGCCACACAGACATAGTTGGAGATGTCCTACACAGAGGGTAGATCTGATCCTCTATGCAGCTCAAACTATTTCCTGTTTGTATTTTGAGGCTATTTCACTTAGTACCTAGTTTAAAATTTCTATGTCTTCCTCACACACTGAACCTTTTAGCACTATGTAGCAACCTTTATCTGTCCCTTATATTAATCCATATTCTGTCTGATAATAACATAATTATACACTTCCTCTTTTTTTTTTTTAAGATTTTATTTATTTATTTGAGAGAGAATGAGAGAGAGCAAGCATATGAGAGGGGGGAGGGTCAGAGGGAGAAGCAGACTCCCTGCCGAGCAGGGAGCCCGATGCAGAACTTGATCCCGGGACTCCAGGATCATGACCTGAGCCGAAGGCAGTCGCTTAACCAACTGAGCCACCCAGGCGCCCAACACTTCCTCTTTACTTCCACCTTTCTATTCACTGTGTTTTAGGTATGTTCTTATAAACAGAGTGTGTGTGTGTGCGCATGCATGTGTGTAAGCATGTGTGTGTATATATTTAAAATCGTTAACACAATCTGACAAACTTTTTTTCTATCATGGTTGCTGATAAAACTGAACTTGTGTCTCTTGTGTTTTTAAAATTTGTTTACTGTACTTTCTTTACATTTATTTTTTCATTTTGAGTTTTGACTTTTTTCCTTCTACAGATTAGCAATTTATACATCCTATTTCTATTCTTTTAATGCTTACTTGTGAAACTGTATCGCCAATTTAGCTTCAAGTCTGAATATTAAATACCTGTTAAATACCTCAACGAGAAAAGGACGTGAGGATACTCAGCTCTATTTCACACCTAGCTTACATACTATTCTGTTCAATACTGTGGTTCTTTCAGACATAATGTCAGTTAGACATTATTACTATCTTGTTACAAAGAAAATGTTTTATTTAACAACATTTATCAGGCTGTTTCTCTCTCTCCTTCCTGCAAATCACACTGTCTTTCTGAGGTGTCTTTCTCTCTTGAAGATTTTTTTTTTTTTTTTTAAACACAGATCTCTTTGGAGCAAGTTCCTATAGTTTTTCTTTACTATGGAAAAGAATAGGTTTGTGGTATACACAGTTACAGACTGACAACTTTCTCTCAACGCTGTAAATATCACCCCATGGTCTTCTGGTTTCACATTTGCTATGCTGAAGAATGGATTTTTGTTTGTTTATTCCATTCGTATATGTTGTGCTTCTGAATTTGTAGATTTGGGTTTCTCATTAGCTCTGCAAAATCCTCAGGTGCTGTATCTCTTCAAATACAGCTTTTCTGTAGCCTTCACATTCTCCTAGGGGGGCTCCAGTTAAATGTATGTCAGACTCAGTCTTTCCTCCATGTGTCTGAGCCTCTTTCCTCTTTTCTAATTTCCTTGTATGTGGGTGCATTCTGAGTACATCTTTCAGATAGTTCTTCCAGTTCACAAATTCCCTCTTCAGCAATGTCTAATCTATTTATCATGTATCTATTAACATCTTGATTTTACTCATTACATTTTTCATTTCTAGATGTTTCTTTTCCCCAGGTCTTGGGTGTTTGGGATAATCTTTGTTTATAAGGTCATGCATGATTTTAAAGTATATGAGTCCTATAGGTCTACCTTGGGAAAATCTCTCTCCAAAGTTCTGCCTTTATCCAAAAAATGCTCCCTAGAATCCAGCTTCAAGGCAAACTGTCTTAGTAACTCAAGTGATATGCTTACAGATTCTTTGTACAAACACACTTCCGTCACAGAGAATGTGTGAGGAAGACAATTCTGAGAATTGTCTGCGAATGACAATTCTATTTCTTCCTTCTGATCCTTGTCCCTTTGTTTGTTCTTACACCTTCACAAACAGAAGTTGTAACACTGGGCATCCTTATCTTCTTTTGTCTTTTTTAATCTCAAGGGACAGCTTTTATTTTATTTTATTTTAAGATTTTATTTATTTGCGAGACAGAGAATGAGAGACAGAGAACACGAGAGGGAGGAGGGTCAGAGGGAGAAGCAGACTCCCTGCTGAGCAGGGAGCCTGATGTGGGACTCGATCCCGGGACTCCAGGAACATGACCTGAGCCGAAGGCAGTTGTTTAACCAACTGAGCCACCCAGGCGCCCACAAGGGACAGCTTTTAATGTTTCACTGTAACTATGGCATTTATTGTATTTTATGGATACCCTTTATTATGTTAAGGATATGCCTATCTAGTCCTATGTATGAGTTTTTATTAGAATGGACGTCCAACTTTAGCAAATGCTTTACTCTGCCTGCTAAAATGAGATATATACACACACATGCACACATACATAAATTATATAATAAACATAACTTCCAGAATAATTTAGAATTCTATCATATTTCATTTATTTTTATCTTTCATTTTTTTTAAGGAGGCTCTGTGCTGGGCGTGGAGCCCAATGCGGGGCTTGAACTCCTGACCTCGAGATCAAGACCTTAGCTGAGATCAAGAGTCAGACGCTTAACCGACTGAGCCACCCAGATGCCCCTACAATATTTCAGATAGGAGTTAATGACTTTTTGCACTGCAATCTACCTGCTCCTTTTGTGTGTGTATGTGTGTATTATCTGAAACAAACAGGTTAAAGAAGGAACAAGAAACTTTAAAATGAAATTTGCTTGCCATAATTCACAAAGTAGATAAAATACTATTGAACACAGTACTAATGAAATCTGCTTATCGGGAAAACTGAGCGAATCTCTAAAATGTTACTTTTCTCCCCAAAAGCATGCCATATCAGTGTGTTCCAATGTCAAGCACACATGAGGATGACCAGGGACGCTTGTGACAACACAGATGTTGGGTCCCTCCCAAGAGTAATTCAGCAGGTCTGGGGAGGGGCCTGCTCCCTGATGCTGCTGGTCTGGAGCCACGGTCCTCAACCGGTCTTCACACAGAGGGGTGGGGAGAGGTGACTGGGTGTGAGGGTGAGTGAGGAGGCCCGTGTGTGTGCTAGGACTGTGGGGGGATGTGTGTGACAGGCCCCTCGGCTAGCTGACAGAACTCGTGTCCATGACAGCAGCAATGCCGGGGGGGTCAGGAGGGTCATGTCTGGCAGCCGTGAAACCATCATCATTTCAGACTCAAAGCCCTAACATTTACCTTTTGAAATACTCCACTTCCCTCTCTGTCTCATCCATATCCACGCTGTCTAGGTCGATATCTTTAGGCAGAAAAACATCATCTGTAAAATGAAAGAGAAGAGGAAAGTCAGATTACAAGAGAACAGATTACCTGGCTTTACTTAATTTTAATAACTTCACAAACTGAAAATTTTCTCTAAAATGAGACTTTACAAACAGCCAAAGGAGGGCAGAGGTCTCTCATGTGCTTGTGAACTTCCACGTTCAACCTGGAAATTACGGAACTCACAGGTTTGCTGAGCAAAGCAACTGTGGCTCCAGGTCCCACGAGAAGAGCTCCATTGGCTGGCACCCAGATTCCCCAAGTGACTGGTCTTTTTTTTTTAAAGATTTCTTTATTTATTTGTCAGAGAGGGACACAGCAAGAGAGGGAACACAAGCAGGGGGAGCGGGAGAGGGAGAAGCAGGCTCTCTGCGGAGCAGGGAGCCCAATGCGGGTCTCGATCCCAGAACCCTGGGATCACGACCTGAGCCGAAGGCAGACGCTTAACGACTGAGCCACGCAGGCGCCCCGTGACTGGTCTTTACCTGATACATTTCCGTGATGGGAGGGCCCTTGAGAAGACTCCCTGAAACCTAAGGTGCTTGCAAGCCCAGGGTCTGTCCTAAGTCCCTACAGGAGGGCAGGAAGCAGTGGGGGCATGCTAGTGAACAGAAGCCCAGAAGGCAGCCCCACGGGGAGGCGAATGCTGTCCCTTGCAAGTGCCCCTCATGGCAAGAGGACACGACTGACTGTACCGGGGACCCCGACATCAACCTCTACTGGAAGACGGCTCTCCCAGACATTCAGTTTATACGTGCAACATCCCAGAGACATCATCAAACACTTTTCAGGCTGTTCCAATAAAAAAGCAAGGCTGTATTTCACTTTGCAGTTAAATCACCTTCTTTGAAAACAGGCAGGATGGCAGGGAGAATGATGATTCAGGATTATTCCAACTCCTTGAATCTCAGCAAGTTTGAGGGGTTCGACTTCGTGCTTCTTCTCTGCCCGCCCTGTTACAACCCGTGGGATCCTGGGCACTGCCTGGGCCCTGGGCACCAGAGGCTACGTCAGCGCACAGCTGGGCTGCTAGGAGGGCTGGCGGCGCACACGCAACACCTGCCCCATCCTCAAAGGAAGGTACAGAGTCCCCACTTCCCTGCAGACTTTAGCATGGGATAATTTTTTGTCCTCTATAGAAAACAAAGACACACCTTTGTTCCTTTCACTGGGGCACTTTGACAGTGGCATAAGCCATGCTTCAGCTGTAATGGCAGCTGACGTTTTGCTGACTTAGACCACCAGGCAGAGTGCCTTCACACCTGCGAACTCACAGAAATGTCTGTGAAGAGCTTCCTGTAGGGACCTGCATGACCACAGCCCCTCCCAGCCACCCTCTGCCGGCACCCAGAGCTCCCCGCGCCCAGCTTTCCTCCTCTGCACTACCCCCGCCCCTACCATCCCCTCCTTCCATGGGGACACGGACGCCATCAAACCTCCCCCACTGCCCCAGACCGCTTTCGTGAGTTGCATGTCCCTGCAGCTGGCTCCTCTACAGGCACCTTCAGGCATCTGCCCCCCAGTATGGTCTGCTGTGAGCCTGCTCTGTTTCTGACGGGGAACCTCAGCCCCGCCTCACTCTCACGTCACGGCTTCTACGGGCCCGGCAAGTTCTCTGTGAACAGTCTGGGACCGCCCCCCCCAACAGTCTCTACCCAGTGCTGCTGCATCAGGGCTGGCCTTCACCAGCCTCCCAGCCGGGCTCCACCCTGCCCAACCCAGCCAGTGCAGACTCATCCTCACGACACGTGCAGTCACAGCTGCCCTGCGTCCATGGCCCAATCCATTCCTCCCTGGCCACCAAGACTATTCCGACTGGGCCTCCATCTACATGTCCACTTGCAGACCTCGCCTGCCTGCCGACTAGACTTGCCGAGGCCCGGTTCAAAGAAATGCTGGTGTATGAGGAAGGGCGACATGGGGCAGGAGTGTTTAGAGATGTACTGAAAGTGAAGTCTAGGAGAGCGAGTCTCTGATCAACAGTCCTTCCATTAACAGTTCTGGGAGAGGAACAATGACAAAAGCCAATAAGCAGGTATGTCTGCTGGAAAAGCTGTCCTCGAAAGCAATTTCTAATCTTCTTTTCTTCTGATCAGAATTAATAATCACTACTGAACATCTTGGTATAAGAAAAAAAAAGCGACAGAACCATAACCAGATTCAGTACCAGGAAGACATTTTTCACAACAGCAAAGCTACGTTAATCAGAGTGGAAAGTGTGACCCAGCCAGGCCAGGCTTCTGTACATCATTAAGACTGTAGGAAACATCTTGCTTTGCCAGAGCTCAGAGAATTCCATACCCCTGACCCCTACTTGAGGACATGCGCCTAAGGGTGAGCATCATCCAACCGGAAGAGGACAGGAAACACCTCACAGGAGGACCAACACCAGCATGGGATGTAGTCAGATGGAGACCTATAAACACCGTGTGTCTGACATAGCGGAAATAACGCAGCTGGGAAATGGAAGAAAAGGGACTGCAAAAGGCGGGGAGTGAAAAGGATGGAAGCAGCTCACGGACCATTGTCCAGGCAGTAAGTGGTGTCAGAGAAGCTGCCCTGAAGCCAGCTGTGGAAGGTAAGCAAGGAAACCAACGACGGACGGGCACCAACGGTAGAAGTGTGGAGGGATGCACGCAGGCAAGATCGCCGACTTGCTTAAACACCAATGATTTTCTTTTTTTTTTTAATTTAAAGATTTTTATTTATTTATTTGACAGAGAGAGACACAGCAAGAGAGGGAACACAAGCAGGGTGAGTGAGAGAAGGAGAAGCAGGCCTCCCGCTGAGCAGGGAGCCTGATGTGGGGCTTGATCCCAGGACCCTGGGATCATGACCTGAGCCGAAGGCAGACGCTTAATGACTGAGCCACCCAGGCGCCCCAACACCAATGATTTTCAAAAATAAAAGCTAAGAAAAAAAAAATCACATAGAAAAAGAAACAGCAAATATAAAATATACAGAGCAATTATAAAATGTCGTCGGAGCTGAGACAAAGCACATAGTAATATATGCAAATGGGGCTTAAATCACCTCCAGATAAGATTTTCCATTTGGCTCACAAAGCAAGATACAAGATTTGTGCTGTCTGAAATCAGAGAACGAGCTAACACTGAGGGACTCAGGGATGAGAGCAGAAGTGTCCCGCCAGGCGAATGGAGACACAAAGAGCGAAGGGGCAGCGATCACCATCTTAGACAAAGTAGAATTCAAGGCAAAAGCACAACAAAAGGACATTTTTTAGTACTAAAACCCACAATTCACTAAAAAGATATTACAGTTAGAATGTGCACCAAATACAAACACCATCTTTATAAAGCAAAATTGCAAGAGAGATAAGAAAACCTAGAAACTCATTAATAATAAATAACAGAAGACAGGGGCGCCTGGGTGGCTATGTCATTGAGTGTCTGCCTTCAGCTTGGGTCGTGATCCCGGGGTCCTGGGATTGAGCCCCGCATCGGGCTCCCTGCTCGACGGGAAGCCTGCTTCTCCCTCTCCCACTCCCCCTGCTGTGTTCCCTCTCTCGCTGTGTCTCTCTCTGTCAAATAAATAAAATCTTTAAAAATAAATAAATAAATAAATAAATAAAATAAAATAACTAACTAACAGAAGACAGGTCACGAGGACAAAAAACCAGGAAGGAAACAGAAGACCTAACCCTGACTATTATTGATCAATACATCATGAAGATATATACATTCAATTTTCACCATGATAACAGAAAAAAATACTTTTATCTCAAGTGTATACAGGGCAGTTACAAAACCTGGTCACAAGGAAAATATCAGTAAATTCCATAAAGCAGAAATATTATGAATAATATTCTCTGATCGCAATGCAGAAAACCTAGAAATTATTAACATAAAAAAGGATTTTCCAGGGGAACGTGAGTGGCTCAGTCCGTGAGGCGTCTGACCCTGGCTCAGGTTATGATCCCAGGATTCTGGGATCAAGCCCAGTATTAGGTTCCCTGCTCAACAGGTAATCTGCTTCTCCTTCTCGCTCTGCCACCCACCCCCCGTTTGTTTACTCTCTCAAATAAATAAAATCTTAAAAAAAAAAAAAAGTCTCTTCTACCTGGAAACCCAAAAGCCACCTATTAAACTACTGGGTGAAGGAGGGGATAAAAACAAAGAAATTCCTGAATTTCTTAAAACAAAATGCCAATAAACATTATCAGACTATGAAATATATTTAAAGGAATGATCAGAGGAAAATCTGAAATGCTAAATACTTCGATCAATAAAAATGGTGGAATGAAAACAAATGAGCTAAATTCCCAAATCAAGAAGTTAGAAAATAAACAACAAAGTAAAAGAAAGCACGGGAAGAAAATAAAGATAAAAGCAGAAATTGATGAGATATTAGAAAGAACAACAGTAAACCTAGCTAATAAATAGCCTGTTTTTTTAAAAAAAAAAATGTGAATAAAATAGACAAACTTTTTTTTTTTTAAGTGGGCTCCACACCCAATGTGGGGCTTGAACTCACAACCCTGAGATCAAGAGTCACATGCCCCACTCACTGATCCACTCGGGCATCCTCAAAATAAGTGACAAGCTATTAATTAGCTGAATGAAACAGAACGGGGAGAAAACACAAATACACAAAATAAGAAATGGGGGGGAGGAGGAGGAGCAAGATGGCAGAGGAGTAGGAGACCTAAATTTTGTCTGGTCCCAGGAATTCAGCTGGATAGGGATCAAACCATTCTGAACACCTACAAACTCAACAGGAGATCAAAGAAAAGAGTAGCAACAACTCTCTGAACAGAAAAGCGACCACTTTCTGGAAGGTAGGACGTGCGGAGAAGTGAATCCGAGGCGATATTCGGGAGGACAGACGGTGGGGGACAGGGCCTCTGTCGGCTGCTTCTGGCAAGTGATAGAGCTGCGGAACACAAAGTCAGAACTTTTAGAAGTCTGCTCCGCTGCGGGACGTCACTCTGGTGGCTAAGCGGGGGGTGGAACCCTCGTGGGACAGTGTGGTCTCAGGACCCTCGGGGTCACAGAAAGACCGGGGGTGCCTGAGTGCGGCAGAGCTCCCAGGTGTCGGAGCAGGGACGCTGGCTGCAGAAACCGAGCCGAGGCGCGGGCTCTCAGCTCGGGGTTGCCATAAACCGTGATCCGCGGCACCGTCGGGCCCCTGCTCCATCAGGGACCCAACAAGCGGCAGATCCGGGGAGACTCCCCTTCCTCCCCGGGAGGAGCAGCGTGGGAGCGCACCTCAGGGATCTGCTGGGTTTGGAGACTCCACATGGGGTCGTGAGCCAGAGACAGAAACGTGCGGTCACCGGCCGGGTGAGCACGGAATGCGGCCGGAGACGGGGGAGACGGGAGTGACTGACTGCTTTTCTCTGGGGGCGCACTGAGGAGCGGGGCCCCGACTTCTCGGCTCCTCCGGGGTGGAGATTGGGAGGCCGCCATTTTCACTCTCTGCCTCCAAAGCTGCATGGAAAGCTTGCAGAGAACAAAAGCTCCCGAGAGCAAACCCAAGCAGATGACTTAGCCTGGACCGGCAAGGGTGGGTCAATTCCGCCTCCGGCAAAGACATTTGGGAACCATGGCAACAGGCCCCTCCCCCAGAAGATCAGCGAGAACAGCCAGCCAAGACCAAGTTTACCGATCAGTGACAACGGGAGAACTCTAGTGCTAGGGGAATACTGCACAGAGAATCCATGGCTTTTTTACCATGATTCTTTAGTCTTTCAACTTTAAAAAAAAAAATTTTTTTTTCTTTCTTGGGATGCCTATGTGGCTCAGTTGGTTAAGCGTCTGCCTTCACTCAGGTCATGATCCCAGAGTCCTGGATTGAGCCCCATGTCGGGCTCCTTGCTAAGCGGGGAGCCTGCTTCTTCCTCTGCCTGCTGCTCCCTCTGCTTGTGCTCACTCATGCGCTTTCTCTCTGACAAATAAATAAAAATCTTTAAAAAAATTTTTTCTTTCCTTTTTCAACCGATTTTTTTATCAACTCTTTTTAAATTTTTTAAAGATTTTATTTATTTGACAGAGAGAGACACAGCGAGAGAGGGAACACAAGCAGGGGGAGTGGGAGAGGGAGAAGCAGGCTCCCCCTGCTTGTGTTCCTGCTCTCGCTATCTCTGTCAAATAAATAAATAAAATCTTTAAAAATAAAATCTTTTTTAATTTTCATTTTTACAGTTACACTCTATCCCTTCATTGTACTGAATCTTACTTTTGTATGTATGTTAAGTTCTTCTTTCTTTACAATTTAGGGATGCAGTTTCTTCTAACAGACCAAAATACACCTAAAATCTTAGGGAATGGTTCTGCTTTATTCACCTGTCTGATCGTATTCTCTTTGTTGTTGTTTTTTGGGGGATGGGTTTTTTTGTTGTTGTTGTTAAAGTCTTTTAAAATATTCATCTTTACAGTTACATTCTATCCTTTCAATATATTTAACTTTATTTTTGTATAAAAAGGTTTTCTTTCTTTACAATTTTGAGACGTAGTTTTTTCTAATTGACCAAAATACACTCAGGAGACAGTATACTGCTCTGTTCTGTTAATCCGTTTATATCCCTTTTTTGTTTGTTTTTCTTTTGTTTTTCCCGTCTCTTAATTTCCATTTTTACAGTTACATTCTATTCTTTCATTGTATTTGACTTTACTGTTATACATACATAAGTTTTTCTCTCTTTACAATTTTGGGATCTAGTTTTCTAAAAAACAGACCAAAATACATACAGAATCCAGTGTATTGCTCTATTCTGCTCACCTCTCTGATTATATTCTCTTTTTTTCTTTTCGTGTTTCAGTTTCGGGTCTGACTTGTTTAGTGTATGGTTCTCTGGGGTCACTGTTGCCATTTTAGTACTTTGTTCTCTTGTTCATCTATTCTTCTCTGGACAGAATAAGATGGAAACACTTACCTCAAAAAAAGAGAATGAGAGGCAGTACTGACTGCCAGGGACTTAATCAGTACGAACATAAGACGTTGGAACTAGAGTACAGAATAACGATTATAAAGATGCTAGCTGAGCTTGAAAAAAGCATAGAAGACATTAGAGAATCCCTTTCTGGAGAAATAAAAGAACTAAAATCTAACCAAGTCAAAATCAAAAAGGCTATTAATGAGATGCAATAAAAAATGGGGGTTCTAGGGCGCCTGGGTGGCTCAGTTGGTTAAGCGACTGCCTTCGGCTCAGGTCATGATCCTGGAGTCCCTGGACTGAGTCCTGCATCAGCCTCCCTGCTCGGCGGGGAGTCTGCTTCTCCCTCTGGCCCTCCCCCCTCTCATGTGCTCTCTCTCATTCTCTCTCAAATAAAAAAAAAAATCTTAAAAAAAAAAAAAAATGGAGGCTCTAACTGCTAGAATAAATTAGGCAGAAGAGAGAATTAGTGATATAGAAGATCAAATGATGGAGAATAAAGAAGCTGCAAAAAAGAGAGACAAACAACTACTGGATCACGAGGGGGAGAATTCGAGAGATAAGTGACACCATAAAGCAAAACAATAGTAGAATAACTGGGATCCCAGAAGAAGAGGAAAGGGGGGTGGGCAGAAGGCATATTGGAGCAAATTATAGTGGAGAACTTCCCTAATGTGGGGAAGGAAACAGGCATCAAAATCCAGGAGGCACAGAGAACTCCCCTCTCAATATCATTAAAAGTAGGCCAACACCCTGACCTATAATAGCTAGGATGTCATTCAAAATAGAAAGAATGATAAAAAGCTTCCAGGACAAACAGAAATTAAAAGAATTTGTGATCACCAAACCAGCCCTACAAGAAATATTAAAAGGGGTCCTCTAAGCAAAGAGAGAGACCCAGAGTAACACAGACCAGAAAGGAACAGAGACAATATAAATTATCAGTCACTTTACAGGTAATACAATGGTACTAAATTTGTATCTTTCAATAATTACTCTGCACGTAAATGGGCTAAATGTCCAAATCAAAAGACACAGGGTATCAGATTGGATTAAAAAAAAAACAAACAAAAAACAAGACCCATCAATACGTTGTCTGCAAGAAACTCATTTTAGACTGAAAGACACCTCTAGATTTAAAGTGAGGGGGTGGAAAGCCATTTATCATGCAAATGGACATCAAAAGAAAGCTGGGGTGGCAATCCTTATATCAGACAAATCAAATTTTAAACCAAAGACTATAATCAGAGATGAGGAAGGACACTATATAATAATTAAAGGGTCTATCCAACAGGAAGATCTAACAATTGTAAATATTTATGCCCCTAACATGGGAGCAGCCAATTATATAGCCAATTCATAACAAAATCAAAGAAACACATCAACAATAATACAATAATAGTAGGGGACTTGTAACACCCCTCTCACTGCAATGGACAGATCATCTAAGCAAAAGATCAACAAGGAAATAAAGGCTTTAAATGACACACTGGACCAGACAGACATCACAGATATATTCAGAACATTCCATCCCAAAGCAACAGAATACACATTCTTCTCAAGTGCACAAGGAACATTATCCAGAATGGATCACATCCTGGGTCACAAATCAGGTCTCAACCGGTACCAAATACTGGGATTGTTTCCTGCATATTTTCGGACCACAATGCTTTGTAATTGGAATTCAATCACAAGAGGAAATTTGGGAAGAACTCAAATACATGGAGGCTAAAGAGCATCCTACTAAAGAATGGATGGGTCAACCAGGAAATTAAAGATTTAAAAAATTCATGGCAACAAATGAAAATGAAAACACAACTGTTCAAAATCTTTGGGATGCAGCAAAGGAGGTCCTAAGAAGGAAGTATATGCAATACAAGCCTTTCTCAAGAAATGAGAAAGGTCTCAAATACACACAACCTAACCTTACACCTAAAAGAGCTGGAAAAAGAACAGCAAATAAAGCCTAAACCAGGCAGGAGAAGAGAAATAATAAAGATTAGAGCAGAAATCAATGAAATAGAAACCAAAAGAATAGCAGAACAGATCAACAAAACTAGGAGCTGGTTCTCTGAAAGAGTATAATAAGATCAATAAACCCCTGGCCAGACTTATCAAAAAGAAAAGAGAAAGGACCCAAATAGATAAAATCATGAATGAAAGAGGAGAGATCACAAGAAATATAAACAATTATAAGGGCATATTATAGGCAACTATATGCCAACAAATTAGGCAATCTGAAAGAAATGAATGCATTCCTAGAGATGAATAAGCTACCAAAACTGAAACAGGAAGAAGGAGAAAACCTGAACAGATCTGTAACCAGCAAGGAAATTGAAGCAGTCATCAAAAATCTCCCAACAAACAAGAGCCCAGGGTCAGATGGCTTCCCAGGGGAATTCTACCAAACATTTAAAGAAGAATTAATACCTATTCTTCTGAAACTGTTCCAAAAAACAGAAATGGAAGGAAAACTTCCAAACTCTTTCTATGAGGCCAGCATTACCTTGATCCCAAAACGGGACAAAGACCCCACCAAAAAGGAGAATTACAGACCAATATCCCTGATGAACATGGATGCAAAAATTCTCCCCAAAATCTAGCCAATAGGATCCAACAGTACATTAAAAAGATTATTCACCACGACCAAGTGGTATTTATTCCTGGGCTGCAAGGTTGGCTCAACATCTGCACACCAATCAATGCGATATACTACATATATAAAAGGACAAGAACCATATGATCCTCTCAAGAGATACAGGAAAAGCATTTGACTAAGGACAGGATCCTTTTTTGATTAAAACTCTTCATGGTGTGGGATAGAGGGAACATACCTCAATATCATAAATGCCATATATGAAATGCCCACACTGAGTATCATTCTCAGTGGGGAAAAACTGAGAGCTTTTCCCCTAAGGTCAGGAACACAGCAGCGATGTCCACTCTCACCATTATTGTTCAACATACTACTAGAAGTCCTAGCCTCAGCAATCAGATAAAAAAAAGAAATAAAAGGCATCTGAATTGGCAAAGAAGTCAAACTCTCACACTTTGCAGATGATATACTCTGTGTGGAAAACCCAAAAGTCTCCACCCCAAAACTGCTAGAAACTCATACAGGAATTCAACAAAGTGGGAGGATATAAAGTCAATGCACAGAAATCAGCTGCATCCCATACACTAACAATGAGGCAGAAGAAAGTGAAATTAAGGAGTCGATCCCATTTACAATTGCACCCAAAACCATAAGTTACCTAGGAATAAAGCTAAACCAAAGAGGCAAAGGAGCTGTACTCAGAAAACTATAGAACACTCATGAAAGAAATTGAGGAAGACACAAAGAAATGGAAAAACATTCCATGCTCATGGATTGGAAGAATACTGTAAAATATCTATGCTACCTAGAGCAAACTACACATTCAAGGCAATCCTTATCAAAATACCATCCACTTTTTCACAGAACTGGAGCAAATAATCCTAAAATTTGTATGGAACCAGAAAAGACCCCAAATAGCCAGAGGAATGTTGAAAAAGAAAGCCAAAGCTGGCGGCATCACAATTCTGGACTTCAGGCTCTATTACAAAGCTGTCATCATCAAGACAGTATGGTACTGGCACAAAAACAGACACATAGATCAATGGAACAGAATAGAGAGCCCAGAAATGGACCCTCAACTCTATGGTCAACTAATCTTTGACAAAGCAGGAAAGAATGTCCAATGGAAAAAAGACAGTCTCTTCCACAAATGGTGTTGGGAAAATTGGACAGCCACATGCAGAAGAATGAAACTGGACCACTTCCTTACACCACACACAAAAATAGACTCCAAATGGCTGAAAGACCTCAATGTGAGACAGGAGTCCATCAAAATCATAGAGAACACAGGCAGCAACCTCTTCGACCTCAGCCGCAGCAACTTCTTCCTAGACATATCACCAAAGGCAAGGGAAACAAAGGCAAAAACAAACTACTGGGACTTCATTAAGATAAACAGGTTTTGCACAGCAAAGGAAACAGTCAACAAAACCAAAGACAAACAACAGAATGGGAGAAGATATTTGCAAATAACATATCAGATAAAGGGCCAGTATCCAAAATCTATGAAGAACTTATCAAATTCAATGCCCAAAGAACAAATCCATCAAGACAGTATGGTACCGGCACAAAAGAAATGGGCAGAAGACATGAACAGACATTTCTCCAAAGAAGAAATCCAGCCAACAGACACATGAAAAAGTGCTCAACGTCGCTCGGCATCAGGGAAATACAAATCAAAGCCACAATGAGATACCACCTCACACCGGTCAGAATGGCTAAAAGTTAACAAGTCAGGAAATGACAGATGTTGGCGAGGATGTGGAGAAAGGGGAACCCTCCTACACTGTTGGTGGGAATGCAAGCTGGTGCAGCCACTCTGGAAAACAGTATGGAGGTTCCTCAAAAGGTTAAAAATAGAGCTGCCCTACGACCCAGCAATTGCACTACTGGGTATTTACCCCAAAGATAAAAATATAGTGATCTGAAGGGGCACCTGCACCGCAATGTGTATAGCAGTAATGTCCACAATAGATGTCCATTGACAAATGAATGGATAAAGAAGATGTGGTGTATATATATACAATATTACACAGCCATCAAAAAAAGAAATCTTGCCATTTGAATGATGTGGATGGAATTAGAGGATATTATGCTAAGCGAAGTAAGTCAATCAGAGAAAAACAATTATCATATGATCTCACTGACATGTGGAATATAAGAAACAAACAGAGAATCATAGGGGAAGAGAGGAAAGCCATGTGATGCAATGAGCACTGGGTATTATATAAGACTGATGAATCATAGGCCTGTACCTCTGAAACCAATAATACATTATATGTTAATTGACAGAACTTAAATTAAAAAAACGTTAAAAAAAAGAAAATAGCCATTGAAAAATACATTTTTAAAAATTATGTAGTTTCAAGACATCTATGTAAGTAAGTTGGAAAATCTAGCTAAAAGAATAATTTACCATGGAAATATAGTTTACTAAAATTAACCTCATTAGAAACAGAAATACCAAATAGACCAATTTCCATTTCTCTCTTTTTTATGAGAGAAAATTTAAAACATTCCTAAAAGTCACAAAAGTAAACTTGAACAAATGGAGAAACACTCCTATTTCTGGAAAGGACAATCAACATAAAGATACCAATTCTCCCTAAATTAATTTGTAAATGTAATGCAACCCCAACAGAGACACTGGAGCTATGGCTCTAGCACGCGGGCACTCAAGTTCGTACAGAAGCACAGACATGCAAGAACAGCTGGGACGACAATGGAAAACAGCTGGGAGGTGAGACCTCGCTGAAATACACGGGGCACCTGAAGTAACTAACTCAGTGCAGCATGGGCTCAGGAAGAAGCAAGGAGGAAAAGAACAGAAATTCCTGAGTAGATCAAGGACACAGGGAAATTTAGTTTAGCACAAAGGAGGCACCCTGAATCACGGGGCAAGATGAGTTTTTAGTAACTGGTGCTGGGCCAGTGGGCTAACCCCTTAAGAAGAGATAATACCGGACCCATGGCTCACATGATACCCACAAAAAATCTCCAAATGTATCAGGGGCTAAATGAGAAAGGTGGGACCATACAAATCCTGGAAGGCCCAGGCACACTCCTCTTCCACCTTAGCGTCAGAGTAACGCTTTCCGACCACTTTAAAATCCAGAGGCGCTAAAAGATCAATGAAATGACTATCTAAAACTGAAAAAGAAAACTTCTGCATGGCTGGAAAGCATCATAGACACAGTCCAAAGGAGTATGTATCTGCAGCCTGTGATGCAGGTAGAAGGCCAATTAATATTCCTACTATAAGAAAGACTCTTAAAAATGCAAGGAAAAAGACCAAAAACCTAATTTAAAAACAAGAAAAAAATGTGAATAGAAATTTCACAAAAAAGAGACAAACAGTACTTAAAAATATGACCTCACTGCAATTAGAGAAAATGCACATGAAAGCTACCCTGGGGACTGACACCACCTCCTGTCTTGGCTCAAGTTACCAGCCTGATGAGACTGTCCACGCCCGCCTTCTTGGGAGTCCCTGGCAAGAAACAGCTCCCAGGGCAGCCCCGCGGACAACCACAAGCCCCAGCCGGACTCAGGGCTGCAGCACAGCGAGGAGGAGCTCTGTGAACCCATCACGCTCGGTGCTTTCCCGGACATGTTCAGTTGGCAGGAGGGGCAATCAAAAAGCAAAAGAAGATCTCTAGAGGGCGCCTGGGTGGCTCAGTCGGTTGGGCGACTGCCTTCGGCTCAGGTCATGATCCTGGAGTCCCGGGATCGAGTCCCGCATCGGGCTCCCTGCTCAGCGGGGAGCCTGCTTCTCCCTCTGACTCTCCCCCCTCTCATATGCTCTCTCTCATTCTCACTCTCTCAAATAAATAAAGAAAATCTTAAAAAAAAAAAAAAGATCTCCAGAAGTTACCTTCTGTGTGAAAAAGAGAAGAAAGAAACCGAGCCGTTACCTACAGGGAGTGGGCGGAAGTGAGGTGGGAAAGGGAGAACGAGGCTCGGGGGTGGGGAAACCAAGCCGGAGGGAACGGAACAGCAACAAAGGCGCCTGGAGCGGCAGCCGCACCAGACTGTGCGGGCGCCCCTCCCGGCACCTCCCCGCCGCTGCGCTCCAGGCCCAGCCCGCGTGCCCTCAGCCGGACACTTTTCACTGCGGGGCGGGGGTGAGCAATTCTGAACCCACTTTTCGTGCATTCCGTTGTAGTCAAACACTGCGCACAGCGCTGTGCAGGTGGGGAGGCGAGGGGGAGCGCCACCGAAGCCATCGGTGTGAACAGAAACTCCACGAGATGCTCGTGGGGGCTGCGTATGCGCCGCGCCCCCCCCCCCCCCGGCCCCACTCCCGGCTGTGTCAGCGGGAAGGGTCTAGCAGCAACCACGCAGCAGCAGCACCCGGAGAACCAGGGCTCCCTGGAAAAGGACAGCTTCAGGGCTGAGACAAGGAAAGTACAAGATAAGCCCAGAACATCTCACTGTGCAGGAAAGTAAGCAAGTGCCCCAAGAGTAATGGGGTCGAGGGACCACCTGAGGGGGCACGGACTGCATCTGGGACAGCCAGAGGACCAAAATAAGTAGTGTTAGTAAAGGACTATGGTCTATAGTACAAAGTAAGGCTCTACGAACCCACCCTGATCTAAATAACTGAACGAATGAAAGCCCTACATGGGGTGGGGGGAAGGAAAGCACCTCCCAGAAAGCACCAAATAAGAACTGGACAACGAATAATAATGTTAGAAAAATCACAACGTGGCAAACAACTTAGGAACAACCATTTCAGGCAAGACTTGCCAGTGGATGTTACCAGCAGCAGGAGACCCACATCCCCACCAGACACTCCCACTTCCGAGAGCGAAGGGGAGGCTGAGTCCCCGTCACCAGACTCTGTGCTCCACACGGAGGGCACCAGCAAGGACCCACCACTTCCACGGCACCAATTCCCAAAACACATACTCTGAATCTGATCATCAAGAAATGGCACACAAAACCAAACTGAAATTATTCCAAATAATAAATTATTCTAAGAAAAATAAATGGACTGACTCTTTAAAAATGTCAAGGTCATGAGAAACTGAGGAACCGACTCATTAAAGGAAATTAAGGAGATATGACATGGGACCTGGACTGGATCCTGTGTCAGGAAAAACAGTAACTTTTTTTTTCTTTCTATAAAGGAAATTAAAGGGATAACTGGAGAAACAGCAGTAAGGTCTATAATTAAGATCGTGCTACTGTATCAGTATTAATTTCTTAATTCTGATAACTGTATTTGTGGTTTTCTAAGAGTATCCTTGTTTTGAGGAAATATACGGTGAAATATTTAAGGGCAAAGGGGCTTCATGTCTGAAATTACTCTCCTTTGGCTCAGAAAAACAATAAAAGAGGGAGAAAGAGAAAGAGAGAGCAGACACGGCACACACTGAGTCTGGGGAATCGGAGCGAGCCGCAGAGGAATTCTTTGCACAGTCATTATTCCAAACAACACGGAGCGACAACGGCTATGTGCGTCCCCCTGCTGCGGTAAAGCTCCAAGCAGCCCAAAGCCAGGAGAGGCCAGGCGGCACCCGGGGTGACGGGGCACCGGCCACACTCCCCGCTGCTCTCTATTTACCGATTGAACTGCTGACTCGGTCTCCTTTCTTCTTCCTATTTTTCTTGCTCTTGCCCTTAGGCTGCGGAGAGTCCGCCAGCACCAGCTTGCTGTCCTGAGGGTGCTCGCTGGGGGAGGCAGGCTCTGGGGGGGCCGGATTCAACCTTTCTTCCTTGACGTGGTTCAGCTGCTTTTTGTTATTGTTGTTACTGTTCACTTTTCTGTCCTCCCTTTTGTGCTCCACCAGGGAAGTGAAGTCAAGCACTTTCGCCTTCGACTCAGTCTGGGGCCGGGGTCTGGGCTGGCCCTCTGAGGCTTTGGGGGGCTCGGCCGGCTTCCTCACCAGCTCGCTGCTGCCCTTGCTGGTCTGTTTGAGCTTCTGCTTGCCATTCCCCTCCTTGTGGTGATGCATTATGTCAAGGAGAAAAGACAGCGGCTCCTGCCGCTTCCCACTGACCTCCTTGGGGAGGAGGAGCTTGGAGTCTCTGGCGTCCATGGGGCCGGCAGCATCCCCGTCAGCCCCCGGCCCTGGCCTGGGTTCCGTGTGGTCCCCATGTCTGGAAGGAGAGTGAGATGAGGTTTCTGGTTCTTCCATTTGCTCTAGTGAGCCATTGTGCATGTTTTCAGAGTTAGGTACAGACTCTGCTGCTGCCTGGAAGTCTCTAGCAAGCATGTCCAACTTGGGACAGTCTTTACTTGGCCTCTCCTTCTTCTTCTTTTTCACGGCCCTCAGCTTCTGAAGCTCTTGAAGTCGCTGAAACTCCTCCTCCTCCTCCTGTCGTCTCTGCTCCTCACGGAGGTGCAGGTGCTCCCGGGCCCTGGCCTCTGCTTCCAGGCGAGCTTTCTCCTCCAGCTGTGATGCGAAAAGAAGAAGCAACGTAAGACAACAGTAAGTGTTCTTCATTAAGACATTAAAAAAATAAGTAAATAAAAACAAATCATATAATAAGAACACAAACCCTGAAACAGGTTATAATAAGCCAAACAGCTTAAAACACACCTGACCCAAATTATTTCACTCTCCGAGACGACTATTAGATTTAATCTTTCTACTAAGGTATATACTTATTACTTTATTGGTTGTGGCGGGGGGGAGGGGCAGTGCTTAACAGAATCTTCCTTATAGCCTTTGTCCTAGCGACTAAGTACTTCTTTAAAACAAGGTCAGGGGCGCTGGGGTGGCTCAGCCAGTTCAGCATCCGACTCTTGATCTCGGCTCAGGTCTCAATCTCACAGTCGTGAGGCTCAAGCCCCGCACTAGGCTCCGCGCTGGGCGTGGAGCCTGCTTAAAAAAATAAATAAAATAAAGCAAGGTCAGAGCAGCTGCTGTGCTAGCCTCCCGTGTGTGTGGTGGCCGGATGACACGACCAGCCAGTTGCCGGCGCGCCACCTCTCCAGGCGAGGCTGGGGTCTTCACGCACACATCGACAAGACACTTCAAAAGTGTGTACTCAAACCCTGAAATGCCTTTTTTCCAGCCCAGCAGACAAACCAAACTCCCAACATACTTTCACCAGCGTGACAGAGCAAGTGGCATATTCTGATACGTTCCACATCACACAGCAAACAGGTACTGGCTACTTCTGCCCTCCAGCTTGGCACGAAGTTAATTTCAGTCCAAGTGAAGACTGGACTTCACTGGTGATGCCTAGTCCAGGAGCCTCCACGGAAACTATTCTTTTTGCTTAGAAAACAAGTGAAGGCTGTAAAGAGTTGCCTGACTCTTTGCATCCCTGAGCTCCTCCAGTAAAAGACTTTGGCAAGTACATTTTGCTAAATTTAGAAGTCCTTCCAAAAATAAAACAAAATACAATTAAAAAAACAGAAGTCCTTCCAGGTTTTAATTATTTTTCATAACATTCAGTAAACAATATTTTAAAAAAACAAGTGTCATTTTGAAGAACTTAAATATAAAATTATGTTAAAAATTTAATGGCAGATGTTTTAAAAATTTAACTTAACAATTCAAGTAAAACTTATTCAAAATCCTTGTTCCGTGTGTTCGAAGCGAAGCCTTGGAGGAAGACTCCTGGCGTGGCCCCTGTGTCCAGTGTCTAGTGAGCAGAGTGTCTCCCACAGCACAGGCCGGGAGCAAACCCGCCCCAGAACAGAAGCTACAGGGAACCCACAAGCAGGTATGTGGTGCCTTCCTTTCAACAACCAGCCCATCAACCAGACGCTCTACGAAGACGGGGTGCAGGTTACCGAGCACACGGGGTGAGTGGGCCCTGACCTAACACCCGAATGGAGAACAGTTCTCACTGCCCCACTCCAGTGGGGCTGGGCAGACCCCTATCTCCTCAAAGCCCACGATTAGGACCATGAGGTACATGCAGGGCTCCTGGCGGGTGATCCAATCACAACACTCTCCACGTCGCAAGCAGCTAAAGGTGGAGGCACCGTCCCCTGCCTGCTCTGGGAGTGTCCTCCCGCTCTGTCTCTGCTGGGCCTCGCAGGGGCCTCGCCTCTTCCCTGTCCTGCCGTCAGAGCCCCTGTCACCCCTGCAGGTTCCCCTCTGTGCACAGCCCGGATCTGCCCGCCGTGGCCTGGCTCTTTAGGAAGCTAAAAGCAGGATGGCCACAGCACAGCGCAGCCCCGGGCGCTGAGGCCCTCCGTGGAGCAGACACTCTCCGTCCCCTCACCTGGAGCCGTAACTTGAAGAGCGCCGTGTCTCACCTGCTGGCGGACAGCCTCTGCGTGCTACATCCGCCGCTGGGCCACGCTGCCTAGTCTTGGTAGATGCTTACTTCCGTGCAGCCCACAATGGCTGTCCATCTTACTCTTTGACCCTTCACACCAGTGCGCGTGCCTGCCCTCTTCTGGGGTGGCTCTGCCTGACTCTCCTTTGCCAGTCGGGGGACAAGGAGCGGGGGACAGACATAGTCTGTCCTAAAGATGTCGCTGAGGCAAAGGCCCTGTCCCAGCCTCGTGTCGAAGTAACTTCTTTACCCACAGTCTCCAAAAGCCCACAGTGACCCCCTTCTATTCCCTCACTGCCAGGGGCCCCGTCCTCAACCTCCCTGGGAGAGAAGCTCTTCTTCCAGACAGAGGTCTGCTGTGGCCCACCCACGTGGGGCACAGGGACCCAAAGGCTTGTTTTAGATCCATCAACGAACCCATGACACAAAAGGGAAAGCTGAGTCCTGAAAACACAACCTGGGGCTTCTGACCAGCTCTGGCTCAGGCTGCAGAGACGGAGACGGTCAGGGGCCCCGAGGCCCGCCGCAGCCAGCCCGGCTCCGCAGGCCGCCCTCGGGCAGGACTGCGCCGGCACACGGTTTACCTTCCTCTGCTTGTGTCTGGCTCGCTTGGCGGCTCGAGTGCTGCTCACGGGCTTGGTCTCTGAGCTGTTTATGAACTGTAGCAAGTCTTCCACCCTTCGATGGTCAACGACACTCTCTCTGTCCGAGAGCTGGTCCGCCTTTTTAGGCTGCTCTTCTTTCCTCTTGGTCAGCCGCAAACGAAGCTTCTCCCTCATCTCTGCGTAATTTCTACTTGTCGGCGCAGCTGGAGGCTAAGGCAGTTAAAGGAGAGCATGGCTGAATGAAGCTTCAAGTTTTAATGATGCTGAATATTGCAAATTTCAGAACCTATCTCTAAAGATGAAAGTTTTCTTATTACTCTGGTAACACACGTTCATGGTGAAAAATAAGGAAAACAAACAAGTGGCAGCAACAAGGAAAGCCTGTCCCAGAGGGACCCGAAGATTAGTTCTGGCACCGAGCCCTCAACCTTTACATGTTCACGAAAACTATGGTAAAACATGTACAACTATGTACACAGATGGACGTTTTTAAACCAAAAAAAAAATCACACATACATCTACTCTGTATATATTATAGTGTGATTATCTTTTCGTGTCAATAAGTGCGTTTGTACAATCTTTCCATCCCTTCGTGGGTTTCTTGTTCAGTGCCGAAAGGGAAAAAGAAAACTGCCCTCAACCCCACTGCCAACATTTCTTCCTGACACTGGACACGGGTGTGCACACGTCTAGCAAATGCAGACAGAACAAAAGTAGAGAAAGAGCAACGACCAGCCCCATTCCCCAACCCCCCCCCGCCCACCCCGGGGCACCATGGCCGCCGTCTGCTCCTACGGACCGACCGTTAGGAGTCCCATGGTGCACGCCGCGCAGCGAGCTCCCCACCGCATGGCCGTGCACGGCCTGGACCCAGCGATTCCCACGGCTGGCTATTCAGGAGGCCCCCCAGCTCACAAACAAATGCAAACCTGCAGTCACGAAATCCTTGCAGGGAGATCTCCGGGCAGATATTTTCCATTATTTCTTTAGGGTAAGTACAAGACCACACCTTGATTTTTAGCTCGACACCCCGTAAGGTGCACCGCGGGCGCTGCCTGTGCCGCGGCCTGGAGGGCCCCCCGCTGCCCCCGGGCACTTACCCCGCCGTGCCCGAAGAACTCGCAGTAGCAGCAGTCACAGTACTTGCCCTCCTTCTGGTTGGTGGAGGTAGACGTGCTGGAGCTGTGCTCAGAACAGCTGTCCTCGTCGGCGCTCTCGTCCCCGTCGTCCTGCTGTGGGTCATACACGCCGTTCTCGCAGCGGTGGCCCTCACAGTCGGGGTCACTGCAGAACCACACAGGGGCCGGTTACGCGCAGCCACCCGACCCTGGGAGGCCCGCGGGGGAGGCGCCGTGGGCAGGCGCGCAGGCAGGAAGGGAGAGTCTCTCCACCGTCCCTCCCGCCGCGTCATGCCTTCAAACGGGCAAATTCAAAGGTAACAAGCTCTGTCTTTTTAAAACAGCTGAATGCTTGTATGGTTCTTTACTCAACATATAACAAACACAACTTAGAGACGCCCAGCCCCCGTCCCCCCCGCGCTGCCAGTGGCGAGGTGGTGGTCTGTGCACCCGCCCACGGCGGCCCCGGCCTGAGGACGAGAGGCGCGACCAGCGTCCTCCCCTCGACCCGCGGCCTCTGCCCTTCCCTGGCTTGCTGGGCTGCACGTGGCTCCCCGACTCCAGCACCAGCGGGGCCCGGGCTCACCTGCAGACGCTGGGGGGAGCGCTGATGGAGCCGTCGGTTGTGGGGGGCGGGGGGGCTCCTGGAGCAGGACAGAAGCTCTTGCGCGGCTCCACAAACCCGGGGGACGGGGCAGCAGTGTTGGGGAAGGATGGGGCTGCGAGACTCGCGAGGTGAGGCGAGGAGGCCGGGGCGAGCGCGGCAGGGGCGAGGGCGGGAAGCGGCGCCAGGGCCGTGGGGCTGTTCCTCGGGGCGGCCGGCACCGCGTGTCTGTGGTCCTCCTTGGTGACGCCGTGGAACACCTCACCTGCATGCGGGGACGCAGAAGGGTCGCTGACGGTGGAGCTGAATTAGTTTTTCACTAAAGCTTCCTCTACCTCTTCACGTGAAGATGTTCAAAGCTACACAAACTTTGAAGGAACAGTACAAAGAACCCCCATATATACCCCTCACCTGGACTCACAGCTATTTAACATTTTGTCACGTTTATTTCTCACACACACACTTTTCTGGCCTAACATCTGGAGGCTGCACTCACCCTAAACACCTCAGCACGAGCCCCTGGGGTCACGACACTTCACTGTGTAACCACATCCGGGACGTGTGCCGTCCACGTAACACTCTCGTCCCACGTGCAACCCCATCCCGTCTCCCATCTCCCCCGCACAGCCTCTGGAGCTTTTCCCCAACCTGGCCTCTTCTAACCCTTTTTCCTTCAGCAACATTGACATCGCCTCAGCTGAGGACAGCTGCCCACCAGTCTGGGCTTACAGCGTTATGTCAGAGTTAGTAAAGACGTTTTGGACATGACTCCTGCAAAGGGTATGTTGGATCCTTCCCGCGTGATTGCCTGAGAGGCCCCTCACGTGAGTCTGTCCCATGACGGTGAGGCCACATCTGATCAGTGTGCAGGGCGTGATCTGCCAGTCACCTGCGGGTGCTACTCGTTCCCCAAACGGATATCCACTGTTCTCAACGACCACTGGGGATGCTCACCTGGACTGACAGTCACCCTGCTGGCTGCACAGTGGCCTGCCCTGTCTGGCATGTCTATCACAGAGCAGCTTCCCTACCCCCCATCTCCTTTCTGAACACCCAGGGAATTCTTTTTTTTTTTTTTTTTAAATGTTTTATTTATTCATTCATGAGAGTCAGAGAGAGAGAGAGAGAGAGAGAGAGAGAGAGGCAGAGGCAGAGAGAGAAGCAGGCTCCCCGCTGAGCAGGGAGCCCGATGCGGGACTCGATCCCAGGACCCTGAGATCACGACCCGAGCCGAAGGCAGACGCTTAACCATCTGAGCCACCCAGGCGCCCCCACCCAAGGGGATTCCTGACTGTGTGTGCTATCGTCCCTCCTGTTACTCTTTCCGATGCTCCAACTGTCCTGACTTTGGCTAGAGAGCGCCCTTACAGCCAGCTCCTGTGTGCCTTTGACCTCTGCTTCCAGACCCCCGCTCCCCGTGCTCATGCCAGCGTGGGGAGCCACACCCCCTGCACACCACAGACGCGAGTGGCAGCAGGGGCTGCACCCCAGGCGGGCCAGCAGCCCCATCGGCTCACTCTCCACCAGGGCCCTGCTTTCAGAGGACTAAGGATTCCCCCATGTGCCCCGAGAGCAGTGACCTCTTCCTCTCACAAAGCAACAGGTACCGAGAAGAAAGGCAAGCCGGCGTGGCAAAGCCCCAGGGGAAGTTCGTGGGGCAGTGAAACTCGGGCCCGACTCCCAGAGGACGTGCTGTCTGTGTGCGAGCATTCTCCAGCGCTGATTACCACACCAGGCCTCTGGCCATGCCAAGGACAAGGCGATCACAGAGATGCTGAGGAGGAAGCGGCAGACACGCTGAGCAGCCCCGAGGGTTCCCGCCAGCTGGCGGGCCTTACCTATGGAAGGAGGCCTCTTGGACGACACTTTGAACTGGCTGTTGCTGGACTGCACCGTGGTGGCCGTGCAGGACACGGAGGAGGTGGCTGACGACGTGGCCATCACGACTTTGTTCGCTTCCATGAAAGCATCTTGGAAATTATACAAGCATTTCTTTTTTGCGGCGTTTTTTTTCTCCTTGCTCTCGGAAACTGCAGGCGTTTCACCGCTAGACGGAGGTGGAAGGGCTTCGGGTCTCGTTTCTGAGAGTGTTGGTCCTAGTATGTCACTCCCTTCAGAGAAGAATGGGAGAAGTAAGGCTCTAGAAATATGTCGCTCAAACCTAAGGGACGTCAGCTGACTGAACTCCTAACACTGGGGCTGCTACCGAAGCTGGGACTTCACTGGGAGGATGCTAGTCAACCAGTTTTTCTCCAGGAAAAAAATGTATTGAGCACCTACTATGTGCCAATCCCGTGCTAGGTGCTTTCCCAAAGTGATTTTACTTATTGTCTTAAAGCTACTTTCAGAGCTTGGTACTATTAGTCCCGTCCTAAAGATAGAGAAACTGAGGCTCAGAGAGGCTAAGCAACTTGCCCAAGGTCACACAGCTAGTAACCCACTCCAAGCACAGATGTCAAGTGTAGCCTGCTTTTCTGAGCACATGCAGGGTGTAGGTGTGGGGCCACCATGGGCTCTAACCATGTGAAGACAGAGAGAAGGGTGCAACCAGCCCCTCTTCAGGTGCACCTTTCCCTGCGCCTGAAATAACAGCTGTACCTGGGCAGCCGAGAGCTGGGAGGAGGGAGCTTGTGAGAGGGGACAAACCCCATGTAAGGTCAGTCCAGCACCAGAAAAGGCACAGAAGTCCCAGCACTGAGGTGGACGGTGGCACAGCTGCAGGGCCCTGCACACTGGGCTGAGGGGCTGCTGCTGTTGTCCGAGCACCACGGGCCGAACACCGAGGCCTGGAGACAAGAGGCTCAGCAGCACAGGGGCCTGGGGAGATCCACTGTGCGCAGGGCCCCGGACAGCCCGCTGTGCCGGGAGCAGCCTGAGGGTGCCAGCACCTTGCTTTGCTCCGTCCGGGCAGTGGGACTTGGCTGGCGGCGGACGTGGGCGGCTGGGACAGCGGGATGAGGCCGAGGGGCCTCCCGGGAGTGGCGGAGGCGGGGGACCCGACTAGCCTAGGGCTTCTACTGGGGGACCGCGGTAACAGAGACAGCAATCCGCCCAGCTCAGGTCATTTTAAACCTTTAAGAAAGTTTTAACAAGTTCCTTACCAGAAATTGTATCTGGCAAGAAAGTGCCAGGATTCCAGTTCTTATCATTCATCACTTCTGATCCCCAAAGACTTATAAATTTAGAACTATTCCACTCTGGAGTATTCCCAAAACAGCTTGGATAAATATGGTCTTGAAGAGATGCATTGAATACCTGATGCTTATTTGTGTGATTCTGAACAGGTGCTGGCGGTAAAGCCTACAAAAAAAAATGTTCTAATCACATATCAAAATTCATATTCTGCTTACCTATGTAGTTAAACTACAGACAAGACAACCCATGACTGAAAACCCCGTGGGGCCCCGCTTGCTGCGGGCGGGCGTCCCAGGCTGAATCCGTCTCGCAGAGCACGGACTTGCGAGGCTGTCACACTATGTGTGATTGCTCACACGTGAACCAGGCGTACATTTTCAAAGCCACTGCTGCTGCAGGGAATCTACCAAACAGACTTGAGACAACTCAGCACCTTACAGCATTCCTCCCTCGGCACAGTCTACGTGTGGCCCGTGTGCGTACAACTCGCTCCCAGGGCTTAGTCTCATCTGACATTCTAAAGATCACTGCTAAAAAGTCAACTCTGGAATCACTAACAAAAAATGGAAAGCTCTTAAACTGTGTCTCACACCTGGGCCGAGTGCCGTGCACGTCTAAGGAACTGCGGATTTTACTGGAGCCTGGAAGCAGCCCCTGGGCCCTGCCGGGGCAGACTGCTATCTGAAGGCACCGAGGGAGGGTGGCTGGGCCCACGCATTCATCGAGTGACTAGCTGCTGGCCGCCCCCTGCACACCCCTAGGCATCCTTGGTCCCTCCCTCCTCTCGGCCCACACCCCCCAGCCCCGGCCTCCACCACCTGCACAGACAGGTCCCACGGCTCATACCCGGCCTCCTTCCAGTCCTTTCCTTCACAGCAGCCAGAGTAAGCTTTTGTGAAGGCCAGTAAGAGTGAGTCACTCCCTTGCTTAGGGATGCACCGATGTCTTCCCACCACTCTTAAGATGAAACTGAAAGTCTTTCACATGGCTTGGCCTACCCCTGACCCTCCTGTTCCCCAAGCTTCTGGACACACAGGACTTCCCTTGGTCCTCAAATCCAAGCTCCTTCTTGACCCTGAACTTTCCTTGTGCTGCATCCAGTTTCCAGAACATCCTAACCTCAGTCCATAATCTCGGTGACTTACATTCATCCTTCGGGCCTCAGCCTAAATGTCCCTGTCTCAAAGAAGTCATCACTGCCGCTGCCCTCACCATCCAGCACCCAAGACCAACGTGGGCTTTTGCATTCAACACACCTAAAATCCACAATTTTCCCTCTTAGCACTTACCACAGTTATAATTCAAGACTTACTGGTCGCCTGCTAGTTTAAAATCTGCCTTCCCTCCAATGAGTCCTGGCTCTGCTGTCCCCAGCACTTGTTGATGTGGGCACACATCTTCCCCTCCCCAGCAGCACCCACTGCAACAGGCCTCCCCGTGCTGCCCCCCCTCACCCCCGGAGAAGCTACAGGCCTGGTGCGGGGAACAATGCCTGGAAATCTCATCCTTGGGGACACAGAACTGGGCCCCGAGTGCTGTTAAGTCATCTGGGAGAGTTTTGGGAGGATTCCCAAGAGCAGAACCCTAAGAGGCTGGCTGGGGCAGAGGTCGGGGAGGAAGGGGGATGGCGCCATGGACAGCTGTACCACAGCCAGACAGGCTGCAGGACCCGAATCAGAGGCCTCGCTGCCCGGCCTCTGCCTGGAGGGGAGAGGCCAGCACAGGAAGCAGTCAGCCAGGGCCTGAGAGACGGGAGGCAGTGGCAGGGGAGCAAGGGGGGGTCCGGGGCCATCAGGACAATCGCTGGGACTACTGGAGCAGGAGACCGAAGCCACAGTCCCTGGGAGGTGTGGCCAGTGACAAAGCGGGACGTGAACACCAGTCCTGTTCTCAGCCTTTGGGACGCACAGCCTGACGGGTTTGGACGCTAGCTCCCCCTTTTACTAGCTGTGTGACCTCAGGCAAATTACTCAATCTTTTTGTGCTTTAGTTTTCTCATCTGTAAATTGGAAATACGTATCTCCAGGGGTTGTGGTTAAGAATTAAACTGGACGATGGGTTCAAGTGTGCAGCACAGTGAGGGCTGAGGTGGACCGTCACCACTTTGTAAGGCTGGTCCCGAGACACACGGCAACCCCGCCCCGCCCGTCCTGGGTGCAGAGAGGAAGCAGGGTCACTCCGCTCGGGCAGCTCAGCACACTTGCTGGCCTCAACGGGCTCAGGGAGGCGGAGGGTGAGAACGGCGTGGACACGCAGGCTATGAGGCAGGAACTAACAGAGGTCTGTGCGGCCAGGATCGAGGCAGGAGCCTAATCGAGTTGTTCTGGCAGGGGAGCCGCAGGGCAAAGAGTGAGGACACCAAAAAACCGCATTTCTACAGACACCAGTTTCCACAAGGTAGTGATCAACGAAGAGCTGCTACTGCTGCGGAGCAGTGGATGGGAAGTGACAACAAGCAGAAGGGATTCTCAGCGTCGGAGACCTTCCGCTGAGGGCAGAGACACCCGGCAGGCAGAAACCAGCCTCGCGGGCCTCGCACAGCTGAAGCGCAGCGGGCTCCGAAGCGCCTCGCTGCTTCCCGAGGCCCTCCCAACTCACGGCTGCCAGCTGACTGCCCTCAGCTCCAGGGAGCCTGGCTGAGAGCCGGGACCCGCCACCCACATGCGTCCAGAGAGCTTGTGCGTACCCCTCCAAGCCCGACCCGGCGTCACCTCCTCCGCAAAGCCCCCCGACAGGCTCTGTCGGCCGCCCTCCCTCCTCAGTGTGACCTCCCTACTCTGCAGCGCCAGCTGCTCCGAGGGCACACCGTGGCGTTCTCAGGCTCTGACTTGATTAGACTGCGAGAGCCCTGAAAACAGGGACCAAGGCTCCCTGGTTTGTATTTTGCCAGCATGTAGCACAGGGCCTGGCACATACCGGACGTTCAATAAAGGCTGAACAGACTTAGCTTAGAGGGATGAGGGAACACAGCTATAAAGCGGTGATACTGAAAACGTAACTCAAATTCACTTCACACACTTCCTCAGAAGCCCACATTCTCAGAACAGGAGGTCCAGCTATAGAGACCAAGGGAGCAGCGGGTCCGTAACAAACAAGGGGCGTTTATGTGAAAGCTTTCCCACAAGATGGCTACTCGACTCAACTGGTGTGGGCTTCCTTTAGAAAATACAGGCCTCTGTCAACAAGACCATTCTGGGCCACGCCTCACAAGTGATTCAGGCGTAGGATTAGTCTCTCAACATGTGGACAATGCTGTTGAGTTAGAACAGATTTATTTCACTCTACACCAATCCACACAGGTTCACGTCATAGAAGTTTTGGATGGTCCTCCGCTTTGAGACAGAAGTGATTCACAGGAAAGTAAAAGTCTTGCTCTAAAGGAGAGCTCAGACAGATACACACTAATGGACGCCTTCTGAACACCTTCGGCATCTATGCCGCAGCCGGGAGAGCCAGGCTCCACCGCACACCACCACCTCCACCCTGGACACCGTGAACACGGCTGCCAAACACAGCCAAGCGGGCAAAAGACCGAGTCATTGCACGCACATGTGAGGGGGGCTGCCAACGGGCACGTCCCACGCAACGGGAAGCTGGATGAGCGACTACTCTGTTTCTTCCGACGTTCCTCAATACTCCTGCCAGAGACAGTAAAGAGGCAAAAGCACCGTGGCTGTCTCGGTCTTGCTGTTTCTCAGGCCAGAAGAACGGAAACGGCCTCCAAAACAAGATACAGACTTAAGATCAGTGTGACCCCAACTGTGGTCTGTTTCTGTCCCTGTTTCCCACAGAGCTTTCTTCTCCCTCCAATTCCAGCCTGAACTGAGACTTGCCCCCCATGTCTGACTTCATCACTTCTGCAGTGGTTGGGCCTCAATCACCCCATGAGGGAGGGGACAAAGGCACATGGCCCAGAGCCACACGGGAGCCACTCTGCCGGCTCTACTCATCCTGAACGCACTGAGGGCCAGGATGTGGTGACCATTTTCAACTACTCCTCATGCTCCCAGTGGAGAGTTCAAGACATCTCTCTACCTTCATTACTAGGCCCTTTGCTAGCGTGATGACTGCTTCAGAATTTGGTTTCCACGTGGAAACACAGCACCTGGAGCTGGAAGCCTTGGGCTTCTGAACCTGGCCCTGCAGTCGTGGCCCTCTACTCCTGGGCCATGCGGGTCAGTGGCTGGGAACGTGCCCTGTGAAGGAGCAGGGGGTGGGGGCGCAGCCTGCCAGCTCATGTATACTCTTCCCTCTGAGGCTGTGCGGTCCCCCTCTGCTTGGGCTCTGTCCGGGAAGGGGGACATGACACTCTAGATCCCAGAGAAACAGCACCAAACACCTTTGTAACAAGGTGCTGAGCCCTAGCGAAAGCTAGGGAAATCTTTCACAGAACTGATCAGAACATGGTGAGAAAAACAGGGCCAGGTGGAGGTGTGGGGAAGGGAGGACTGCCCTCAAGAGGCACACACCATCGTCACAGTGATGGGGGGCAGATCCGTGGTCCCTCTGGAGACTGTCAGGAGGAGTTCAAGGGTCCCAGGTGGGGTAGCACCACACTGGTACTTCAGCCCCTACTTAGGGCTTTGTGGCTCTCACAGAGTAAGATGAACAAAACATGACCTCGTGAAAAATAACTGTACATCCAAGGAAACAACACACTCACAGGGGCAACAACAACAACAAAAAAACAGAGTCAATTCCTCAAGGTTTCATTCAAACAGAGAACTATGTGTAAAATGCTTAAAGAAAGAAAAGATGAAAGAAAATGTGATCAAGGTGATAAGAGAACACAAAAAGTTGCTAATATACATTAAAAATAAATTAATTAAAGCTTATAAATAAGAATCACAGCTGGAATTAAAAAGTCAAACTTAAGTGGCATGTGAGACACATCAAAGTCGCTTAACTGGAAGGCTGATGCAAAAGGGGCTCTCTGGACAGACCAAGGGGCGAGGGGCGAGAAGACAGGCTCAGGATGCAGAGCAGGGCAGGCAGGATGGCTGTGAGCAGACAGCATCACAGCAGAAGAGAGGAACGAAGATAAAAGGGCTCAGCATCATCAGACAGGGATTTAAAATGATGAAGACGATGAGGGCTCCATTTGAAAAAGCACACAAGGGGGGCGCCTGGGCAGCTCAGTCGGTTGAGCATCTGACTCTTGGTTTCAGCTCAGCTCATGATCTCCAGGTAGTGGGATCGGGCCCCGCGTTGGGCTCCACGCTCAGCAGGGAGGCTGCTTGGGATTCTCTCTCCCTCTCTCTCTGCCTCTCCCTTGCTCTCTCTCTGTAAAATGAATAAATAAAATCTTTAAAAACCAGCACACAATGTGCAAGAACAAACAGGTAATGTGAGCAGTGAGATGGACTCTCTAAGAAAGAATAAAGAAAGCTAGAGATAAAAACACTCTTTAAGAGAAACAAAGAGCACTTTTGATGAACTAATCATCAGTGGATGGGGCAGGGAGAATCAGTGAGCATCAAGACATGTCAAAAGAAACTCCTCAAACTGAAATGCAAAGAGAAATGAGAATTTAAGAAAAAAAACAGCCAAAACTAAAAAACCACCACCACGGACACAAAATAGGACAAAACATCCAAGAGGTATGGGACAATTTCAAAAGACAGTAACAGGAATTGGAATACCAGAAGGAGAAGAAAGAGAAAAGAAAGAAGAAATATTTGAAGGAATATTGGCTGAGAACTTTCCAAAATTAATGACAGACACCAAACTACAGATCCAGGAAGCTCAGAGAATACCAAAAGGTAAAAAACACTCCCAAATCTACACTTAGGCATTTCATAAAAAAAATGCAGGAAACCAAAGACAAAAAACCTTGAAAGCAGCCTTGGGGAAGGGGGGGAGAGGGGAGGAAGGGGAGGGTAGCCCTGAAGAATTAGAGAGGACATCTGGTCAGAAACCATGCAACTAAGATAATAGTGGAGGGAAATTTGTTTACAGTGTTGAAAGAAAAAAACCCCACCAACCTAGAATTCTGCATCCAGTGCAATTATCCTTCAGAGGTGAAGGAGAAATAAAGACCTCCTCAGACAAACACACACTGAGGGAACTCCTCCCCAGCAGACCTGCCCTGCAAGAAATGTGCGGATGTTTTCTTTAGACAGTGGGAAAACGACAGAGGTCAGAAACCTGGATCTGCATGAAAAAAGGGAGGGCGATGGGGAAGGAATGAATGCGAGTCACGTGGACTTATTCCTGACTACTACTAGACCCACAGGATAACCATGTGCGGTAGGAGCAGTAACAAGGTACTGGGGCCACTAACGAACAGACACAGGAGAAGAGCAGCAGCAAGGTCACACTCTGTGAAAAGGTACCCACATAACACGAAGCAGAACACTGTTATCTGAAGGGGGACTCAGATTAGTTAAAATGCATATTCTAATGCAACTGTTTAAAGCATAAGCAATATGCTAAAGACAGGAGATAAAACAGAATCAGAAAACGCTTGATTAAAAGTGGAGAAGGCAGAAAAAGGAAGCCTCTGGTAACGAAGAGGAAACAGAACAAAGGTGATTATTAACCTAAACACATCAAAAATCACTTTAAATGTGGCTAGTCTAAATATAAAAATGAAGACAGAAATTGATATTAGAGTATATTAAAAAAAACAAGGGGCGCCTGGGGTGGCTCAGTCAGTGAAGCGTCTGCCTTCGGCTCAGGTCATGGTCCCAGGGTCCTGGGATCGAGCCCCACATTGGGCTCCCTGCTCCGCAGGAAGCCTGCTTCTCCTTCTCCCACTCCCCCTGCTTGTGTTCCCTCTCTCGCTGTGTCTCTCTCTGTCAAATAAATAAAAATCTTAAAAAAAAACCAAAAAACCCACGCCCCACCTAGAGGTGTCTACAAGAAACCTACCAGGAGTATAAAGACCCCTTTAAGTTAAAAGTAAAGAGATGGAAAAAGAGATGTGGTTCTAGTGCTAATGAAAAGCTGGAGCAGCTGTATTAATTTCAGACACATCAGACCTCAGAGCAGGGAAGATTATCGGCGATAAAGAAGGGCATTCCATAATGACGGAAGGGTCAATTCCCCAGGAATGCATAACAATCCTAAACATGTAAACACTGAACAACACGGTGCCCAAACTACGTGAGACAAAAACTGACGGGACTGCAGGAGGAGGAGGAGAGTCTGCTGTTGAAGCTGGGGTCTCCGACACCCCTCTGTCAGGAGCGGGCAGATCCAGCAGCAGGTCAGGAAGGACATCGCTGGACTCAGCAGCACCGTCAGTCACCTGCACATGGTGTTTGAGTACAGCCTGCTTCATCCAGCAACAGCCGAACACGCACGTTCTCAAGCTCACCTGGCGCACTCACCAAGACAGACCCCGTTCTGGCCACCAAGCACACGAACACATCCAAAAGAACAAAAGTCACACAATGTCTGCTCTCGGACCACAGTGGAATTACAGTAGACATCAGTAACAAAAAGACAGCTGGGAAATCCCCAAATATTTGCAAATAAAATTCCTTGCCATACAGTTTTAATTTTTGTCTAGCATCTCATTACTGTATGTCTCTCCTGTAACTATTTTTAACTTTCAAATAACTTGTATCTCAACATATAAATTAAATGTATCACTGGTACAAAGACATTTGAAAACAAAAACGGTCTTCAAGTTATTCTAAGTTCAAAAAAATTTTTTTCTATACTATTCATCCCAAGCATTTTAAGTAGTAAATATTTACCCACAATGGCCAGAGTATGAATTAAAAGAATTAGAACTACAATGACATACAGTCCTAAAGGCAACAAATGCCACCTCACCAGAGCAAAAATCCCTGAACACAAACACGGAAGCAGCCGAGCTCCACGTGCACAGCTGCCCTCGGCGTCCAGCACCCAGCTGTGCCTCCCAGCCACATGTGGGGGATCCCACTGAACAAGCCGGCTCTGACATAACTGAAGACAAGTGAGTGCGTTCTCTAGAAGGGGCTTCTACCAACTCCTATGGAGCTGTGAACACACCACGCATCAGGTACACCATGTACTCACAGTATGCAACTAAGGCAAACTAACTCAAGTAACACAAACTAATTTTGGAAGACCTGGCGAGTAACAGTGCAAGCTTGTCTAGAGAAACAAACATTTTTTTTTTTTTTAAAGATTTTATTTATTTATTTATTTGAGAGAGAGAGAGAAACAGCATGAGAGGGGATAGGGTCAGAGGCAGAAGCAGGCTCCCCGCCGAGCCGGGAGCCCGATGCGGGACTCGATCCCAGGACTCCAGGATCATGACCTGAGCCGAAGGCAGTCGCTTAACCAACTGAGCCACCCAGGCGCCCGAGAAACAAACATTTTTATACCAGATTCAAATGAAGTATTTTGCCAAATGCATCTCATTTTTCTAAATAAATGTGGCATCTAGCTAATGTATTTTAAATGCATCAGTGGGGTGCCGGGGTGGCTCTGTCAGTTAAGTGTCTGCCTTTGGTTCAAGTCATGATCCCAGGGTCCTGGGATCGAGTCCAGCACTGGGCTCCCTGCCCAGCGGGGAGCCTGCTTCTGCCTCTGCTCTTCCCCCCTGCTCTCTCTCTCTCTTGCAAAAATAAATAAAATCTTAAAAAATAAAATAAAATAAATGCATCAGTGAACAGTCCTGACATCAACAGCAAAGTGACTGAAATAAAAGCTCACTAGCTTGTTCTCTGCAATTGCCTTTCTACCCATGAATCCTCCACATCTATCTACTGAATTAAAGTTTAGAAGGTATTAAATACATAGATTTTAGGGGCGCCTGGGTGGCTCAGTTGGTTAAGCGACTGCCTTTGGCTCAGGTCATGATCCTGGAGTCCCTGGATCGAGTCCCGCATCGGGCTCCCTGCTCGGCGAGGAGCGTGCTTCTCCCTCTGACCCTCCCCCCTCTCATGTACTCTCTCTCAAATAAATAAATAAATCTTAAAAAAAAAAAAAAATACATAGATTTTATATACAGATGATACTCCCCCAGAATATTTTTCTTCTCCTTTACCCTTTTATGGACTACCTATAATGCCCTGAGAAAAGGCCAAATGTCGGCGGGGGGGGGGACACTGCAGTGTCCCAACAGTCTTTTGTAATAATCAATTTCACTACTTTACTTAAAGATGCTTAGGAACTGATTCTTGAATAGTTTCTACCAGCAAGGCATTATAACAACATTCTCTACTCTCTCCTAGAGGTGGCTCCCAGGGAGGAGAAAGCAGTTGTATTCAGAATGGACAGCTTCCCTACCCGTACATTCACCCAGAGGGAAAGAGGCTATAGAGACCAAGCAGACCACGAAGATAGCCTGGCTTTGAACACACACTGGAAAAACGGTATTTCAAATCACTCTATTAATAAAGCCATCATTAAATGTCCAAACTGAGCGATATTCAATCTAATAAAATTTAAGCATAAATGTGGGCAGTTTCCAAGTACTTACTACAATAGAACATGACAAACTGATTCTATTCTATTCTAAATCAGTGGTTAGATGCCCCTCCCCAGCAAATAAACAACAAAGCCCACTGATGGGCTATATACACCCCACTTCACAGCAAACGCCCCTTGGGGAAAGAAAATGTTCCTGTAGTCTGAAAAAGCCCCTTTCATCCCATGTCCTCCTCCCAGCTGAGAATCACTTTTATTTTAAATAATAAATCTGTAGAGTTTGGGGAAAACTAAAAATTTCACTGCAAGTTTAAGCTACGAAAATATAAGTATGGGGTTCTCTGAGAAGAACTACATAAAAAGCAAACCTTTTCTACATGCTCACTTCTCTGAACAGACTGGTCTGGGAGGCCCTTTCCTTTGTGCCTGGCAGCCGCCTCCCAACAGCCTGCACGGCGTTGCGGCCTTCTCTCCGTTACGCTTAGGATTCCTCCTTTCAGCCTCTGCATTTCGGCGAGCCCTTCGTTTTCGTGCTTAGAGAGCGTAATCATTTCAGACACTATAGAGCCCAGCGAGTATCAGAGGACTCGTGCTGTACTCTCCACATTTTACCCAGGCAACATTAAGAAAAAGAGCCAGGCCCCAGGAGGCCGTGAGGAAAGAAGTGAACTGGTGTCTGGGTGAGCAGAAGGGCTCGGTGTGCAGTTCCCCCAACTACAACCCGTTATACCATCACTTGGAAAACTCTTTATGTTCTAGCTAATTCTGAAGGGGTAAACCATGACTTTCGTGATTGTTTTTACAGCTGTGAAGGTTCAAAATTCTGAGAGCTTAAGATTACGGTAAAAGGAGACATTTGCAGACCTTCCTATCAAGAGCAGACTTGGTCCTATCCAAGTTGCCAATTTATGGATTTTTGTTTGTTACAATATGCACTTCTTATAAGATCTTAGTGACAGGTGAGCTTCCAGGCCCTCTCTGCCCTGACTTACCTTACTGTGTGTGAAGGGGGGCGCCGTATACAAGGTGGGGTGGATGAGAGGACGGGGCAGGTGTGGGACCGCGTGCAGAGGCACATGTCCGTGGATGTGAGGGTAAAGATGCAAAGCAGGGTGGGTGGGCTTCTCTGGGCTCAGGAACTGATGGCCCGGGGGAAGGGCTCCTGCGGTCATTGCTGATGCCGTGAGTCCGGAAGCTTCCTGTTTACAAACATGACATTCACAAGTGTTCGGAGCTTGTTCAGGCTAAAAGAAGAGAAAAAAAAAAGTACCTGCTTATTTAGTGAAACAAAGAATGGTGTGAATTAAACTAAAGTCAGTCACATTCTGCTGAGCAGTTACGTGGCCACTACAAAGAGGACAGGGCTCATGGGACACCTCGAGTTGTCCAGAGCCCTCCCTGTAAAGTACAGAAGGGACTCCAGGAGCCTGGGACAGAGACAAGAGATGCACACCTTGCTCCCCGGCCAGGTGTCTACTGAGGTGGTAGCCACACCCATCTGTGCCTGTGCCTGTCTGTGCAGGGACAAGGGGACTGGCAAGGGTGGCCGAGGGGAGGGGGGAGCCGGGCTGAGGAGGACAGAGCTCTGGTGTGGGCTCTGCGGGGTCACGCAGCTCATGAGTGGTTACATGGAGATGCTGTGAGAGGCACCAGAGACGGGACTCATCGAGGGTGACATGAAGCAGTCAGTGGCTCCTCTCCCTTAAAACAAGGGTAAAACTGAAAGCAACGGTCAAAGCAACCATTTGAGGATCTGAAAATCAAAGGGAAAAAGCAAATCAAGAAGTATTTATTCATGCCAATCTGCCAGAATATCAGGCAAGAGCAGAGGGGGCCTGGCCTTCCTGCCTGGGACTCTTCCCAGTCCCAACTCCTAGCAGCCCTAAAAACAAACTAAAACAGTATGGAGGTTCCTCAAAACGTTGGAAATAGAGCCACCCTACGACCCAGCAATTGCACTCCTGGGTATTTACCCCAAAGATACAAACGTAGTGATCCGAAGGGGTACGTGCACCCCGATGTTTATAGTGGCAATGTCCACAATAGCCAAACTGTGGAAAGAGCCAAGATGTCCATCAACAGATGAATGGATAAAGAAGATATGGTGTATACACACACACACACACACACACACACAGGAATATTATGCAGCCATCAAAAAAGGGAAAGAAATCTTGCCATTTGCAACGATGTAGATGGAACTAGAGGGTATTATGCTAAGCGAAATAAGTTAGAGAAAGACAAGTATCATATGATCTCACTGATAAGAGGAATTTGAGAAACAAGACAGGATCATAGGGGAAGGGAGGGAAAAATGAAACAAGACGAAACCAGAGAGGGAGACAAACCATTCAAGAGACTCTTAATCTCAGGAACAAACTGAGGGTTGCTGGAGTGGAGGGGGGTCGGAGGGATAGGGTGGCTGGGTGATAGACATTGGGGAGGGTATGTGCTACGGTGAGCGCTGTGACTTGTTAAGACTGATGAACCACAGACCTGTATCCCTGAAACAAATAATACATTATATGTTAATAATAATAAAAAAGAAATACCATGGCACACACATACACAAAACAAACCACCACAAAACCCCAAACTAAAAAGACCAAAGAACAGCAGAATTTAAATGGTGCACTGAATATTTTAATACAAAATAAAGGAGTAGGGGTGCCTGGGTGACTCGGTCGTTAAGCGTCTGCCTTCGGCTCAGGTCATGATCCCAGGGTCCTGGGATCGAGCCCCACGTCCGATTCCCTGCTCCACAGGGAGCCTGCTTCTCCCTCTCCCTTTGCCTCTCCCCCTGCTTGTGCTCTTTCTCGCTATCTCTGTCACTGTCTCTATCAAATAAATAAATAAAATCTTTAAAAAAAATAAAAAAAAAATAAAGGAGTAAAGGAGGAACAGAGGAACAAAAACCATGAGACCTATGGAAATAGAGAGCAAAGTGCCAGTTGCACATACCATAGCGATCATTACATTAAACCATAAATGAAGCCCTCCAGAGAAAAGGCAGAGATCGATCGACAAGACACAAATACGAGACCCAACTAAAGGATTCAAAGACTAATCTTAAATTCAAAGACACAAAGAGGCTGAAATTCAAAGGATGAAAAAATAGATAACATCCATACAGTAATCCTAAGGCAGCAGGAGCGACTCTGTACACGGGATGAAATACTCTTTCTGGATGAGAAGAGCTAGCGGAGAAGCATCTCATAACGACAAAAGAGTCAATACTTATCAAGAAGGGGTAACAATAACACACACATACACCTTCAACAACACTGTCCCAAACACATGAATCGAAATCTGGCTGGTCTGAAAAGGGAACACACAGTTCAGCAGTGATATGTGAAGACTTCAGTATGTCCCTCGGTAATTTTTAGAACCAGACAGAAAATCAGGAAGGATCCAGAGAACTGGAATGATGCTATAAATTTGACCAAACTTTCATTCACAGGACACTCCATCTAACAAGAGCAGAACACAAATTATTTTCAAGTATATATAGAACATTATCTAGGACAGACCAGATGTTAGGCCACAAAACAGGTCTCAGTAAATTCAGAAGTTCTAAAATCCGTAATCTAAGCTTAGATTCAACAAGCTAGAAAGGGAAGAACAAACCAAACCCAAAGTCTATGGAAAGAAATAATGAAGATCAGAATAGAAATCAAAGAAATAAAGAGAGAAACAGAGAAAAAATTAACAAAACCCATTTTTTTCTTTTACAAAAATGGACAATTCTTTAGCTAGATTGAGGGTTTAAAAAAAAGTAGACAAAATTACCCAAGTCAGGAATCAACATCACTCCAGACCCTGCAGAATTAAAAGAATCATAAAAGAATACAATAAACAATCCCATGCCATCAAATAAAAAATGTAGATGAAATGGGGGAAAACACATAAAATTTTTAAATTCAAAAAGAAATAGAAAATCTGAATAAACCTATAACAAGTAAACAAAATTTCAATTAGTAATTCTGTATCTTCCCACAAGAAAAGACCAGGCCCATGGATTTCACTGGTAAATTCTATCAACTACTAAAGAAATCTCCATTTTAGACAAATTTTTTCAGAAAATAGAGGCAGAATTAACACTTCCCAACTCATTCTACGAGGCCAGTATTACCCTGATATCGAAGCCACAGACTCTACAAGCATGGATAACTACAGAACAGTATCTTTTATTAACATGGATGCAAAAATCCTAACCAAAGGTTGCAAACCAATCCGGCAACATATCAAAAGAAAAAAAAAGTTTATACACCATGACCAAATGGGATTTATCCCAGGACCACAAGGTTGGCTTAACATCCAAGAATCAGGGGCACCAGGGTGGCTCAGCCAGTTAAGCAGCCAACTCTTGATCTCAGCTCAGGTCTTGATCTCAGTGTCGTGAGTTCAAGCCCTGAACTGGGCTCCATGCTGGGCATGGAGTCAACTTAAAAAACAAACAAACAAACCCAAGAATCACTTGATGCAACACACCACAGTAAAAGAACGAAGGATGAGAACCACAGGAACACTTTAATAGACACAGAAAAGGCATTTGGAGAACCCAATACACGTTCATGATAAAACTCCGAGGAAATGAGTTGACAGGATTTACTTCCTCAGTGTGGTTAAGACCATCCATGGCAAACATGCATCATCCTATTCACAGACTGAATGCTTCCCTCCTGGGACCAGGAGCAAGGCAAAGACGGGTGCTTGTATTGCTTCTCCGCAGTGCTGTGCTTGAGGTTCTAGCCAGCTCAGGCAGGCAAGAGTAAGACATTAAAAATATCCAGGTTGAGAAGGAAAAAGTAACACTGTCTTTATTCACAAACAACATGATCTTGCATGTAGAAAATCCAAAGGACTCGAACCAAAAAAAAAAGGGAGGGGTGGGGGAGAGACCAAAGAACAAACAAGTTTAAGCTGCAGAACATAAGACAAATATTTGAAAATCAACTGTATTTCTATATATTACCAACAATCAATTGAAAACTGAAATTAGAAAATATCATTTACTACGGAATCAAAAACATCTAATACTTAAGAATGAATTTAAGAAGGAGCGCCTGGGTGGCTCAGTTGGTTCAATGTCTGCCTTAGGCTCAGGTCATGATCTCAGGGTCCTGGGATCGAGTCCTGTATCAGGCTCCCTTGCTCAGCGGGGAATCTGCTTCTCCCTTTCCCTCTGCTGCTCCCCCCTGCTTGTGCTCTCTCTCTCTCAAATAAATAAAATCTTAAAAAAAAAAAAAAGAATTTAGGAAATATGTTTAAGACCTACTGGCTAGAAATTTTTTTAACTGCTGAAAGAAATTAATGATGATTAAAATGGAAAGATACAGCACATTCCTAGACTGACAGATTCAATTTTGTTAAGACAGTATTTTCCCCAAACTGATCTACATCATCCCACAAAGAAAAGAGTAGGCCCAGAGGAGTTTGCTGGTGAATTCTATCAAGTAAATTCAAGAAATATAATCTCTATCAAAATCCAGGCAGGCTTTTTTGTAGAATAAGCTGATTCTAAAACTTACATGGACACACAAAGGACTTTGAAAAGCCTGCATAATTTTCAATAAGGCCCACCAAGCTGGGGGGCAGACCCTACCTGCTGTCCAAACTTACTACAGAGCAGGTCACGTACACTATGGGAAAGGACCCAGGCCAAATGAGCAGAGAGTGCAAAGTGCAGACAATAAACACTTGCATTTAGAGCTCTGTGATTTTCAACAAACGGCTGATGCAATTCAGTAGGAAAAGAGAGGGTCTTGTCAACAAATGGTGCTGGGACAACTGGACGTCTTTTGTAAAAAGATGACTATAGACCCTCACGTCACACCATGAGCAAAAACTGAGTCAAATGAACCACACCTCAAGTGAGAGCTGAAGTTGTAAATCTTGTAGAAGAAAACAGAGTTTTCTTGGATATGACATCAAAAGCACGATTCATAAAAGGAAAAACCGAGGAACTAGAATTCACCAGAATTAGGAACTTTTGCTTTTCAAAAAAATACCATAAAAAACCTAACAGACAGGGGCGCCTGGGTGGTGCAGTCGGTTAAGCATCCGACTCTTGGTTTCGGCTCAGGTCGTGATCTCAGGGTTGTGAGATCGAGCCCCCAGTCAGGCTCTGTGCTCAGCAAGGAGTCAGCTTGGGATTCTAACTCTCCCTCTGCTCCTCCCCCTGTGTGCATGCGTGCATGTACTTTCTCTCTCTCAAATAAGTAAATAAATAAAATCTTAAAAAAAAAAAAAACAGAAAAAACCCACACAACTAATAGACATGCCACAGACCCAGAGAAAATCTCTGCAAATCACATACTTATAAAGGACTTACAACAACATATAAAAAAGTCTGACACCTCAACAATAAGATGGAATGGGAAATGAAAGGAAGACAAATCTCAAGGGGCTGCCATTTCTCACCAGACTGGCCAAACCCCAGGACTGTGACGTCATCCTCTTCTGGGGGGCAGGGGAGGCCATCACACTCTGACCCAGAGAAGCCACCACTGGTGACCAATCCTAGGAACAGACCTACTAATGTAGGAAAGGTCAGATGTATAAGGTTGCTCACTGAATAGCATATAGGGAAAACAAAGGGAAGCAAATGCAAGTGCCCATGAGCAGGGACTAAAAAGAAAAAGAGAATTCTAGTATGTCCACCTGCTGGCACTCAGAGAGGGCAGGAGACGAGGACAAGGAAGTGCGCTCCGTACAGAATCAGTCAGGATATAAGGGTGAGAGAAAAAGCAAGGGAAACTGAGTGTGCATTAATATAAGCCTTGTCATAGGAAAGGGGAAGAATAAATATGAGCATTTGCATAAACAAACACCAGAAGGACACACTAATAAGGCAGACTGGTTACCTACTGGGACTAGAACTGGGGATGGGTAGGTGCTGGGCAGGGCAGATGGTGAAGGACGCCAGGGCCAGACTTCTCAAGGGAATACCTTTTCATGTCGCCTTTCTTGTTTAACTATGGATCTATACTGCCTATTAAGGAAAATAATTAGCCAAGCACCCCAACCTTCATTTGTTCTTCCTTTTATTTAAGAACTATGTGAGCGGGGCGCATGGGCGGCTCAGTCTGTTAAGTGTCTGCCTTCGGCTCACGTCATGGTCCTGGGGTTCTGGGATCGAGCCCCACGTCGGGCTCCCTGCTCAGGGCAGAGCCTGCTTCTCCCTCTCCCTCTGCCCCCCCTTTCAAGTGCATGCTCTCTCTCAAATAAATAAATAAAATCTTAAAAAAAAAAAAATGAGAACTACGTGAGCATCTATTTATAAAACTAGGAGTCTCTAAGAGAAAACAGTCACCTCCTGATGTACTCTCACCTTTGGTTAACAGAAAAACAGAGATCCACCAGAAAAAAACCTCCCTTACAAAATCAACCTTTTCTGAAATTTTAACATTCCATTATTTATTTAAAAAAACCGTCCCTTTGCTTCTTTACAGACAAAAAATACCTCTACTACAGCTAAATGTCTGGAGTGACTCTGGGGTGCTGCAAAATCAAGACTGTCGAGTGGATTCAAGTGAGAGGAACAAGATGAAAACGGGGTTAGGAATCATGTCTGTGTATTTTATAAGCATGCCTCAATCCTCTCCAGTTCTAATCTTCAGAAGCTATTCAAGATAACGTAATTTTGCATTCAATAACACTCACTTTTAGAGAAAATATACACAAAGAAAGACACCCTTGGCAAAGCACAAAGTTCGGGAGAATGAGATCGTACCTGCTGAGTAGGGTAAGATGGGGGTGGACTGTCCACTTTACTTTCCTCTTTCCTGGGACTCCCATTGCTTAGAGCTACGTCTTGCTTTGGGGCTCCTGGCGGCTCCCCACTGCTCTCGCCATCCGCCTCTTCATCATCAGCCTCTGAAGAACTACTACTGGTACTGCTTACCTGAGGGGACTTTAAAAACAACCTTTGTAATTTATACTTTTCAAAATGGAAGAATTTTAAAAAATAAGACACCAGAACACCACTTTATGCCATTTATTGTCACTATGAAGAAGTCGTGCCCCTACCTCATCTTTCAGAGCCATGTTTTCCCCGCCACCATTCAATTCGCTGTGGATTCCATTCATATTGGCCACCACCTCAGTATCATCGTAGTTACTCAGTGGATAAATATCAGCAAATTTAGCTGACAATGGCGCAACGTCTTCATCATCACTACAACTGAGACAGGCAGAGATGGTCACCAGGAGGCTGTTCACCCGGTGGAGGGGGGGGAGACAGTAAGTGAACCACCCACTAAGCACAGACATTTCCTTTACAGACACTGTTCTGGTTTACAAGAGTATTACCCTAAGCACCGCGCATACGTTGTAACGTCTCTTAGTAACCTGAACACCGGGGGAAAATGCCTGAAAGATTACCATTTGTGCTATTTAGAAGAATGGAAAACAAAACGCCAAAAGAAGAAAAATAATCTGGGAAACTGCCAAAATTTAATCGGATTAATTATTATTGCATTTCCATTTGGCTTGAAGTGCCTTGGTATATAACTGTTGGCTGCCATTTCCAAGCAGACACAATTAATTTTTTTATTAAAATTAAAGGGGGTACAGAGAGCCACCAAAATTTCAGACGTAGCCAGATGAACAGAACTTTAAAGGCACGTAGGTGACAGAATACTAAATGGTTTTTACTACAAGGCCAGATCTCGACAAGTCAGTCATGATCATAATTATCAGCTTTAACAAGACATCTAAACAATGGGCAAATGGAATATTTACTAAAAAAAAAAAAATAGGCAAATTTCAAGTCTGTAGCCCACGAAGGCCACTTCAAACATACGCTTTTCTGGTGCATAAAAGGGCGGGCACAGAGTCCCCACATCAGTGCAGACTGTGCAAGGCACGGACCATATGTGGTCACCCCGCTGTGACCATAAACATGCCTCTGAGCCCATCTTCAGCTCCGCATACAATAACTTCCAGAAGGAAAAATCTTATGAATTAGTGATCTCTTGGATTTAGGAGAGTGTCCAGAATTCCTAAACTCAGATGTCCTTTCCATTTTTGGAAAAGGAGGGAACACAATATGCTGTAATCTGGAGCTCACCAAAGTTAGCACCCACAGCACCCTCCAGGTGAAGGCTGCTCAGGTCTCCTGAGGCCTTTGGCACCTGAGGTGATGGAACTTGTGGCCTTGGTCAACACTCACACCCACTCCTGCAACATTACCACAACCACGATTCACAGATGAGGAGGCCGAGGTTCAGACATGAAGTGATTAAATCATTTGCTCAAGGTAATGAAGGCAAGCTTCATCTCCCCTAGAGCCCATGAAAACTACAGAGCCCTTAGTACGGAGGCTCCAGTCGCACGGTCCTCTTTAACCAACTTAGTAATGACACCAAGAAAGAGGTAACACAAACCAAGAGATAACATGACACCACAAGGCAACCGTGGAGGCTTTCAAGTCCTCGCAGTTCATGTTTGGAAGACATTAATCCCAAGCTGCTGAAGGACCAGAGAGAGGTGCAGCGCAACCACAGGCAATCCTGGCCCACAGAAAAAGGTGCCCACAGCCCATTTCCTCCACCACTCGACACAGCCCAGGAGCCCACACCTGACATCGGCAGCTTTTCCAACATAAATTTTTATTAGACCATACTGTTTAATTTCGGTATGTTTTTGTAAGAGGTTGGCAAACAGCTAGCTGGGAAACCCTCGACCCTCCTTCGCAGGCTCCCAGAAAGAGCGCAGGGTATCCAGGACTAGAAAGCAGCTCGAGCTCAACAGTCATGGCGTTCAGACCAATCCCTTCGGAATTATTTTGTGTTTTGAGACTGCCAGACTCTGAAGGAAAGCCTCAGAGTCATCGGGAGAAATCCAGATGGCGGTGGTGAGAAACCTGAGAGTCACTGAGCAGCCCAAGGGCGGGGCAACAATCCCTCCCACCGGGAACCGTGCTGGCATCCGTCACCTCCAGGGGGCTCCCGACACCTGCACACTCTACGAAAAGCCAAGTGCAAACCTAAGTTTGCCTAAATAAAATAAAAACACACATCCATGTGCAACCGTCGTCCAGAAGTTAGAGTGGAAAGCCTCAACAGATGACAGGGTCACAACTCTCAAGAAACGTGGGACCACTCACCTACAGTGTGAACTGGCGACAGCTGCAGAGCCACCTCGCTCGTACAAAATGTACTTCTAGGTAATGTGGGAACACGGAAAACAGAACCTTTCAATCGCTTGCTAAAGTGATCATCTGAGTTTTTAGCAAGACATGGAACAGGATGAATTCTGAACGGACAATGAGGCGGAATGAACTTCGGGCTGATCACCCTCAAATAAAATGAGGAAACGTGAAGCCAGAACGGAAGAGACACTTCCCTGCATACCAACATGGTTTTTTCTTTACTGGCATTTATAAATTTACCGTATTTTTTTTTCTTTTCCAGGTAGTGAAATAGTGTCAAAGTTTGGGTTTACTGACCTTGTATTTTAAAAGGTGCTTAAAAAATGAAGGATCCTTTTTCTTGAAAAGCACTATAATGATATCTGTACTTCTGCAGACATCACTGTCCATATTTCTCATTATTGGATTACGTAAATTTCTGAAATCTTATTACAAAGTCACAACTTACAAAGTTGGTGCAGAGCCATTGTCTGTGAGGATGAGTCTGGGATGTTGCTGAATTGTAATGGGAGAGCTGGAACCTGACCCTGAGCTTGCTGAGGACACGCTAGGTGGGCGCATCTCAGAGAGATAGTCGGGAGCAGAATCCACTTGGAGGGGCAGCTGGTGACTGTGGATGTCGCCAGTGACGGGGGGGTCCATGACACCACAAGTGAGGATGTGTGAGAGGCTGCAGTCATCGCAAGCACATCTGAGTGGGAATGAAGGACAGTTACCCAGAGAGCCAAGAGAGGTCAGACCATGCTCTGTCAGGGTCAGCGCCTCTCCTGAGGTCGTGGGTCCCACAGGCCCACTGCGCCCACACGACAGCGCAGGCTCACCTTCTCCTGTAGTTGCAGTTGGGGCAGTCGGGCATGCTCAGCCGGGAGGACAGCATGTGCCTCATGGCGTCTGTGAAGTTGTTCTCGCCGGCGACTGCTTTCTTATTGGTCAGCTAGACGAAATCATCAAGAGAGAGGTTAATTTTGCAAGACATACCCCCAGGCAGGTGGTTCAGCTGCTCAGTCATCGTGGTAGTGTGTGCCGTGCTCACTCAGAAGCCAGTGGCCACAGGTTCCTAGAGTGGGACAGGGCGGGAAGGGGCAGACCTGAAATGCACAGCAGCTGCAGGCCTGAGCCTCACCAAGGCGACATCAGCTGTGTGCTCGGTACTCACTAGGGACCAGGAGCGCAGAGCTAAGCCGCAGCCCCCAGGAGCTCAGGCCCTGGACCCGGAAACCATGACGTGGGAGGTGCCCCGGCAGGAAAGCAGCTCAGCAGGGCGCCAGGCCCACGCAGGGCCAAGCACAGGAGGTGGTGTTAGTAACTCTGTCAGAGGCAAAGAGGGCATCCAGGTGAGGGGCAGAGCACGGAGCCAGGCATCACTGGAACACCTCCAGAAGGCCTGGCTGACCCTGGGCTGAGCAGGAGGGAGTCTTGGGGTATTCGGGCGGGTGGGGGGGCACCGTGTGTGACAGAATAGCCTGGAGGCGCACAGGCCTACACACACACACATGCAGCACCAGAGTGCCCACGAGTTAAAAAGCATCTGTGACACATGACAGAAGCAGGCAGGTGGGAGGAAGGCCAGCTGGGGAGGATACCCAGTGCAGGAACAAGGACCAACACGCGAAGGGTGCAAATCCAGGAGCTACCTGGAAAGTGGCACCCAAACCTCCAGCCGATAAGGCCAGCATCTGGATTTCAGAGAAGAAACCTACAGACCAGCTCTGGCAATGGGATGGGTGGTGCTAGAAGGGCCATCTGATAGGCTAGAAGCCACGAAGAAGGGTTGGGGGGTGGGAGCAGGTGAACAAGCCCAGTGTGGGTACCCAGAGGAGACCACAGGGGTGAGCACATGGGTGTGGGGGCTGAGGCCAAGGGCCACCAATGTCCGAGGAAGGCCGAGGGGCGGGGCAGAGCTGGCCGGAGAGAAAGTGGGAGATGCCAGCTTATGGAAGAGAATCAAGGGAAGCAAGCTTCCAAAGTCGAGGGCCCTGAGGCCATTGGGGCAAGGCCCCCGGGCAGCCACAGCGGGGTGCAGAGCGGTAGGGAAGAGCCTGTGGGGAAGGAGGGAGTGAGCCGTGTTGTCAGCAGCTACACTGGGCCCGTGTGGGGAGGCCTGTGAATTGGGCCTGAGGGGAACGGGCCTGCTCCAAGCTCCGTGACGTCTCGGCACCAGCTGCCTCTGAGGAGACCAGACAGCAGGGACCTGGGTGGCTGTGGGCTGGCGTGGGTCACTCGGTAAATGGGATTTTCCTTGAGGAATACAGAAAAGAAGGAAATGGGATATGGGAGAAAGCTGATCGAGGATTAACAACACTCGCAGGAGCAGACCCACAGCGTGACCTTGAAATGGTGGTGTTTTTCCCTGAGCAGCGCTCCTGCGCTGGTGAGCAGCCTCCCCACAGCCTCACCTGCTCTTCAATGAATCGCCTCTGTTTGAAAAGCTCCCAGTCCTCCGTCAGCATGCGCTGTTTCGTTTTCATTGTCATCTAGGAAGGAGAGCAAACAACAAAACCTTAGTGCCAGCAAGAGCCAGCCAGGCGTCTTCAAGGAGAGATTTCAGAAACCGTGTACGTGAGAAACTCCCCCCTGCAGACAGGGGAAGGCACGACACAGACCCGAGGCCCTGGCGCTCCACCTCTTTCCCAGGCTCTGCTCTCGTGGGAAACGAGGAGGAGCTCACATTTAAAAAAGAAGTGAAGATCCCAGAGCTGAATCTGTCACTGCAGTCAGCGAGCACTCGGCCTGTACTGAATGCCCATTATGTGCCCTGCCTGTGCCAGAGATAAAAACCTGAAGATGCGCAACTGAGCAGGAAAAGCCCCGAGCAGCCTGAGCTGGCGTGGACGGTCACACCATGCCTGTGGAGCCAGGCCCACAGGGGCAGATTGGGGTACGACTCCACCCCCACAAGCCCCAGGCAGAGTCAAATGCACAGAGACAGCAGGTGGATGGGGGAGCCAGGGGCTGGGGGACGGGGGTCAGTGGGGGAAGGTGGAGGGCGGAGGCATGCGCCACAATGGGAACAGACTTGCTACCATTGAACTGGACCCTTAGAAATGGTTAAAATGGTACGTTTTCTGTTATGTGTATTTTACCACAATTAAAAAAGAAACCAAACTGAGAGGAATAGGGAATTAAGAATGGGCTCAAGGTATAGTTTTACTGGGGTGGGGGAGGCTATGAAATGATTAAATCTTGATGTTTATCTACATGTGTTCTTGTAGTTACTGAAAACTTAAGAATAATAAGAGAAATATGGGATATGTATCTTCCAAATTATTAAAACAAAAAAAGGGGAGCGGGACATATTTAATCCCACAGGCAAGAAAGTACTAAATAAACCCTCCAAAACAAGAGTAATTTCAAAAAATAAATTCATGCATTTGAAAAAAAAAATTTACCCAGTTTAAACTATGAGAGAAGAAATCCAAGTTGAAATGACAGTCCACGGAAATCATGGACAACGAAAGCCCCACAAGTTAGATTACAGAAGATGTACTCAACAAGTAGAAGAAAACGTACAGGCTTCAGTGACCTTATGAGAGAAAACAGCAAAAGGCTGAAAAGTATATGTTCCACGTGAGAAGCCAAAGAAACAAAACAAAATGAGCAGGAAGAAATTAAAGGAAAAGCAGAAATTATTGGGAAAATAAAGAAGCAAATATGCTCAATAAACCCCAAAACACTGGGTCTCCAGAGCCCCTCCTAGGCTGACCAAGGGAAGAAAAGGCCCCACGGAAAAAGTGGGCATGAGACAGGACAGACACAGGCAGAGGGGGTTTCCTTTAAACCCCAGGAGGAAATGTGTGGACAATGTAGACTTTCATCTCCACAGAAACGCTGTGAGCAGGGGGTTCACGGGCTATTCTGCTGGGCCCGCCCAACGCGTTTTAATAGCTGAGTCAACATTAAAAAGCTCTTGGGATTTCGCCGAACAGCCCAGACTTTGGCTTCTGTGGACCTCTCTGTAGCTCTGAGGCACTCTGCCCTTCGCTGCCCTCCTGGCCGAGGGCAGGGCATTTCTCCTTTTGGTGCAGATGGTGCTCTCCTGGCAAAGTGGGCCAGGGAGGCAGGCCGGGGGAGCACAGCAGCTCTCCCGCAGCCACCGCTCCCCCCACTTGATGGCTCCCCTCTGAGCACAAGCTCGTCATCCCTTGTCTACACCATGTGGACAATCTCCTAGGCAAACATCAATTTGTGGAACTCCCTCAAGGAGAAACCTCAAAACAGAAGCAAAGTGTAATGTGAATTGAAAAGATGGTACGAGACCCATAGTCCTCGTTCCTCCTCCCTGCAAAAATAAATCACGCCCCAGGTTTTAGGGTGGGTTCTATCAAACCCTTTATGGAACAGAAAATTTAAACTATTCCTGAAAATTAAAAAAAAACATGGGAAGTTTCCCAATGCAGTCTATGGGACTAGCATAACCTTCATACAAAACAGACAAGGTCTCAAAGACAAACACTCAATGATGCCTCAGAATACAAACCCAAAAATCCTAAATAAAATATTAGCTACTTAAATCTAATAACGGGTTAACAGAATATAGATCATAACCTAGTAGGCTTTAATCCCAGGAAAGTAAGCATGTCTCACTAGATAATCAAACTCAATACCTATTCCTGTCTACAAACGTCGTAAGTTAAATAAGCTAGAAAAAAAGAAACTTCCTTCGCTAAAAACTCACCAGTACTCAGGGGAGGCATGTGACTTCAGGGAAGCATGCACAGCTGTCCCCGTGAAGCCAGAGGAGCAAACGGTGCCACTAGCTACGCTCGTTCGTGATGAGCTGGAGGCTCTAACTGAAGCCAAACGAACTGCAGATGCCAGAGAAGGTGAGACAAAACTATGACTCGTAGGAGACGTGGCTTCTAGAAACTTCGAGGCAGCTGACCCAGAAACGTCTGCAGCGTCATTAAGGGCACTGGGTGGAATGCCAACAGCCAGACGGCCCCAACCCCAGAAGCCCCAGGTATAAACTTGATGAGATTCGCACAAACTATAAAACCATCAGACAGAACAGAAAACACGACCCAAACACAGAAATGTGCACCATCTTCTGGGATGGGAAGACTCAATGCTGGTGCGAGCTCCCCCTTTACGTCATGTATGTCTGCCGCTTTCAGGAAAAACATATTCCTCTTACAAGCAGCAATTACTGTCACACGTTTAAAAAATGATTTTGGAGTGGGGTGCGCCTGGGTGGCTCCATCAGGTGAGCAACTCTTGATCTCAGCTCAGGTCTTGATCTTGGGGTCGTGAGTTCAAGCCCCATATTGGGCTCCACGTGGGCTGGGCATGGAGCCCATTTAAAGTAAAATCTTTTTTTTGTTTGTTTTTTTAATTTATATAACAGGAAATTTTTTTTCAAGATTTATTTATTTATTAGAGAGAGAGAGGGAGGGAGAGTGAGAAGATGAAGCAGACTCCCCCCTGAGCAAGGAGCCTGACACGGGACTCGATCCCAGGACCCTGAGTTCATGACCTGAGCCAAAGGCAGACGCTTAACCAACTCAGCAACCCAGGCGCCTCAAATAAAATAAAATCCTAAAAAACAAAAGATTTTCAATGAACTAGATATTAGGAAAGGTAGTAATTTCTTTTAGTACAGAACCCAGTCCAGAGCTGTTTGATACCTAACAACATCAACAGAAACCTCCTCTTTGACCACCCCCCCAACATCCTCTGGGATAATTTTTCCGAACATTTGGGTGCCTGCAGGCTTATGTATGTGTCAAACAAACAAAGGATACATTTTAAAAAGCAAGCAAAAACAAGTGATCTCAAAGCTGTCACCCATGTCCCACGTCCATACTTATTCATGAATACTCAATTATTATTATTTTTTTAAAGATTTTATTTATTTATTCGACAGAGAGAGAGACAGCGAGAGCAGGAACACAAGCAGGGGGAGTGGGAGAGGGAGAAGCAGGCTCCCTGCCGAGCAGGGAGCCCGATGCGGGGCTCGATCCCAGGACCCTAGGATCATGACCTGAGCCGAAGGCAGACGCTTAATGTTAAGACTGAGCCACCCAGGTGCCCCTGAATACTCAATTATTTACAGATGTTTTGAAACCTTGGAATTACTAATAATTTCCAAACTATTAGGTTAGAAGTGACTGATGTCCACTCCAAGGATTCCAGAATGACTGGTGCCCTCTGGATGCTGCTAAAATTGCTCAGTTTCCTTAATTTGAATTAATGGCATCATGATTTCTTGACAGGTGAGTGAAAATAATACATTTTCTGGTTGCTTTAGTAAGGAGGATGGTTTTTTTTCTTTGTGGGAAAAAAAAGAAAAGACCCTTTTTTTCCTTTTTCTTATTGTGGTAAAGTACACGTAACATAAAATTTACTGTCTTAACCATTTTTTTAAAGGATTTTATTTATTCATTTGAAAGACAGAGAGAGAGAGAGAGCACAAGCAGGGGGAGCAGCAGAGGGAGAGGGAGAAGCAGACTCCCCACTGAGCAGGGAGCCTGATGTGGGGCTCGATCCCAGGACCCCGAGATCATGACCTGAGCTGAAGGTAGATGCTTAACCATCTGAGCCACCCAGGTGCCCCACCATCTTCATCATTTTTAAGTGTACATGCAGTGGTATTAAGTACATTCACATCATCGTGCAAGCATCCCTACCATCCCTCCCCAGAACTTTCTCATCATCCCCAACTGAAATCCTGTCCCCATGAGTTACACTTTCTGTCTCTAGGCATCTGACGACTGTAGGTACCTCATATAAGTGGAGTTACGCAATACGTGTCCTTTTGTGTCTGGTTTAGTTCACTGAGAGTAATGTCTTTAAGGTTCTTTCATATTTTTAGGTCTTCTAGTTTCGGTCCTTTTCCACCCTGAGTTAATTTCTTGTTGGGCATCACGTGACCACACACGAGAGGGTCTATCTTTATGTTGACACCACGCTGTTTTGATTGATCCAATTAGTATTTTGTTGAGGATTTCTTTTTTTTTTTTTTTTTTTTAAGATTTTGTTTATTTATTTGACAGAGAGAGACACAGTGAGAGAGGGAACACAAGCAGGGGGAGTGGGAGAGGGAGAAGCAGGCTTCCCGCGGAGCAGGGAGCCCGATGCGGGGCTCGATCCCAGGACCCTGGGATCATGACCTGAGCCGAAGGCAGACGCTTAACGACTGAGCCACCCAGGTGCCACCTTGTTGAGGATTTCTGCATCCGTGTTTATCATGGATGTTGGTGTATAGTTTTCTTTTCTTACAGTCTCTGACTTTGGTATCAGGGTAAGGCTGGCCCCATAGAATGAGTTGGGAAGTTTCTCTCCCCTTCAATTTTTGGGAAAAGTTTGGGAAGGACTGGTGTCAATTCTTCTTTAAATGTTCGGCAGAATTCACCTGTGAAGCCATCAGGTCCAGGGCTTTGCTCTTTGGGAGATTTTTGATTACCGATTCAGTCTCCTTACTAGTCGTAGGTCTAGTCAGACGTTGTGTCTCCGTGATGTAGTCTTGGTAGGTTCTGTGTTTCCAGGAATTTGTCCACTTAGATCTAAGTTGGTGTACAACTCTTCACAGTAATCTGACAATCCTTTTTATTTCTGTAGAATCGGTAATAATGTTCCCACTTCATTTCTGACTTTAGGAATCAGAGTCTCTCTTTTTTTTCTTAGCCCATATAGCTAAAGGTTTGTCAACCTGGATGATCTTCATGAACCAACTTTTGGTTTCTCTGATTTTCCTCTATTCTCTCATTTGTTGATCTGTTCTAATCTTTATTATTTCTTTCCTTCTAGCTTTGGATTTAGTTTGTCTTTTTTCCCTAGATCCTTAAAAGTTGCCAAGTTAGGTCGCTGATCTAAAATCTTTCCTGCTTTTTATTGTAAACATTTAAAGTTGTAAGAACATGTACTTTTAAAGAAATAAATTTAATTTCAGCTTTATTTTTTTTTCAATTTTTTTATTGTTATGTTAATCCCCATACATTCAGCTTTACTTTTTAAAGTAAGACTGTATTTTCCTTCCTAGAGAAAACAAGTATACTGCTATTTTTAATTTTTTTTTAGTATACTGTTATTTTTAAACATACCCCATTTCCGTCAGAATAGCAGTGATAACGCTATATTATATTCCTGAATAGACATTTACTTCAGGTACAAATACATCAAGAAATTACTATTCCCAGGGGCGCCTGGGTGGCTCAGTTGGTTAAGCGACTGCCTTCGGCTCGGGTCATGATCCTGGAGTCCCGGGATCGAGTCCCACATCAGGCTCCCTGCTCAGCGGGGAGTCTGCTTCTCCCTCTGACCCTCCTCCCTCTCATGCTCTCTGTCTCTCATTGTCTCTCTCGCAAATAAATAAAATCTTAAAAAAAAAAAAAAAGAAAAAAAGAAATTACTATTCCCAAAGGTTTTCTCAATTTTAGCAAAGTCTCAGTCTTTCCTTTCTTCTAAGAGTTGTCTTGGGGCATTTATGTGTTTAGTCCCAGTTCAACTGGAGAAACAAAGAAAGGATTTCTGAAACTAGAATTGCATCTATACCCATCATACCTATAAAGTGAAATGAGAAAGAGTCCACGGGGTCTGCAGTAGGGCAGGATGCGGACACCTCTGACCCAAATCCCAGAGTCTCAAAAGTATAATATAGAGGGGCACCTGGGTGGCACTATCAGTTAAGCGTTCAACTCTTGGCATCAGCTCAGGCCATGATCTCAGGGTTGTGGGATCAAGCCCCACGTCAGGCTCTGCGCTTAGCGCAGAGTCTGCTTGAGATTCTCTCTCCCACTGCCCCCATCCCCGTGCTCTCTTCTAAAATAAACAAATAAGGGGCGCCTGGGTGGCTCAGTCGTTAAGCGTCTGCCTTCGGCTCAGGTCATGGTCCCGGGGTCCTGGGATCTAGCCCCGCATCGGGCTCCCTGCTCCGCGGGAAGCCTGCTTCTCCCTCTCCCACTCCCCCTGCTTGTGTTCCCTCTCTTGCTCTTTCTCTCTGTCTGTGTCAAAATAAATAAATAAAATCTTAAAAAAAAAAAAAAAATCTTAGGGGCACCTGGGTGGCTCAGTCATTAAGCATCTGCCTTCGGCTCAGGTCATGATCCCAGGGTCCTGGGATCGAGCCCCACATCAAGCTCCCTGCTTGGCGGGGAGCCTGCTTCTCCCTCTCCCTCTACTGTTCCCCCTGCTTGTGTTCTCTCACTCTCTCTATCAAATAAATAAATAAAATCTTTAAAAAAAAAAAAATCTTAAAAAAAAAAAGTACAGTACAGAGCTCTGTCAGTGCTCCCTTATTACTCCTTATACCCTGTTACCTTGAAAAGGGCTGTTTTGAATAGCTTGTCCTCTGCCCCACCCTCCCGTGGTTTTAGAAAGGCAGGCAGGCAGGCTGGGATGCCCTCTGGAAGTCCTGCTCTGCGTCCCCAAGAGGCTCTTGGTGACAAGCTGCCCCTGCCCTTCAGGCCCCAACTCCAACAGGAGCGCCCTGCCTTCTTGGGCCTTCCTCCATGCCTGTTAGCCGTGGGCCAAGCACAACCAACTCTGTTCTGCCTGCGCTCCCTCTCTAGACAGAGAGAGAGAAGGGGCTGTGAGCAGCAGAGCATTCTGGGAATGGTTCCTGAAATTACAGGACTCAGCAGCTCCCCAAGACCCCATAAGCTCTTGCAGGTGACAATAAGCCAGGTGGCAGCCTACGCAGGTGACACTGGGTGTAACCAGGTCAACGCTGACCCAATGAACAGCTGCTGCCAGCCCCAGATGGCATAGCTGGGTCAAGGCCACCACGGTACCGCGGGGCCTCAGTCCCCCTGCACAATCAGTGACCACACTCCTTCCACCTGTACCTCCCCTGTCAGCCTGGCACACGAGCCTTATCCAGTGGCACACACTCACCTGCTCATCGACGTAGGCATCGATCCTTTGCTGGCATTCCAGCCACTCCTCGGCCACCCTGCGCAACTCCTCTTCGGATTGCTGGTACCGCTGCAGCAAGGTGCTGTATGTGTCCTCGTTGCACGTGTCGTGTGTCGTGGTTCCCAGCCTAGGGAGAGAGGCATTTCAGCAAAAGAAAGGGGTCTGCTTGCTCGTCACCTCCTCCCCGATGTGACAAGTGGGACACCACCACACACCACACAAGGCTGCTGTGAGGGATTAGCAAATACATACGCGAGGCACCCCAGAACAGAATCTGGCATAAAGGAGAAGCTCGAAGAAGTACGAGCTCCCCAGAAAAAAAATGAGTGGTGAGTAAGACTGTTCTGTAAGACTAAGGCCTTGGGGCACCTGAGTGGCTCAGTCCGTTAAATGCCTGACTCTTGGTTTCAGCTCAAGTCATGACCTCCGGGTCAGGAGACGACACGCCGCATCGGGCTCTGCGTGGGGAGTCTGCTAGAGATTCCCTCCCTCAACTCCCCCTCGCCACAAATAAATAAATAAGGCCTAGCAGTTCAGTTCACTAAATGTGGAGTTGTAACCTATTTTTCCCTACTGAAATACACTGACCCAAAGAAAACACAACATTTAATGAGAAATACAAAACTTGGACTTGGTTTTCAAATTAAGTAAAACAGAAAATTCGATCCAATCAAAGAAATATACTTTATAGCTTTATTTATTCTATATTATTTCTTGTGAAGGAAGTTGGTAAGACGGCAAATGAGAAAATGAACCGAAAACAAGACACACATACGGTAAACAATGAGGAAAACACCTAGACTTCTGGGGAAGAGACTACGGGGCAGGGGGTGGCCTGGGGAGAGCAGAAAGCCAAGCAGGGTGGCAGGGACAAGGGGGTGAACAGACAAACATGTCATCAGAAACTGCTCATTTTCTGACTATCTAAATACATTAATGCTGGAACCAAAACAACTGTAATAAAAGGCATCTTGACAAGAAATTTCAAAATCAAGACAACACTTATAGTCACTCAAGGGCAAAAAGGCAACGCGCAGAAATGATCATCAGTGTCAACATAAAAACACTGGAAGCTACGCATGGGGATCAGTAAGATACTTTACGGCACATCTAGACAAAGGGATTCCAGACAACTAGGTGCCTTATTATGATGCTTACAATTACATCTCTTCATTCACATATACTTTACTTACACATATGCTTTGAAATGAACTATGCCCATGCTAAGTAAAGATATGACTATGGCATCATGTTTAAAGATGTGTGTGGGGGTGGACATAAGAAAAAAAAACTAGAAGCAGCACCGAATTGTTTTACAGTACCTATTTCTCTCCATGATTTTCTGTATTTTCAGAGTTTCACTGCATCACAATCTAATAATTTTATAGTAAATATAAACAACACAGTAATTTTAAAATTAGGACCCTCTCAACGGGCACAAACGGCTTTCCCCCGTCTCCGCCTGTGGGTGGATCCCACTCGTGACTATTGTGTACAACGGAGAACCTGCAAATGAACTCACAGCTGCTGAAGTTATTGGCACACATGTCCAACTGTGAAATCCACGCCGAGGAGAAAGCAGGCAGAAGCCAGGCCTAACCGAACAGGTGTTTGGGGGAGGCCAGAGACAGGAAAGAAATCGATACTGACCCACACAGTGACTGAGGCTCTCTCAAACACCGAGGCTGTCCTTCTAAGGCTGTTTCTGCCCCATCAGGATACAAAACTCCTCAAGATGCAGAATCTAGCGACTCTGAGGCTGCTCTGGGCTCTGCACAGCCCCTGGGTGGCCGTCGGGCCTGAGAACACAGCCTGCTGTCTTGCTGCACAGCAGCTCCCGGAGCGGCCGCTTTCTCCCCATTCCTGCTTCCACAACCTTGCTCATTACAGACGCATTTCCATGCTTCACGCGAAGCCTGCCTTCTACATAATGCCACCCTGCCCCTCTTGTACCACTTGGAAAACGGGGATGTTAAGGAGGACCAGCATCTGCCTGGCACACACACCTCTTCCCCTTCTACTGGAAGTGAGAACTGCTCTCCTATACCGTGAACCAGGTTCCATTTTGAGCCAATGGAGAGCAAAGCAGCCAGGGGTCCTGGGACGTCTTTGATGGGGTGATCAGAGCACAATGTGCAGGCAGAGGGCTTACATTCAAGCCGACCTGGGCTGGAATCCAGACAGAAAACAAGGAATGTCCTCACGGTCACACGACATGAGTGGTTCAGCAAACAGGTTACTGTCTAAATATTCACTCTGTAAACACACGATTGTGCCGTGGACAGATCCTCACGGTAACGTCTACTACAAATAGTGTGCTTGTGCAACATAAGGAGAATGAAATAAAGTCAGTTTGGGCAAGTTTATTCACAAGCCTAATTCAACATCTCCCTAACACTTAATTTCATATATTTAAAATAAAAACCGGTTGGGCAATCGCTAATAACTCCCACAACAACAAACAAGCAGACAGTGAGGCTCCTGGTCTTGCCATAGGCACGGACACGAGTCCGACGAAGCTCCTGGACCCCACCACCAGTTCTCAGGCAGCACAGACAAAAAGCCTGTGCGGTGCTCCCTGAGCGCACACGCCACAGGGCCGACGACTCAGGTTCTCCAACAGATAAATTCTAAGGGGAAAAGGGTGGGGTGGGGGCCTGCCAGTTAAAGAATTACAAGAGACACGGGGAAAAGAAGGGGTGAGAGTCGATGCTTCACAGTGACAGAGTCTCTGGGGTGATGAGGAAAGTTTTGGAAACAGACAGTGCTGATAGTTCCTCAACACTGTGAATGTAATTAATCCTACTGAATTGTACAGTTAAATGTGGTTAAAATGGCAAGTTTCATGTTACAGTTTAGCACAATTTTCAAAAATTAGTAATGTAATATACCGACAGCCATCGACTTGTACACTTTAAATGAGTGAACTGTAATGGTATGTAAATTATATCTCAGCAAAGGTGTTTAAAAAAAGGAGAAATACTTCCCTGAACTAAGTTCCTTTACATGAGGTCAACCTCATGTAAATTATTTGTATTAAAAAAAAACAAACAAACCACAAAAGATACATCAAAAGAAAAAGCAGGCGGGCGCCTGGGTGGCTCAGTTGGTTAAGCGACTGCCTTCGGCTCAGGTCATGATCCTGGAGTCCCGGGATCGAGTCCCACATCGGGCTCCCGGCTCAGCGGGGAGCCTGCTTCTCCCTCTGACCCTCTCCCCTCTCATGCTGTTTCTCTCCCGCTCACTCTCTAATTAATAAATAAATAAATAAATAAATAAATAAATAAATAAATAAAAGAAAAGAAAAGAAAAAGCAGGCAAGCCTGTGGAAAGGCACACTTGAGTAACAGGAGAATAAACAAGGAAGGAGTGGGACCGCGGGGCAGCTCTGGCAGAGGAGTCTGGGCTTGGAGGCCACACGCAGGAGGAACGGACTTCCCAGGGCCACGGCCAAACTCGCTAACAAGTCCTTCAGCTGCACATCTGCTCCGTGTCATCTTCTCTGTCTACATTTTACTTTAATAATAAAGTTAAACAAACACAGGGCCAGAGACCAGTATTAAAATACTCCCAGCTAGAGAGTTTATGTGCCACAGATGCAATCATCACTTTAGGGGCTGGTATTTGTATATAATTTGTCCCAAAACTTTTACAAGTTGTTCAGTGGGTATCTGTACACTAAAAGCTCAGACCTGAATTACTGTTGGGGCTGACAAGGGAATCTGCCAGGGAACCCAAAGGAACTGTCCCTTCCGGTGTCACCAGCTCCCCCTGGGAATCCTCTGCTTGCCTCCTCCCCAGCTCTGTCCCTGTCTCTATTTCCCGCGCTCCCTCGCCTGTCCCCAAGACCACTACTTCAGCTTGACCCCAGAATTAACATTCAAGATTAAAACGCTGCCAATCTTTTGGAATCTGACCATCATTTGCAATGAGTGATTAAGAAACCCAGAACTAGGGGTGCCTGGCTGGCTCAGTTGGTTAAGCATCCGACTCTTGATCTCAGGGGTGTGAGATCAAGCCCCACGTCAGGCTCCACACTCAGTGTGGAGTCTGCTGAAGAATCTCTCCCTTTACCCCTCTCCCTCTGCTCTCTCTCAAATAAATAGTCTAGAAAGGGAGGGAGGGAGGGAGGGAGGGAGAAAGAAATCAATCTGGAACTAAGGCACAGACAAGAATGGAGCTTCAGGATACATTTCAGGTCCCTGTCACGCACCCCCAGTTGATGACAGGCCCATCAAACTAACTGGCTCACCAGAAAAAGAAAGTACAAGGCCCTAGAATCTTGCTGTAAGAACCCCTACCTTCCCAAGATGCACTCCCCCCCACCCCCCCCATAAAAAGTGCCTTTTGGTGGATGTAAACATCAGTGACTAGGGACAAAACCATGTTCTGCATTTCAAACTCATGACTTTGAATACTTTCCTGACCCTTTCTTTGGTGGAGGTGGAAGTCAGGACACTCAAGTCCCCATGTCCCACCATGGAACGTGCCAGATGCTTTCAGACTGGACACAGAGGAAAAGGGTAGGCGGGGGGCAGGCTGTGGGGGAGGGGATGCTGGGAGGGTCAGGAGCCAAGCAGGGCACTGGCCACACCCACACAACACTGTTCTGGCCTCTCTGCCCCCGTCACCGTTATCCAACTGCTGTCAGGATTACTGCTTCTCCGGCGGAGGCCCTCCCCTCCAACTGAAGTGGGAACAGTTCTGACCCCTCAGATAAGATTCAGGAATACAGGAAACGAAGACTAGGTTGATACATGGGTTTCAAGAGAAAACAGAGTGACTGGTCTGGAAGTCAACTACAAGAATAGTTTATTTACCTCAAAATAATTTCCCTTCTTTGTGAATCTGGTCCAAGTAAACAACAGCATGGACATTTAAACAGAGATGACCATGGTCTGTGCTGCTATGAAGTGTCTCTAGTACTGGACTCTGTTCCCACACTAAGTCCACAGGGACAGAAGCACCACGAGGCAGAACCGTGGAAGCGGGCACCTGGCTCAGTGGCGCACGGCGACCAAACACCCAAGGAGCCTCCTCCCAGCGGAGTCGTGTCGGAGTCAGCCCACTCCCAGCCGGGTGTCCTCCACCCTGGCACACGTGCGGAAGCCCCAGGGATACTCCGCACCACTAAGAAGCGACCAAGCACGAAAAGGGGCACTGAGGGCAAGTTTGAGAGACACAAGTCCCTGCGCTCCGTGCCCAGGAGCCCCCGTGGCACCGTCAGGCCCGTTCTGGAGCCGTCCCCGCTCCTCCGACCCCCCCCCCCCCCCCGTCTCCCCTGCAAACCTGAGTGCTGCAGCCGTCGGGCCAAGCCTGAGTCTCGTCAAAGTAGAACTCTATGTTTACCACAGCTTGTCCTTATTCACAAGGAATCTGTGGTGTTAAATCTTAGTGACATTACTACTGAGTTTGTTAAAGTTTCAGTGCAGTACACCCTGGGGATTCTGAGCTTCCGCCCAAGCGATACCGTTCCCTGAGCAGGAACCCCCAGGCTGCGGTGGGGATCCGACACACACACGCGACCCCACGGGCAGGAGGACCGCGCCGTCACACCACGGACACATACGCAGACGAAGACCACGTACCTGATCTGCGACAGGAGTGCTGGCAAGTTGCTCTGGAGAAGCGGCTCCGAAAAGACCAGATTTTCAAACAGATGCTTATTATGCAGTTCCCATGTCACCTGGAACTTTTTCAAGTGTTCGTTTTCCTAATTAAAAACATAAATAAATAAATGGAAGATGTACTGAACTGACGAAGACTAAAAACTCCCCAAAAGGATCCGCCCGCTCCATCCCTCTCTGCAGGCCCAGAACATTCTGCGGACAAGGGGTCGCCGCTCCCGGTACTTCCAGAAGACACCCTGATGCAGACCTCTGGCCACACGCACACGGGACCCCACCTCTCCTCCCTTCTAAATCCCTCACACACAGAAAGGGGGTAAGACACACACAGACGAAGCGACAGAGAGAGAGAAACAAACGCACGGGTTTGATGGTCATTCCTTACACTATGCTTCCAAAATGCACTGAAAGCCCTACTCTTCAAACAGTTTAAACGCATACAAATCTCTGATGTCAAAGGGCAGTCATTTTCTTGCCTATCTTGAGAAATCTCCCATTCTGGCAGATGCAAATAATTTCTCCACTGGCAATATGCCAGGAAAGGTCAGGTCTTCCCTCTCCCTAATACACAATGGCAAACTCATCAGTTACTTTAGATAGCTTGTAAACATTTGGGACTGTCCTGGCCATCACAGAGAGTGACATCAAAAGGAACACCCATTTGCCCTCAATACAAGGTGACCAGGATAGAGAGGGTACCTTTCCTAAGCACAGATCTTGCCACAAGCATGTGCGTGTGGGACTCCACACGTCCGCCTGTAAGCTACGCGGTGCTGTAGGGCTCCCTGTGTTTCAATCATCTTACATCCTTGGGTACGTGTTCCTTCCTTAAACCACTGACAACCGGAGGAACTGCTTAACATTAGGTAGCAATACTCCATGCAATGGATTACTCATGGTGACTACTTTTATAATTTAGCCCAAGTGAATCCACACAATCGCACCTGCAGACGTTAGCAAACAATCTACACACGAAGACTCCACTGTTTTGCCTGATACCTGGCGGCACGGGGGCTGAGAGAGGAGTTAAAATGAGCATTCCCTGTCCCTGAGCACGACCAGGAAGACAGAGCTGAAGGCACGCTGGCGGCACCACTCAGCACAAATGGATGCCAGCCCTGCCGCCCGCAGGCCTCTGCTCATGCCCTGCAGACAGACAGAGGCCCCGAAAGGAACCTGCGGCACCTGCAGAGAACCTCAAACCCTCCGTTCTGCCCACGTTTCCAGAGCTTGCTCTCACTCCCCCACATGTGCACTTCAGCACCTCTCACTGCCATGACTCGATACAGGAAAGCTGGCCAGGGAGCTGCTAAACTCCACCCGATTTCTGGAATGAGAACCTTGCTGAAGAATGTACTAAGGACGTGGCCACAGACAACATGTTGAACACGTCATGTGTCACAGACGTCAGCACAGACCACTCTGCGCAGGCACTGGGCCAGGTACAGGGACACAAAGACGAAGCCAGTAGGCCCCTGCTCTCCAGGAGTCACCAGGGGACAGAGGAGTAGGCAGTGATCCAATTTATGATTTGTCTCTACAACAAAGAAGATGCAGGAGCTAAAGCAGCAGTCAGACCAGTACCCCCCACCAGCTGAGGGAGGGTTCTGGGGAAGTGGCTCGGGAGAGCTGAGGGCTTGCCTGGGCTCCCCCATAAGCCTTTGGGGCCGAGTGCATGGTCCCTGCCTGCCTGCCTACTTGCGGGGGTGGGACATAGCTCTGGCTTTTGGGGGTCATGTTACTACAGGTAACTCGGTGAAGGTTGACTTAGGAAGATGTTCAACATTTTTTAATGAAATCTGAAATCATACTTCCAAATGAGGCATGCGAGAGAAACAGCAGACCCCAAACTCATTTCCCAGCCTAAAATCAACTTGGGAAAACAACGTGCATTAGCAACAAAGTGCTCCCTGCAGGCCAGGCACTGTTCTTTGTGCTCGCAATGGTCATCTCATTAGTGCCCTCGACAACCCTGAACTGGGTGCTCCAGGACCCATTCACAGGCCAGAAACAGCCTACAGAGGCTGAACGATGGGCCCAGGGCCGTGGGGACAGGGGTTTGCGGGGGCGGGGGGACGTGCACTCATGGCTGCCGGGAGAGGTGGTGCCCGCGTGAGAGCATGGCTGAGACTCAGTGCTGCCTGAGCAGGAGACACGGATAACAAGCTCACCAATGACTCAAGCTTAGGCTTTTCTATCCAAACTAGTTTTACTCCTTATATTCAACCGCAAAAAGGTTTTTGGGGGTCTGGAAGGAGAAAGAGGAGGTGTTTACAATCAAGTTCTAGAACACACCTTGTGAAATAACCAGGATATTCAAGATGCTTCTGTCCTTATGGGTGGAAATGCAGATTTCATGATTACTGCAGCCCTGGCAGGGCATTTCCCAGACGGTGGGAAGCACAAGCTAGGTGTAGTCCCAATTCTATTTTAATACTTAAAATACATTTTTAAAATGTGACCCTATCATCCTGTTTGATCCCCAGGGCAGTGTACAATAAACCCACAAGTGCATTTCCCGTGAAAGTCATGTTTTTAAAGATACCTTCCTATGTCTAAATGTACTCCACGGGTTCTGCAGAGTCAGAAAAGAAGAGAAGCGGATGAGGAGGCAGAGAATTAGCAGGCAGGGTTTGTGCAGCAAGCCAATTTGCTGCTTTAAGGAAAACAACGGACCTGATTTGTGGCCAATCATAAAATCTGAGCTTTTAAGCAAAAATTTGAATTCTGGAAAACTTGAATCTGCCACTGTGGCCCTGAGGCTTCTCTGTTCCGATGAGGATCAGTGGTGACAGTGACAAAGGTCATTTTTTTATACTGAATATCATCAGGAAGATCTGCACTAAATTACTCGGTGAGCCGGCATACTCCAAATGACCAACACATGATGCTAGAAAACCACATGTGGGCAGATGCACTCAATGGTGGGCTACACCGCTGGTTCTGCTGGAACAGAGTGCAGGCAGCTCAGCGACACGCTTGCACATCCTGCACTGCCACCCGCTGTTAAGAAGCACTCAGGCTCTGGTGTACTCTCACAGAATGGCTGAAAAGGTTACTGAGGTGAGGCAGAATTTTCTTCAGTAACTTCAGCCAAAGCAACCTATGACAACAGCGTGAGTGCAGAAGTAGCTGAGAAGCTATGTGTCCTCTATTGAGCCGGAAACTAGCGAGATTTGCAAAAATGTAAAGATTTGCAAAAATGTAAAGATTTGCAAAAATGCCCCTCTTGTTACTAAATATGTTTTGGAAAATAGTTCTTTTTTGGGACACCTGGGTGGCTCAGTCGTTAAGCGTCTGCCTTCGGCTCAGGTCATGGTCCCGGGGTCCTGGGATCGAGCCCCGCATCGGGCTCCCCGCTCCGCAGGAAGCCTGCTTCTCCCTCTCCCACTCCCCCTGCTTGTGCTCTCACTTGCTTTCTCTCTCTCTCTCAAATAAATAAAATCTTAAAAAAAAAAAAAGAAAATAGTTTTTTTATTTAAAAATATGTGCTATTTATGTTACGTAATGGGATCATTGTTTTTAAAGTATTTAAGTTTTAAATTTCTCTTTTAATTTCAACACAGCAAATATTGATAGATAAAATCCACACACAAAAAAACCCTTCAGAGTCCTCAGTTTCTAAGTTTAAAGGGCCCCCAAGTCCAAAAATGTTGAGAACTACTACCTTGAGATACTGACTTTTAACTGTATCTTAACTTAGCTCTGTTCATTCTTTGTACCACACAGATCACTGGGTGGGCCTGAAAGGATGTTGTTACAACTTCGTGAACCTTGTTGGATCTTGGTGAGAACACTCCAACGATAAAAGAGATTTTTTTTTTTAAAGATTTTATTTATTTATTTGAGAGAGAGAGAATGAGAGACAGAGAGCAGGAGAGGGAGGAGGGTCAGAGAGAGAGGCAGACTCCCTGCTGAGCAGGGAGCCCGATGCGGGACTCGATCCTATGACTCCAGGATCATGACCTGAGCCGAAGGCAGTCGCCTAACCAACTGAGCCACCCAGGCGCCCGATAAAAGAGATTTTTAAGGTAACTGGGAAACTTTTATACAGACTGGGTATAAAAATAAGAAATTATGGTTAGCTTTTGTGACCTGACAGGGTACTGTGGTTACCTAAGATGATGCCAAGCCCACCATCTGTGTGTTGCCTGACCGACTGACTGTCTTGAGCGCTGTGAAGTAACTTGCGGGCTTGGGAGTTTTTCACGTCCCACCAATAGCACTTGTTGAGACCACAAACCTAGGTGGCAGTTGGCCCATAATGACAAAATTTCTGGGAGGCTGTACTTCGCCTCCGCCTGCCCCAAAATCACAACGGGCACATACCCTTGCTGTCCCTCCAGGGTAAGGGCCTCTCCTTCACTCTCACACTGAGGAGGTGGCCATCTGTGGGCCCAGCACCCTGTGCCGACGCCACCGGGGTGGGACTTAGGCTGTACCTCCTGTCTCCTGGGATGAGAAGTTCTTGGAGTGAATGTTGGCTTTAGAGCACACGAATTTCTCCGGATTCCAGCTTTCAGTTTGTTTTTCACCCCTGAGGCTTCTTGCCTTTCATGCCATCTCAGCAATGTGTTGTAAAAGGCTTTATCTAGATTCAGTTTATGTTACCCAGTAATTTCCCAAGAAGGGAGGAGGAGTTCAGGGCGTCCCATCTGCTGTACCACTGGAAACCAAACTGAGTACCTCTGTGTACAATGCAAGTGACATAAATCACTGAACAAACAATTATATTTTGTTCTTAGTGTTTACGAGTTTTTTCCAAACCACGAGAAAATTATTTCTACGTAAATTGCTAGGAATTTGCTCCAATAAGCAGGGTCAAAATCAATTTCTGTTTGCTTCAAAAACCGTGTTCCACTCTAACTGCCTGAGGAGGACCTGGGCAGATGCGCCGCCTGGGACACTGCCGTCGCACTCTTCACTGCTCCGCACGAGGTTCGGCCAGCCGGGAGACACTCTTCACCTTGGCCGACTCCTCTCCCGGCAGACTTGGGAAGGTCCAAGAGTGCCGTCCCAGAGGAGGTGGCACTGGATGTGAACTTCTGAAGAGCAGGTACTTTCGGTAAGTTGAGGCGGAAGAGGGAGAGCTGCGTGAGATGTGGCATGAAGGAGTGAGGCACCGGAGGCCCGCCTGGCCCTGCTCGGGGCACGGGCATTCAATCACACAATCTCACCTTAAAGCAGAGACAGCTGTCCCTCCCAACTCAGCGGCTCCTTTTCTCACAATGCGTGCTTTCCTCAAGGCTGTCGGGAGTCCCTTACCGGCACGGCAAGGTCTACTGCAGGGATGCCTGAGGAAGTCCATGAACCCCACCCCCCGCCGAAATTACTTGCAAAATTGCGTGTCTGTAAATTTTCCTGGCGAGAAGGTCTATCAACTTTAGGATCACATTAAGACCATTACATTTAAAATCTTAGGAACTACTGGTACTGTATTTGTTTCAAAATGTAGTTTTACCAGTAAGAAAGTACCCGAAACTAGCCCAATGAAGTATCATTTAATAACACAATTTAGGTAATGGCAAACAAGTCCACAGACTATCAGCAAAGTGGTATTTTCCTAACAATCTGGAAAGCATGAATGACTGGTTTCTCGGGTAGCATGGTCTCCCTGCAACCAGCAGTTGCATCGGCTGATAGGGCTGACTGAAGCTTCTGATGCCCAGCTTGGCTGGATTCCAGTAGCTGTGATTCTACCACATGCCTCCTTCTACCCACGTGGGCTAATTTACCTTGTGAGGTGGTCAGAGACCCATAAGAACACACCTGCTTGTCTCCTTCGTTAGGACCACCAGACGGGGATGGGGGTGGGGGTGGGTTCTTATCGGACTCTGTGAACCCATCCTTAACCCAGGGATGGATTGTGGAATCGATGACTGAAAGCCACGGGACTGGAGGCAAGTGCTCTCTACAAGAGTCATGCTCTGCGTGCGCACACTGACAACAGAGTTAACCGCTTAAGACAGAAACCATTTCTCCTTCTTCTCCCTATTAACGCACACACTGGTCCTCACCTCATATTGTCCCCATCTCCTGCTCCCTAGGCCTCAAGGTCTCCAAACTGTATTTCCATGATATCAATCCACACAACACTTTCATCCCACAGCGAAGTCCAGAGAGAAGAGAAAGGGGAGAGGAATCAGGTTCTCTCCTCGGTGCCTGAACACCGCAAAGCGGGGGCCTGTGGCGGCGCACGAGATCAACACACAAGCCGCACGACAACTTGACCCGACCACAGTCGTCCTCTTAGTTCTTCCCAGCAGAACCAGAGAAAGGCAGCCTTCTCCCTTACCAGCGTGCCAAGGAAGGTGCTGATGGTGCGTGCTGCCTGGCAGAGGGCGCCATACTCCTCGAGAAGGAGAGAGATGAACTGGTGTGCCTGTGGAGGGCCCTGCAGGGCGGACGGCGCTTTCACTTTGGATGCAGCCGATAGCTGCCGGAGGAGTCGGACTTTCATCTCCAGTACATACTCTCTGGCTTGTTGTTCCAACCGCTGGTACAGCTGGTAAGGGTCCCTCTCACAGAGCCTGCACAGAGAAGAGAGAGTCACCAGTCACCCGTGACCCGTCCACACAGGGCCCTCCATGGAACCGCTGTCGGCGAGCCACGTTCTGCAGCCTTTCCACGGGCGCCCACCCAGCGATGGCAACACCACCATCTTCTGAACGCCCTGTGAGAGGTGCCATCACCCCACTCGACACAGAAGGGCCCAGGCACACAGAGCGCCGAGAACCACAAAGTCATCAGCTGACAAAAAACCCCAGTATTTACTCAAAACTTACTCTGCACTAGCACCGTCTCTCACGTGGACTGACCCAGTTAATCACTGAGTCAATCACTCAGCTAAACACCGAAGTCCACACGGGCTGGGTAAAATGCTGGGAACTCACACACCCAGCACGTGGCAGAGCGTGCACACCAGCCAGCACCTCCGCGGCCGTCTTGGGAGGGATGCGCTTTCTCTCGGGAGACTGAAGACAATTAATTTTCAATGCCCGTGTGTTAGGTGAAAAGCAACCAACCCAGCAGAGGTGATACCTGGCTTGGAGGACTCTAGAGCAGACTGTTCTGCCCTTCTTTCTAGGAATTCAGTATATAATCCAAAGGGGCTTTTATTATTTTTATACTCAGAGGAAACTGTAGAATCAATGTCTCTTTTTAAGTTATCTCACAAAAAAAGAGAAGGGAAAAATTAGTATGTGCCTTTCCACTGGGCCACAACAGCAGTTAACATTTTTATGAATTTCTTTCCTAATTTGGAGACAATCTACTAAAGTGGCCGCTTCTTCTAACTGTGCACTTCTGAGGAGGCTGCAGGCGGAAACCCAGGACCACCGGGGCGACAGCAGCATCTGTCTGCGAACCACCAGCAGGAGGAAGCACTTGAGGCCAGCACTTTATTAGACACGAGCTGTAAAACGTACCAAGCTACAGTTCCTGGATTTTACATAATGGATCCTTTTACCTTCTGGGCACCACATTTGGTCAAAAGAGAGGAATGTAAGTTGCCATCTATTCCAGTTTTAAATTAGTGCACCACCTAAGTTATAAAGACAAGAGGCAAGAAAAACCCAGCAATGGAGCATGGGAAGCCTTGCACAAAATGTGGCTAGAGAAACAATAAAAACCGATGGGATTCTCACTGGGGTCAGCACATTTCAGAAAGGTGTATTAGTTTTTTAGTGTAGCAATCACAGTTTTAATTACCAGTACAACTGTTCTGTGAAACAGAATGTATTTCATCTGTTAAAGGAATGCCACAGAAGACTCAAATGACAGAGGAACAACCAAACTTACAAGTAAACTGGATGCCTCTTAGCATGGCGAATTAAACATCCATTTTATTTCTTTGTCCATCTCTGTACCTTAGAAATTCAACGAAATGGCCATGTGGTCCTTCCGCAAGTAGGTTTTTTTAAGGCTGTACGACCAAGAGGCAGGAGTATGCCGAAGACACGGTGGTGGCTCATCCACACATACACTCAACAAACACCGGCGTACGTGCGCTGAAGGCTACTGTGAGGTGCCAAGGCCTCAGCAGTGAAGAAGCCAAGGGAATAAACTCTCTGCCCTCACGACGCTTACGGCACATGCACACAGATGATGGAATTCTGGGTAATGGCAGGAATATAATAAAAAAGAAGACAAGGGGATAAGAGTGATGGCAGGAAGGTGCCTGGGGTCTTACATAGGGTGGCCTCTTTACGAAGGGGACTCTGAAAAGTAATGTGAACAATGGATGGGAGGAAAAAACAACCCTGGGAAAGAAAGAACACGGCAGACAGAGAGAAGAGCAAATACAAAGGCCCTGCGGCAGGAGCGAGTGTGACAAGCAGAGGAAGGATGGGAGCCAGCACAGCTGGAACACAGTGAAGAATGGTCTGCGGGCTGCGCAGAGCAGGACCATGAAGGACGCCAAGGGCCAGAGAGAGGAGGAAAGGATTATCATCACCAGTCGTGCAGACTTCCAGAAATGGGCTTTACAAACATCCCTCTCCTGATGTGTATCGGCATGTAAACAACAAAAGCAGCCGCGCTCTTGGAGACAAGGATGAGGGCAAGTATAGACATACTTCCAGCTGGGGGTGTGATATTTCCACATTCCTAACATTATATCTCACTATAAGGGCAATGCCGTGTCCCAAACCTCAGGAATTCCCGTTACCAGCTTTATACTCTCCGCCATAACATCTCTCACCGGTATTAGTACCTGCCAAGTGTTTTCCTTCAGCTGCCTCTCATTCGACTCCAGCCACATCCCGAGCACTGGCAGTCTATGAAGTCATGTGCCTGAACAGCAGGTCCTATGTCTTCTCATATTCATGAGGAAACCTAACTTCTGGAAGGGCACACACCACCCGGAGCCATGTCCTGCAATGCTAGGGGTTCACAGGTCAAGCCCTAGACACACTGGCTGGATTCATCCACTAGTTAACAGAACCCACGGCCAAGCACTACTCCTAGCTCCAGGATAAACTGTACTGTACAGCAAATAAGTCGATAAAAGCCCCATTCAAAATGTGAGAAAAAGAAACCAAAAGCAGAATCAATCCATGAAATTTCTATCTCAAATTTACCCCTTTTATTTGGAACATTTCAAAAAAGAGAAAAAAGATGCTACAAACCATAAGGGAGAATAAAAACTTTGCCCACCTCAAATTCCATACTGTCACGGGGCACAAGGTGTCTGCTGAAGAACAGACGCTGAGTTGTCAGCTACTCCCATCTGAGAAACGCCCACTCGGACAGGCCTGGCTACAGTGGGCTCTCCACTCCCGCCCCGGCGCGTTCTCAAACTGCCTGACCTCACGGAACCTTCCTCCACCTCAAGAGTGGGATAACTGCCTGTCCTCCTGGGCCGGTTACATGCAAGAGTGCTTGCGAAAGTGCTCAGCACCAGCCCTGGCACAGTAGGTACTCAGAAAGTAGTGCTACGGTCAGTCTCAACACTAAGAAATGACAGAAACATGTCGATTCATTTTTTTATTATACAGGCAGTAAGCATTTCAGAGGGCTTGCTTCTGGCAGTCGGTCTGCTCAAGACTGGCGGGACACGAGGGGCTGAGCAAGAGCAGCCCGGGCTTACTGGGTCCTGAAAGAGGAGCCCACCCGAGCAGAGGGGAGGCTTCCTGGGCAGCAGCTGGGGGAGGGACATGACACAGGGGGCAACGTGTACCTATCCACGAGCTCCTTCACCCCCTCCTTGTCGGGCACGAGACTCTGGTCTTGGTCGTCGGCCAGCGGGGTCCCCGCCTGGCGGTAAATGCAGCGGACCATGTAGCGCACTTCCGACCAACAGTTCTGCAGCTGCTGAGGTTCCCGGTCCGTCTCTGCCGAAATCTCTCTGTGAGACAGCACAAGAGCAAGGGGGTCAGGGTTAGTGGACAGTCTGGGTCACCCTTCACCCCGCAGACAGCCCAAGGGGACGGGGACGGACTCCCAGCGCACCCCCCACCTTGCTCAGCTCCGGGAGCTGGCTCCCACCGGCTGTGGCCGCAGGGAGGCCTGCGGACCAGCACGCGCTTCAGGTGCCCGCAGCTGGCGGGCTCCCCAAACCCCCGTCCCCAGGGGACTATGCCCCTCCTCGCACAAGAGGAGTGCACACACCTGGCGTCCCACGTCGAGAACGCTGATGCTCCCCTCCATCTCAAGGTGCCCATCAGGCAGCTCTCACTCCCCACGAAGCCCCTGCTCCCCACTCGGCTGCACTGGCCTCCATCTTGAGCTGAGCGCAGAGCTGGTTCAGAGCCCCCAAGTCCTGGCCTCTCCCCCCTCTGCCCTGCAGCGGCTGCACTGCCAGCTTGCCCAGCCTCCCAGGGGAGGGCGGCTCCCCCTCTACCTACTGACTTCGCTCTGCCTCCTCCCTCTTTCCGAGTACTAGCTTGCTCCCGTCAGCCCTCACAGACAGGGACGCGGGAGAGCCTCAGCCATCCGGGTCTTCTGCCTGACACCCAGGCTCCCGTCTCAGTCCTCAGGAATCGCTCAAACACCTGCCGTCTTTCTGCAAACGGCCCCTTTCCCGTTACAGCTCCGGCGCGGGTCTGTCCCGCGGGCGCGCCCTGGTACCTGCGCTCGCTGCAGGCCTCGCAGGCGCACGCGGCGTCCGAGGGGGCAGTGCCCAGCCCCGCCGAGGGCAGCGTCTGCGCGCCGAGGGCTAGCCTCCCGCCGCCTGCCTCTGGCTGGGACCCACCAAGAGGGGAGTGAAGAAGAAAGTCTTGGCCCTGCTTTAAAAAGAGAACAGAATAGACTGTGTTCAAATGTTCATGGTACAAATTTGTTATTAACGTGTCAGAAAAATGCCTTTTAGAAACAAATTTAAACTTAGACACTGACAAGATCTCCAATGACATCATCTGGGTAACTTTCTCTCTGACACCCAAGAATTTTGTTTGCAACCAATTGTTTATTACCTTTGGAGGGTTCTACCATAATCTCATGAAGACCGGCAATAAATTTCTTTCATGCTTTAGAAAAGAGCAGCTCCACTCTCAGCGTCCTAATCAGCACATGCAACGACCAGCGCAGTGGGCACCTCTTCCAGGTGATGCCCCACACTTGCCCGGGATGGCGCTTAGTGCAAAGCTAGCGGCCACTGCAAGCCCAGCAGGAAGTGGTGGGGAGGGAGCAGAGGCCTCTGGGTCCCGTGGAACCCCACAGCTGTGCTGAGGCTGGAGAAGGAGAACGTTCTGGGCAAAGACGGCAGGATGAAGCAGGCTCCAACCGTCATGCCTGGAACCCAACAGCCCCTAGAAGGTTCCACCAACAGCCATTAGAGGGAACATAAATACAACCTTTGCCCCCCACCCAACCCCCCTCTGGCCTCAGTTTCTCCTGTCTTGGGACACGACCCCACACTCACCCAGCTGGCGCCTTGTCCCTCAGTGACAGGACTTGAGAGGGATTCTATTACAATAGGGACACGTGGGTTCCAGTCCTAGAGTGGATGATCCCCACGGTGAAGAAAGGGCACTAACAGGGCAGCCAGCCCCACAGCCTTCACCTCACCAACCTAAGGAGAATGGCAGAGCCATGGGAGGGGCCCGTGGGGGGAGTGCATACAGGCGAAGAGAACCGAGACAAGCCCTCGGAGGCTGTGGTGTCTGCCAGGTGCTTGCTCAGGGCAGTCAGACACTGTGGCACCGCCCCAGCTTGCTACTGGATGAAGCACAGGAAAACTGGGCCTGTCGTGTGCCCCTTGGAGTTCGGCACGCGGACACGGGAGGGAGCAGCAGAGAGCCAGCCTCCATCACGTGGTAGGCCAGGTCCCAGTCAGCTCCAAGGGCGGGGGCTTGCGTCATCAAAGAACCCCACCCAAGAGAGTTCCGGCTAGGTGAGTGGGTCCCAGAATTATCCCAGGCGGCAGAGCAGGGGTGCGGTGGGGGGGGGGGGGTCACAGAGAGTCCGCAGCAGAGAGTGAGGAGTCCGGACCAAAGTCTAGGAAACCCTAAAAAAGGGCCCCTTACAAGCAAGAGCCACTCACCAGTGGGACACCTATAAGGACCCCGGGCCCTGGTCACCAAAGAGAACCACAGACAGCCTGTAAAGAATGGAGACCCCCCAACCCCTCTTGCCCAGAGCCCCTTCTTCCCCCGGGCAGAGCAGGGAAGGCCAAGGAAGCAGGACAGGCACCACTGCCTCCCACCCCCATGACATGGCCGTGGTGATCCCCGAGGGCCCTGGTGGACACCGAGGGGAGACGCTCTGAGAGAGGGGAGACTCTGGGGTTTTCGACAGATCAGACGGGAGAACCTGAAAATGAGACGATTCTAATGCCCACGGTGACTAGAAAGGCTCAACGTGTCTGACGACAGTGCTGGCAGAATCAGGCCGTCCCCCAAGAGCAGCAGGTCAGTGCACCGCACGAAGGAGGCTTCCTCTCTCCTCCTCCCCCTCAAATCCGACAGCAAGGCTACCGGGCGACTCCAGTGCTCAGCAGATGCACCATCCGCTCCTGCGTCTCCCTCCACTGTCCCCAAGCGGTCCAAGCCGCCGTCACCTCTGCCTGCCGACTGGCGGCTCTCTGCGGCCCGCTGCCACCCCCACCCACGGCCCTTCCGCAAGCAGCAGCCAGAGCGGTGGTTGAAGTGAGAGAGACCCCGTCGCTCCCCTGCACAGAACCTTCCATTGCGCTTAGAAACAGACTCTCACTCTCTTAGGTCTTCACGGTTTCCCAGGACTCGTTTTTGCTTTTCTTTCACTGCACTGGAGTCTTTGCCTAGAGCGCTACCCACTCAGTCTGTGAAAGGCCTGACAGACTGGCAGAGTTCTATCAGTCACGCCTCAGCAGGGGCGGGTAGAGCCAGGTACGGTTGCCGCCTCCCTGCTCCAACCCCCCTTCTCTGCCCTGCTGTGCCAGGGCAGCACCCGCGGACGCCGCTCCTCGGTCAGTGGCGCTGTGAGGGCGCCCTGCCAGCAGGGGGCGCGGGAGGGCCACTGCGGAGGCTCAGAGGCTGGAGGGGGACTGGGCCGCCCCCTCCCGTGACAGCCTGTCGGACCGGCCTGCGGCTTCCCAGCAGCTGCCCTGCTACCCGGAGGGCCTCTCCCAAGGGTGCCCCGCCGGGAGTCCTCTCTCCGAGCCGCCTCTGCCTGAGAGCGGCTGCCCCCTGGGCGCACCACGCTGGACCCTCCGGCGTTCCCGTCCCAGATCTGCGTAGTTGCCCTGTTACTAGCTAACAGTCGGTTCTCGAGGCAAGTGTCCCCGTTCAAATTACCGGTGTGGGGGCCCATGCCCCGAGCTTAATCACCCCAGTTAATCTTTTACACCACAAACTGCTACTGGAAATCCCCGTGTTTCCCTTGTTTTCTCTTCTGGCTTTTGCTGTTTCGTTTTTTACCTGCCTTCATCACGGGAAGACCGGTTCCCCGAGAGCAGGACCTGCGTGTCCCGCTCACCGCTGCACAGGGCACCAAGGACGCCACCCGACACACAGCACAGACACAGAGCGCAACAGGAGCCTGGGCAGTGACATGTCCTGGTGACGGGATGGAGCGAGGCCTTCTAAAATCGCGCATGAGGACTACATCGTAAATCCTTAAATGTGTCACCTTCTGGTACTCATCTTACACAAATTTCAGGTATTATGTTCTGTCCAAGTCCGACACAGGTGAAAAGAATACAAGATCTAGCACTCAACAATGTAAAATATGCAAAGTCCAGCATCCAGTGACAAAACCAAGAAGAAAAATAGAACACATAACCATGAGGGAAATCAATTAATAGAAACCCCAGAACAACAAAAATGATGCAAACAATGGACAAGAATCTGAAACTGGTGATTATAAACTTCGTATGTGTCAGAAAGTAGAGGAAAACATAAACATGACGAGGAAAGTGAAGATGTAAAAAATTAGTGAATGGAACTTCTAGAGAGGAAAAATATACCTTGCAGCAGAGTATCAATAAATCTGAAGCAATAAAAAATCCAAAATGAGGCACAGCAAAAAACAAGACTGGAAAAAAAAAAATTCTAAAACAAAAGTCAAGATGTCTAACATGTGGGTAATGGTGTCCCAGAAAAAAAGGTTATATAAAGAAATTGTTGAAAATTTCCCATATTTGATGAGACTGTAAACTGGCATATCTTAAAAACTCATCTAAACCAAAGCACAATAAACAGAAAGCAAACCATACCAAGGCACGTCAGTGAAAGGGCTGAAAATCAATGATGAAGTACAAATCTGAGAAGCAGGCAGAGGAAAACATCCCTTCTGCACAGAGGAGCAAAGACAAGGATGACAACGTGCTTCCACCAGAAACTAGGGAAGCCAGCAAAGAAATGACCAACAATCTAGAATTCTGAACAAAAATAACTTTTTAAAATGAAAGCAAAAGACAAGCTTTCAGACAAACAGAAGTTCCCCTACACTACAAAAAATGTTAAAGGCAGCCCCTGAGGCAGAAGAACAGCCACAGATGAACGGAGCTACATGCAGGAGTGAAGAGCACCAACCCAATAATAGGGGGAAGGGGGGGGGAACAACTCTTCTCATTTTTTAATTTTTTTAATTAAAGATTTTATTTATTTATTTGACAGAGAGAGACACAGCGAGAGAGGGAACACAAGCAGGGGGAGTGGGAGAGGGAGAAGCAGGCCTCCTGCTGAGCAGGGAGCCCAATGTGGGACTCGATCCCAGGACCCTGGGATCATGACCTGAGCCGAAGGCAGACGCTTAACGACTGAGCCACCCAGGCGCCCCAGGACTCTTCTCATTTTAAAAGTCTTTTAAGAGGATAATAGACGACTACACAATTGGTGGAACTCAGAGTACAATATTTTAAGGCTTTTTTTTTTTTTTTTTTTAAGATTTTATGTATTTATTTGAGAGAGAGAGAGAGAGAGAGCACAAGCAGGGGAAGCAGCAGAAAGAGGGAAAGGGAGAAGCAGGCTCCTCGCCGAGAGGGAGCCCAATGCAGGACTCAATCCCAGGACCTTGGGATCATGACCTGAGCCGAAGGGCAGACGCTTAACCCACTGAGCCACCCAGGCGCCCCTATTTTAGAGCTCTTAATACTGCATATTAAGTATATAATATTCTTTGAAAGTAGAAGTTGAAAAGTTGAAGATATATATTGTGATTCTAGAATCACTAAAAATAATGAAACAATGTGATATAGGTAATAAGCCAAGAGGAGGTAAAATAGAATCAAAAAATACTCAAGGGGTGCCTGGGTGGCTCAGTCATTAACTGACTCTTGATCTCAGCTCAGGTCCTGATCTCAGGGTCATGAGTTCAAGCCCTGCATTGGGCTCCATGCTGAGCATGGAGGGAGGGAGGGAGGGAGGGAGGGAGGGAGGGAGGGAGGGAGGAAGAAGGAAGGAAGGAAGGAAGGAAGGAAGGAAGGAAGGAAGGAAGGAAGGAAGGAAGGAAGGA
>NW_023270323.1:79902118-79982632 GCF_011800145.1 Mirounga leonina
GAAAGAAAGAAAGAAAGAAAGAAAGAAAGAAAGAAAGAAAGAAAGAAAGAAAAAGAAAAAATTCAATTAATCCAAAAGAAAAGAAGGAAACAGAAGGAAAGAGTAGCAAACAACAGATGGGGGGAAAAAGGAAGGAAAAAAAGCAAGATGGTAAATTTACATCCAAACATATCAATAATTACATTAAATGGAAATAGTTAAATTTCCCAATTGTTAGAAGAGATGGTCAGGTTGGATTAAGAAGCAAGAGGCACCATGCTTTCTACGGTGGATTATAAAGACACAGGTAGGTTAAAAATAAAGGTTGGGAGACATATTGCATGCAAATACTAACTTAAAAAGGCTGGGTAGCTCTATATGATTATCAGAGAAAGTTGGCTTTAAAACAAGGAATGTTAGCAGCAATGAAGGAGATGATGATGGTAAAAATAAAATAAATAATAATAATGACAACATGACTGATTTAACAAGAAGCAATAACAGTGGTAAATATGTAAGCACTCTAATAACAGAGCTCAAAATACATGAAGCAGGAATTAAAAGGAGAACTACACAAACCCATAGTTACATTTGGAATTTCAACAGTTCTTTCAGTAACTGAACTAGACAAAAACATCAGAAAGGATGCAGAAGATGTGAACACCACCATCAACCAATCTGAAGTAACTAACATTCATAGTACACTCTTCCTAACAACAGAATACAAATTCTTTCCAATGCACACAGAACATTAACCAAAACTGACCATAAAGCAAATCAACACATTTCTAAAAATTAAATCATATATTAAGTATGTTCTCCGATTACAACAGAATTAAGCTAATAATAACAAATAGGGGGTCAAAAGGTACAAACTTACAGTTATAAAATAAATAAGTCATGGAAATATAATGTACAGCATGGTGACTTTGGTTAATACTGTACTGCAAATTTGAAAGTTGCAAAGAACAGATCTTAAGTAAGTCTTTATCACAAGGAAGAAACCTTTTTTTGGTAACTGTATGGTGCGACAGATGTAGACTTACTGTGGAGATTATTTTGTAATATATACAAATATTTAATCATTATGTTATACTAAACTTACATATAATGTTGTGTCAATTACACTTCAATTAGAAAAAGATATCTGGGGGGCGCCTGGGTGGCTCAGTTGGTGAAGTGTCTGCCTTCGGCCCAGGTCATGGTCCCAGGGTCCTGGGATCAAGCCTCATGTCAGGCTCCCTGCTCAGTGGGGAGCCTGCTTCTCCCTCTCCCCTCTGCTCATGCTCTCTGTCTCTCTCAAATAAATAAAGGGAAAGGAAAAGAAAAAGAAAAGAAAAAGATATCTGGAAAATACACCACAAAGTATTTGGAAATTAAAAAACACAATTCTAAATAATCCCTGGGTCAAAGAAGAAATCACAATAAGGGTTATTATAAAATACTTTTAAATAAACGAAAAATACAGCATGCCAAAATTTGTAGGATGCAGCTAAAGAAATGCTTAAATAGGATTTTATGAAATTAAACAAATTAAGTATGAAGTTGAAAGACAGAAATATAATAAACCTAAGAGCAGAAATTAATGAAACAGAAAAATGGAAAATCAATTCAACCAAAATGTGGTTCTTAGCTAATAAAAATGATAAACCTAGAGCCAGGCTATCGGGGAAAAATATAGACGAAACTCAAACAACTAACGTCAGGAATAAAGTGGCAAGGGCAAATCACTACAGGTGCCATGGAAATTAAAAAGACAGGTAGGAGAATGTCCTGAGCAATTTCATGCCAACACATTTGATATAAAACGGGCAAAGTTCTTTTTCCCCAGTTTTGTTGAGCTATAACTCACATACATACATAAACTGCAAAATGACTACACAAATTTCTTTAAAGACAAAAATTAGTAAAACACACTGGAAGAGATAAATAACCTTTATCAAATAAATGAACTCATAGTTCAAAACCATCCTAACAAGGCAACTCCAGGTCAAGATAGCTTCACTGGTGAATTCTATCAAACATTTAAGGTAGAAATAATACCACCTCTACACAAACTTTTCCAGAAAACTAAAGAAGAGAGAATACTTCCTAGTTCATTCTACGAGGTATTACCCCGATACCAAAACCACACAAAGGTATTGTGAGACAAGAAACTTACAGACCATTATCCTTCGTGAATACAGATGCAATAGTCCTTAACAAAACACCAGCAAAGCCAATATAGCAACCTATGGAAAGGATAATAACATCATGATCAAGTGTGGGTTTTCACAGGAATGCAAAGTTCATTCGACATTTGAAAAATCACCATAATTAATTTTGTTAACAAACTAAAAAAGAAAAACCCTGTCATTTCAATAGATGTAGAAAATGAATTTGACAAGATTAAATATCCATTCATGGTAACCCCCAGCAAACTAAAAACAGAAGTAGACTTTTCCCACCTGATATACAAAATCCTACAGCTAACATCATACTTAATAGTGAAAGACTAAGTACTTTCCCCCTAAGACTTGAAACAGGGAAGGATGTCTGCTCAGACCACTCCTGTTCAACATCATACTGGAGGTCCTAGCCAATACAGTAAGGGGGAAAAAAAAAAAAGACATACAGATTGGAAAGGAAAAAATATATTATTTGTCGATGATGTGATCATCTATGTAGAAAATCTTGAGGAACCTACCAAATAACCAATAGAATAAATAAATGAGCTTTCATAGGATACAAAGTCAGTTAAAAAAAAAACCCCTGTATCTCTATATATTAGCAATAAACAATTAGATATTAAATTTTCTTAGAAGTACCATTTTATTTTAAATGAAAATACGAAATACCTTGGAAAATGTTCAACACACTATGTACAAAGCCTGTACATTAAAGACTACAAAACTACTGTAAGAATAAGTTTAAAAGACCTAAATCAATGAAGAGTCATACTACATTAATAGGCTGAAAGAGTCAATATTATTAGGATGTCATTTTTTGGGGCGCCTGGGTGGCTTAGTCGGTTGAGCAGCTGACTTTTGATTTCAGCTTACGTCACAATCTTGGGGTCCTAGGATTAAATCCTGCACCGAGCTCCCTGCTCAGTGGGGAGTCTGCTTATCTCCCTCTGCCTCTTGCCCCCGCCCTGCTCCTGATGGCTCGCGTTCTCGCTCTCTAATAAATAAATCTTTAAAAAAAAGAGATATCATTTCTCGCCAAAATGGTCTATAGACTCAATACAATGTCAGTTAAAATCTCAGCAGGCTTTTCTGTAGAAACTGGGAGACGATTCTAAACCTTATATGGGAATGCAAAGGAACCAGAATAGCCAAAACACTGTTGAAAAACGAACAAAACTGGAGAACTTCTACCTAGTTTCATGACTTACTATAAAAAGCTTCAGGAATCAAGACTGTACAGTACTAGCAAAAGAATGAGTGTATACATAAAGTGGAAGACAGAATCCAGTAGACCCACACATAAAAAATATCAACTGATTTTTTTTACAAAGATGCCAAGGTAATTGAACAAGGAAAAATAGTATTTTCAGCAAACAGTTCTGAAACAAGTGGATATCCACATGCAAAAAGGATGAACTTCAACCTTACTTTACAAAAGATACAAAACTTCACTCAAAATGGATCACAGAGCAACTGTATGAGCCCAAAACATAAGACATCTAGGAAAAAACCACAGAGCAAAAAATCTTACAACCTTGAGTAGCGAAGATTACTTACATAGAACACAAGAAGCCCAAATCATTTAAAAGTTGATAAACTGGACTTGATCAAATTTAAAATTTTTGCTCTTCAAAGAATAGTGTCCTGTAATGAGAAGGCAAGCCACACACCAGGAGAAAATATTTGAAAAACATACCTGATAAAAGGTTTGTACCCAGAATATACTATAGCGATCTCTCACAATTCAGTAATAGTAAGACAAACAACCTAATAAAAATGGGCAAAAGATTTGAACAGCCATGTCCCTGAAGTGATACAGATGGAAAAGAAGCACATGAAAAGATGTTCAGCAAGTCATTTAGAAAATGCCAGTCAAACCATGAGACAGCAGTACAAGCCACTAGAACGGCTACAGTTAAGGACTGTCCATATATCCAGGCTTGGTAAAGGACAGATTAACAGGAACTCTCATACTAGGATGGAAAATAGTATAAGCACTTTGAAAAATTCCAAGACAGTTCCTTAAAATGTTAATTATACACTCACCCCATGACCTAGCAATTCTACTCCTAGGTATTTATCAAAGACAAATGAACTATGTCCCCAAAAGGCTTGTACTCCAATGTTATTAGTAGTTTTACTGTTTTGTTTTTTTAAAGTAGCGAATAGCCCTACACAGGGCTTAAACTCAGGACCCTGAGATCAAGACCTGAGCTGAAATCAAGAGTCAGATGTTTAACTGACTGAACCACCCAGTTGCTCCTGAAATGTTACTAGTAGCTTTGCTGTTAATAGCCAAAACCAAAAACCACAAACGTCCCTCTATTGGTGAATGGATAAACAAATTGTGCTTCATCCACACAAAGGAATACTCCTCCGAAATAAAAAAGAATTAACTACACAGATACATGCAACAACACAGATGAATCTCAAAAGCATTATTATTAAGCAAGAAAAGCCAAAGACCACCGTTTAGATTATCTTTCCATGGGGCTGATTCAAGCTTTGTCTTCCCAATCTGACAGTTCTGAGCAGCAGTGACAAACTGTATCAGCAACCACTTTCATGATACTCATTATAAAGGAATTTTATATGTTTGTATTAGGAACCAAGACCCAACAGGGCAAACGTTCAAGATACAAACAAATATTAGCAAACTCTTAAATGACCGGTTTAAATTGAGACTATATGCCTTGATAAGACCTGCGGGCAGATAACCATTGGGAGAACCCAGTTCCTTAGCGTAAAATGAAAGACTTCTATTTCAATGATATATTTAAGAATCAAGACACAATTGCTCATGTCCAGAATCAACAGAAAGCCTTTAAAATGATCAACCTTGAAAACAGAAAAATAGAATATTAATCTGCCAATTAGTCTTCCTTGTGGCAGGATGCCTCAGTGCTCCACAGCCCCCTTCACAGAAAAGAGTAATTCTCCCAAATATCATCATCTCCCATGCCCCCACACCACACTTAAGTTATTTTCATTACTTAAACATACACAAGTGTAAAATGCAATATACCTTATACTTTTTAAGCCTTTGTGTAATTCTAAAAACCCAAGCTGGTCTACAACTTAAAAATTTAAAAACCTAAAAATCATTACTCAAATTAACATTATTGTAAAGAGATAGATCAATGATGAACTGAAACCAAATTCCTAAATTCAACAGGCTCTTTTGAGTCAGGCCTGTTATTCATGTAGGTCTCTCTACAAATCATCTCGACCATCCCATCTCTCTGTCTGTCTCAATTTCTCCTGCACAGAGCAGGCCATACCTTTCAGCCTGGCCTCAGCGAAGAACCTAAGTATTAAGATAACCTCTGTTCCTTTCTCAGTGGCCTTGACAGGCAGTGTATCCAGGCTCAGCAGGTCACAGACGGCAGGAGCAAAAGCCCTCTGATACAAAGCAGGCCCTCCAATGGTGTGAACACGCCCTCCCCCATTACCAGAATACAAACAAAAATTGTTTTGTCAGAGAATTCACAGAATTCCATGAAAATACATTCACAGCCTCCCAAGCTATAAACTCTACTGTGTAGGATGAGTACTGGTAAATGTTTCAAGGTCCTAAAACATTATCTTTGGATATAAATTAAAGGTAGACTCATTCCTTCATCCAAAAACCATCCGTGGGTACCTGTTCTGTGCCAGGCCTGTGTAGACACCCTGAGCTGGAGGAGCCAGGGGCAGGACAAAGCGGCCGTGGCTGGGGTTGGTGTGTGCGCATGTCAAGTGGAAGGGACGGTGCGTGCCTGTGGGAGGGGTGAGCCCAGCAGGTACCCGGAGGCGGGGCTTCTGTGGAGCCTGTGCAGCCACCCTGCCCCTTCCCAACCAGCCCTGCCTTGCTGTCCTTGTCCTACAAGCACATGCCGGGGATTCAGGGATGCTGCTGAGGGGGAGATGCTGGGTGACGGGCAGGTCAGGGCCACTGCACAGCAATGTCTCCATCTTCAACAGGGACCTCAGGCTAGCTGCAACCCAGACACCCTGACAGCTCACTGTTCTCATTTCTCAAGGAGACCATTTGAAACCTTGGCCACTCCCTAGTTCCTTCCCAGTCTTGTGAGATCCACTCTCCCTCTCAAAAAAAAATTGTATAAAAAAGATTTCTGGCAGCAATTTTCTCAACTTCCACACTCCCCACCACACCTTACTTTAACACCTACACAGCCTTGCCTGAGAATCCTGTCTCAACAGGATGATTCTTCTCGAAAGAGATCCCAGCTCCCCTGTCCTAGTGGAATCTCATGGGCACCACCATTTCTCTCCCTTACTCCTTCCCACCCCCAAACAAGTTCAAACTGCCTACCCAATGCTAAGTGTGGGCAAGAATATGGGTAACAGGAACTCAGACACTACTGGTGGGGACAGAAACTGGAACAGTCACTTGGGAAATTGTGTATCTTACAAATGTAAGCATCTGAATTACTTACAACCCAGCAATTCTATTTCCTGGATAAGCACTCTGATAATTAATTTTATGTGTCAACTTGACTGGGCTAAAAGATAACAGACAGCTGGTAAAACACTATTTCTGGGTGGTTTTTTTTTTTTTGCTTTTTTTTTTAAAGATTTTATTTATTTATTTGAGAGAGAGAATGAGATAGAGAGAGCATGAGAGGGGGGAGGGTCAGAGGGAGAAGCAGACTCCCCGCTGAGCAGGGAGCCCGATGCGGGACTAGATCCCAGAACTCCAGGATCATGACCTGAGCCGAAGGCAGTCGCTTAACCAACTGAGCCACCCAGGCGCCCATATTTCTGGGTGTTTTGTGAGGGTGTCTCTAGAAGAGATGAGCATTTGAACCTGCAGACTGAATGAAGACAATCCCCTCACCAGTGAGGGTGGGTGTTGGCCATTCCACGGAGGGTCTGAACAGAACAAAAAAGGAAGGGCTGATTCACTCTCCCTGCTTCTGCTGAGACACCCACCTCCTGCCCTCAGACATCAGTACTCCCTGGTTCTCGGGCCTTTGGACTCAAGAGTGAAGGACACCACCAGCTTTCCTGGGTCTCCAGCTTGCGGATGGCAGACTGTGGGACTTCTCAGCCTCCATGACCACATGAGCCAATCCCTGTAATAAATCTTCTTCCTTCCTTTCTTATCTATCGATCTGTCTACCTCTCCCTGACGCCATTGGTTCTATTTCTCTGGAGAATCCTGACCAACACACACTCTTAACAAAACTCTTACAAATGAATGCCTGGAGAAAGGTATACAAATGCCCTGATAGCATTTTTAAAAATCACGGATCACTGTTTAAAAAAAAAAAAAAAAGGAAAACTATCTTTTAACAAAATTACTGATGAATAAATTATATATAGTAACATATTGAACTGTAAATCATGGATGAATTAGTGAAAATGAGTAAATGCAGCTACCCAGACAGTATGAGGATCTTATAAACAAAGACGCATAAGACAACATAAGCATATACTATTTTCATAAAGACCAGAAACAAACAAAATTGAACAACTTATTATTTAGAGATACACACAGAGGCAATAAAAAAATTTTTTTTAAAAGATTTTATTTATTTATTTGAGAGAGAGAGAATGAGAGAGAGTACATGAGAGGGGGGAGGGTCAGAGGGAGAAGCAGACTCCCTGCCGAGCAGGGAGCCCGATGCGGGACTCGATCCAGGGACTCCAGGATCATGACCTGAGCCGAAGGCAGTCGCCCAACCAACTGAGCCACCCAGGCGCCCGAGGCAATAAAATTTTTAAAGTAATTTTAAAATAAGGGAATGATAAATATAAAATTCAAGGACAGTGGCTACTCAGAAAGAGGAGGAGGAAAGACAGGGGAGGGGAAACACAGACAGGCACCCGAGTATCAGGAATGGCCTGGGTCTGACACTGGCTGGTGGTCATTTTACCATCTTCAGGCTTATTATACATGTCTGCATATATAGCTCTCTCAAATATTATGTAATATAAAATGAAATTTAAGTGGGGGGGAGCACCTCTCCCCAACCAGCAGCTCTTTCCTTACGTAGTTAAATGTGCTCAGCGGCCCCCTCCAGCTTCCCCTTCGGATCTATCTTCCCTGCCCTTCGCAGTCAAGCATCTTGAAAATCAACACCTTGAGTTGACTTTCTCAGTTTCCTCACCAGTAATTTACTCTTCACGCAGCTCAGTCTGGCTTCTGCTCCCATACTTCCACTAACAGGAATCTAGCAAAGGTCAGATACAGTCTCTTTGTTGCCACATTCAACACTTCCTATCTTTTCTTGGTTAACTTTTTAAAATGTCTGTTTGGAGGACAGCTGAGAGACAGCTCTCCATGGGTCTCCCCTACCAACTCCCAGTCTTGACGGATGTGCCAAGGCTGTAAGGCTCTGCCTTCTTCCCCCCACTGCCCCGCCCCAGGGCTGTTTTTCAGGGTTTATGCAGCAGATACCCCCGAGACAAAGTGCAGGCTTTCCTACTACACACTACAGAAGTGGCAGATGCCCACACTCAGTGCTCCTGAACCCCAACACAAACTCACTGTACCCGCAGCATGTATGTAGGCCTCCGCACTTTATGGACATGGGATTTGGGGAGGGAGAGGGAGCAAGGGGAGCAGACATGCTCATGCTCATGGTCGCTGCTGTGCTGTGAGCAATCAAGTCCTCTGTCTCTGACCCAGGAGTCTCATGTCCCTTGCCAGCACCCATGAAATAGTAACAACGTAGCTTATGACCTTCAAGTAGGCAAAAAAATCCAATCCCAGTCCCAACAACTACCAACCACACCATCCTTTAAATGACTACTGTCACTTAGTTCTACTTATCATACTTTATTTTTCTTTCTATTTCTCTGATGTCTGCTTTTCACTCATCTCTGTCTCAAACGTCGGATGTTCTCTAGAACTGCCTCCTTCACAGTCCACTTCTCACTCTGCCTTCGGTCTTCGGTGTTGTGCCAGTGACCAAGGTTGAGAAGCTGAGTAAAAGTCATCTGTGTGGAGTCTTTTAATGAATGTTGCAGGCCTATCCAGCAACACAAACATCTGAGACAAACTGACTGTAACTTGAAATTGCAAGACCTGTTTGACTCATGAAATAGGGGTCTTGCAATGTCCTTTCAATTAACAACTTAAAAAGAGAAGTTGGGGCGCCTGGGTGGTGCAGTTGGTTAGGCATCCAACTCTTGGGTTTTGGCTCAGGTTGTGATCTCGGCGTCATAAGATCGAACGCCATGTCGGGCTCTGCACTGGATGCAGAGTCTACTTGAGATTCTCTCTCCCTCTGCCCCCCCCGCCCATGCACACATGGGCATTCTCTCTCTCATAAATAAATATTAAAAAATAAATTAAATAAATAAAAAATAAAAAGATAAGTCAATACATCTGTACCGATAAAGGTAGAGGAAGAAGAATGGAGAAGGTATCATTTAAAATAGAACAGATAAAAGTCAAATACCATGGGTCAGTCTTTTTTTTTTTTTTTTTTAAGATTTATGTATTTATGTATTTATTTATTTGAGAGAGAGAGAGAGAGGGGAGGGGCAGAGGGAGAAAGAAAATCTCAAGCAGACTCTGTACCGAGTGCAGAGCCCAATGTGGGGCTCAATCCCATGACCCCAAGATCATGACCGGAGCCAGAACCAAGAGTCAGATGCTTAACCAACTGTATCACCTGGCGCCCCCCACCTTTTTTAAAGGAGCACTGGTATGACACTGAAAAATAGAAAACACTTATAAATAGAAAAAGATTCCATACTCAATGGGATTATTAGATTTTTTTTTTAAGATTTATTTATTTGAGAGAGAGAGAGAGAGAGAGAAAGAGAGAATCCCCAAGCAGACTCCCCGCTGAGCACAGAGCCTGACGCAGGGCTCGATCCCAAGACCCATGAGATCATGACCTGAATGGAAACCAAGAGTCAGACACTCAACCGACTGAGCCAACCCAGGTGCCCCAGGATTATTAGATTATTAAGAATATTAGAAAGGGGGCACCTGGGTGGCTCAGTTGTTAAGCATCTGCCTTCGGCTCAGGTCATGATCCCAGGCTCCTGGGATTGAGCCCCGCATCATCGGGCTCCGCATCGGGCTCCTTGCTCCGCGGGAAGCCTGCTTCTCCCTCTCCCACTCCCCCTGCTTGTGTTCCCTCTCTCGCTGTGTCTCTGTCAAGTAAATAAATAAAATCTTAAAAAAAAGAGTATTAGAAAGAAGTTAATTCTCCTCCCAGTGATTTATAGACTCCATGTAATCCCAGTCAAATCCCAACATTATTTTTTGTATTTTGGGTTTGTGTTTGTGTGTGTATATAAATTGACAAGGTAATTTTCAGTTTTACAGAAATGCAAAGAATCAAGAATAACTAAGATATGTTTGAAGAGTACAAGGTAACAGCACTTTTTCTCTGAAAATGAGACTAACTACAAAGCTACAGTAATTAAGACAACATGCTGTTGGCACAAGGACAAACAAAGCAATGGAACAAAACACAGAGCCCAGAAATACATCCACACATATACGGATGCTTGACTTATAACAAAGGTGGTGCTAAAAAGTGGGGACAGGGAGGAGGAGGGAGCAACAGTCATTTCAATAAATGCGGCTAGGGAACTGGATTTCCACACAGAAATAAATTTAATTTGACCTTTACCTCACACCATATAAAAATTTAATTTCAATTCCAGGAGAGCTGCAGGTCTAAACACGAAAGGCAAAACAATAAGAGTACAGGACTGTGCCGTTTACTATGGCAGCCCCTGGTCATACGTGGCTACTGAGCCCGTGAGATGTGAGCATCCTAAGTGATGCGTGCTGTACATGTAAAAACATACAAAGGACTCTGAATATTTAGTACAAAACAAACAAAATAACATTTAACATTTTTTATATTGAGTACAGGTGGAAATGATAGTTTGGATACACTGAGGGAAAAAGCAGATTGTCATATCACCTATTTTATTTTAGTTTTTGATATGTGGCTACTAAAATATTAAAATTATTCACATGGTGGCCTTCATTTGTCATTCACATTTCTTTGGACAGTACTAACAGAAGGAGAAAAATATGTTTATGATGTCATGATAGGAAAAACCATTAATAAAGAGAACTAAATAAAGTGGCAGCTACTAAGGAAAAATCTGAGAAATCGGACTATATTAAAAATGAATTTGTGTTCAGGGCTCCTGGATGGTGCAGTCAGTTAAGCGTCCTATTTTTGATTTTGGCTCAGGTCGTGATCTTGGGGTCGTGAGATCAAGCCCCGTGTTCGACTCCACGCTCAGTGTAGAGTCTCCTTGAGACTCTCCCTCTTCCCCTGCTCTCCCTGCCTGCTCCCTTGCTCTCTCTCAAATAAAATAAATCTTTTAAAAGAATGAATGTGTATTCATCAAAAGACACCATAAACAGTGAAAAGGGAAGCAAAAATGAGGCAGCTGGTATCTGCAATGCATAAAGCCAGCAAAGGGTCATGTTTAGCACACATAGGAAGTCCCATACATCTGTAAGAAAAAGACAAATACAGTCATTCCCCTTATCAGCAAGGGATACGTTACATGACCCCCCCAGTGGATACCTAAATCCACGAATATACTATACCCTATTTATACTATGTTTTTTCCTATATCTACGATAAAGTTTAATTTACAAATCAGGCACAGCATGAGATTAACAACAATAGTTACAATAACAGTAATATTATTATATAATAATAGACTGGAACAAGTGTAACAATACGCTGTAATAAAAGTTGTGTGAACGTGGTCTATCTCTCAAAATGTCCTACTGTCCCTCACTCACCCTTCTTGTGATGATGTAAGACGATAAAGTGCCCATGTAGGAGATGAAGGAGGGAAGTGACATGGGTGTTGTGACCTGGCACCAGGCTACTGCTGACCTTGTGACCACACGTCAGGAGGAGGATCACCTGCTTCTGGACAGGCCCACTGTGGGAACTGAGACCCTGGGAAGGGGAACCACAGATGGGGGACCACCGTACTGCGATGGAACAGTGGTTCTCCAAGCATGGTCTGTGGACCCATGGCAGTCCCGGACACCCTTCCAGCAAGTCCACTAGCCGAAATTACCTTCACACTAATATCTAGATGTTATTTACCTTTTTCCCTGTGTGGACACTGGCAGAGATGGTGCAAAAACAACAGCGGGTTTAGCTGTCAGCATCTCGGCAAGAACGAAAGTTGCACAACGAAGTGTGCTAGTGGCCACCGCTTTTCACTTCCACACACTTAGTTTTAGAGAAAAAAGAAAGAAAGGCAAGTTCCACTAAAGAATGCCCTTGATGCATGAAAATCATTAATTGTATTAAATCTCAACCCTCGAGCACATGCCTTTTGAATATTCCCTGTGACGAAAAAGGAAGGACGCCGAAGCATTCCAGCAACGTTCCCGAGGAAAGCATTGTGTGCTGTGAGCTGAACGAGCCACTTCCGCCAGGACACGTTAGGAACGCCTGACATACCAAAGTACGGTTATTCAGACGTGGAGAGTGGACATCGTCTCACAAATGGATGGAATGAACCTGGCACGTCAAGGAGGACAGCGGACACTGCTTGTGGCCTAGCTTTTGGGAAAAATCAGAAGGTTGGAAGACTTGTGTCCATCGTTGTGGACTCCAAAGCCTCTCCACTGTAAAGACTCTTCTGTCGAGAGCAGTGGTGGTAACAGACATAATTTCTTTTATTTATTTATTATTTATTTATTTATTTATTTATTTATTTATTTATTTATTTATTTATATTTGAGACAGAGAGGATGAGATAGAGCATGAGAGGGAGGAGGGTCAGAGGGAGAAGCAGACCCCCTGCCGAGCAGGGAGCCCGATGCGGGACTCGATCCAGGGACTCCGGGATCATGACCTGAGCCGAAGGCAGTCGCCCAACCGACTGAGCTACCCAGGCGCCCTCAAATATAATGTTGAACAAAATAAATCAGGCACCAAATAATGTGTCCTGTATGGTATTTTTGTGGAGTTCAAAACATCAGGGAACTGGACAGCAGTGTTCAGGAGCAGAGGTACCCAGGTGCCGTGACTGATAGAGAAGGGCAGGAGAGGGAGTGCCAGGAACGTTGGGAGGGTGTCAGCTCCACGGATAAGGGCACGACTGGGAGCGGCACAAGAGGGCGGCTGAGCTAAGGGCAGTGCCACGTCATAACCCAGACATCTCAGCCCTAGTTGCTGAGGGACAGAGTAATTTCACCGCTGAGAAGTAGACTCTCAAACAAGACCAAATTAAGTCAACCTTTATGCCGTCTGCACAAGACCATCGAAAACACACCAACACCAAGAGATCGAAAATAACAGTACATGAAAGGAGGGGAAGAGAGGGAGGGGGCTCACAGAGCTCTGCAAACAGCAAACAAAACAGTCCTTTTGGGGAAACCTCACATTGGCTTCAGTGCAAGAAAGGAACAATACACCAAGATTTAGTCATTTTAACATGTATTCACCAGCACGGCTGTAAAATGTAGAGCAAAAATGAAAATATAAAAGGATAAAAGGACAAATATATATGCAGAGTAGGACAGTTTAACCGATCTTACTCAGAAACTGACACATTAAGCACACTAAAAAAGTAGTAAAAACACAGAAGGAAATAGCACAATTAACAAGGGGTTGATCTAATAGGGGAACAGAGTCCTCTAAATCCTGGGAACGCATTTTCAAGGACACATGGAACATTCAGAAAAACTTAACCATGTATTAATATAACTGATTGGAGAGGAATCATTATAATAGAGACCATAACATCCAACAGCATTAAATTAAAACTCAATGATTAAAAGTAATCCAAAAGATCTGTTTGTGTATTTACAAATACTTCTAAACAATTCATGGTTGAAAACAGAAATAATGAAAACTGGATAATACTTAAAATTGAGCCAGTGCAACTAACATTTCAAAATCTAGTATAGTAATCAGAAGTTTCCAGCACATATCAGAGCAGAATAATAAAAACGGATGGGTGAGAACTCAGGAAGGCAGAAAAGTAACCACAGAGAAAGAAGGAAAAACCCGATTTGTGGTCACAACCAGCAGGAACTGCATGGTGATGGCCCAGTGGCTCCTCGCCTGGAAGCCAGAAAGTGGGACAGGACTATCTCCCTGCCTGCCCGCAAGCAGGCTCAGGTTCCCACGAGGTCTCCAGGTGAGATCAGCAAGGAATGCAACTCCCGAAGCAGTTGGCACCCACCACAGGTGCCCCGGACACCGTCAATGGCCTTCAGAAGAGGCTTAGAAACGGGCAGCACCCCCACCACGTGCACCCCACCTTGCCACGGCGTCCATACCCCTCTTCCAAGGACAAGGAGGTGAGAGACCCCATGTCTCCACTTACTGACAGCTGTCTACAACGCAGGACACTGGTGTTTGCCATCGCCAGCCTTCAATACACAGAACGGAAGAGAACTTCTCCGGAGGAACGGACAAGAATCTGCTCACTGGAGGCCTCAGGAAGACGCAGGGTGAGGAGGAGACAAGCTGGGCGGCTGAACACCTACCGCACGTGCCCAGCACTGACTAATCAAGTCTACTACACACACAACAGGAGCAATTGAACAGAAAGGAGAGAGATTTAAGTTAAAAAGTCCTTCTTTGAAAAGATAACACTGACGAACTTTCTAGCAAGACTGGTTCACAAAAAGAAAGAGAGCACAAAGATAAGGGACCAGGATTTGTACGTGCAGGTACGATAAGAAGTGGAGACATGGCCTCCACACAATTTCATACCAGGAACTCTTAACAATTTCTCAGAATTCAATTCACCAAAACTAACTGGAAAAGAAAGGGAAAACCTCTTACCCACGAAAGAAAATGAACCAGGAGTTTGTTTCCCCAGAGATGTGCACGGCGGGAGTGGGAGAGATGGTGGCAGCCAGGAGGGACCGCGAGGCCAGAGGCAGGTTATTTGAAGAACAGACAATTCTAGAGCATCTGCACTCTCTTGGGCATGAGCCAGGACAGAAGACAAGATCTATGGTGCGTAAGGAGAAAAGACTAACCTGAGCAGCAAGGCCCTGGAGAAGCCCAAACGGGAGAGGCCCCTGAAAGCCCCTGGGAGGCAGGCCTCCCCTGACTGCAGCGGTAGAGGGGCCAGGGTCTGAGTGTCCACTTCGATCCCCTCCCTGGAGTGTGAGGGTCAGCAGCAGCTGAGCTGAGCAGGGCGAAGAGGGTGTGTGGGGTTTGGGAAGAAAGGAGAAGGGAAGCTTCACGCCCTTTTGCGGTCAGCTACGAAGCCAGAGCAACACACCAGATGCCCATCCCCAGCCCAGAACCACAACGTCAGTGGGCAGCAGGGAGCCGAGGCCTGCGGTGTTCCCAGCAACACTCCACCAGGTGGACGGAGGGGCAGTGCTGAGCCGGGTCCCAGGCAAAGGACTCACGGGGCTTTGTAAGCAAGTGATGGCGACGCGGAGTGCTGGCACTCTGGCTGTTCGAGGAGAACAGTGCAGTCAGAAGGACCTGCCAGTGTGAACGGGATGTCTGCAGGGAAGACTTCCTGGGTGTCCAGGCATGACAAGGTCTAGGAATGGAGGAAGTCTACAGTGTTGAACTGTAAAGGCAGGGTGCTGGGCAAAGTTTTACTGATATTCTACCACGACCTGTGATACCTGAATGCTTACCTAGAAAAAGAGCAATTCCGTTCCACTTCCACTGTGTAACTCAGAGCTCCTACCCTGACAATGAGAAACTCCCAACTCCGGGCCCATCAGAGAGCTCAGGCGACCATGAGAGCTGGACAAGTGCACGGAGCCCCTCTGAGGACAAGGGGACACATGCACCGCTTCACCTTCGGCAGAGGAAGGAACACAGCCTTTGAAGTAGGTCAGAAAACAATGACACTTGGAATGAGCCCTTTAAGGTTGAGTGTGGCCAGTGTGACCTTGTGGGCCGACCCTTCTCTGGGAGGAAGAAGCTTTTGCTGTGGGGGCGGCAGGTGCCCTCCACCTGGGGCACAGGCCTGATCCACTGACAGGAGGAACCAAGCTCTCCACCGTGGGAGAAAGACGTAGGTCAGCCACCCTGGGGAGGCGGCAGGGGGTGTGTCCCACCCAAGACCCCTAGAGATATGGGCAGACTCTAGCTTATATCGGGGCGGGGGGTGCGGATCACTGGGAGAGCTGCACCTGATGCCCCAGGTTCGGGCTGAATGGGGGTGGGCAGAGGGGTAGCCGGGCAGGGAAAACACCACAGTGGGAGGCTGATGCTGAAGGGGAATAAGGGTGGCCCACCACCACACAAAGGGGGCGGGAATGTGAAGGGAGACCCCTCCCCGGCCCACACAAGCACCAGGGTGCAGCGCACATCGCTAGAGAAATGAGTGTGTGGGGCAACAAGAGCAAAGCCAGGCCGGCTCCAGTGCTGACCAGACTGACCCAGCCCCCTAGGTTCGTGGGGTGCACGACTGCTGAATAACTGCACCCCCAGGCCCTGCGATCTCTTCCACGTGCTGCTTGGCATCCCACCAAACCGTTTGAGAGAAACAGAAAGCAAGAACCAACAACACTTAAGGAAGAACTAATACCAATTCTACACAAACTCTCCAAAAAAGAGATGAAGCAGGAACACATCTCAACTTATGAGGCCTTGAAAGACGTTAAAGACAAGAAGACTTCAGGCAAACATCCTTCATGAGCACCGACGAAAAGTCCTTAGCCAACAAAAGCAAATCGCCCAGCAACGTGTAGAAAGAATGTCCAGAGAAGGACCTGTCCAAGCTTCACACAGCTTTATGCAAAACAGTCCGAATCTGGAAACAGCCCAAACATCCATCAGCGGAGAGTGGAAAAACAAAGCGTGGTGCATCTTTACAATTTACCCAGCAATAGAGAACAAACTACTGATGCGTGGCTCTCAGAAGCATTATGCCCAGTTGAAGGGGTCTATGCGACACTCGAGAGAAAGCAAAACGTGGGGACAAAAATCAGGTCAGTGGTTACAAGCGGGGCTGGGGGGGGGATCACCAACGTGACTGGGGAACTTTTGGGGTGATGGAAATGTTCTACATCTTAACTGCAGTAGTGGTGGTTACGCAACTGTAAAATTTGTCAAAACTCACTGAACTATATATACACTTTAAAAGAATTTTACTAGATGTAAATTATATCACATTTTTTTAAAAAAGGCCAGCAATGTTAGCCAGCTTGAGCAAAGACACCAACTTTACAGAAGTAGCAGAAGGTCTAAGTCTACAAACACAGGCGAACATCTCGTCTGCGGCGCCCGGCGTGACTTCTTTGATGAGAGAAAGCCAAGTCTGACAAGGAGTTATCCGGGACAAGCGGGGAGTCGGGATGAGGCCACCACGGCAGAAGGACAACCTCTGCCTAAGAAATCGTGCCTATTTCCACTTGCCTCCAAAGCCAGGCTTAACAACGGCGGCCGCTCTCGTACAGGCAGGTCGGGCTGCAACGGAGGACCCGGGCCGCACGGGGAGGACAAGCCGGGAAGCTGGGGCGGGGAATCAGAGCGCCAGCGCCACGCAGCCACCTTCCGTGAAAGCGGGGCAAAGATCACAGGCTTTCAGAGGCCACGGAAAGGAAACAAAGCAAAACAATCAAACGATAAAAGCAAGAAGATCTGAGGGTGAAACACTTCAGACTGACTATGCCATCTTCTTAATTCCACTGAGGGGCTCCACGTTTATTCACTTCCATGCTCATTCATTCATTAACTCAAGTACCGGGTTTCCTAAGATAGGCCAGGCTAGGCACTGCTTCTGGTGAGAAAATACACAACAGCCGCCCTTGGGAGTGTCTATTCCAGGGAAGGAGACAAGCAAAATGAAGAAGTTGAATGTGCATGCTGAGGTGAATACACAGGAGAAGGGGGCACACGAGAGGAGGTGGGGTGAGAAATCCATTTGTATCCCAATAAACGATGTAATCCCAAGGTTTAGCTGTTCAAATCCCAGTGCAGACACCGGCACATGATTTGGGCACCGGCTTTAAGGAACCCCCGGAACACAAGTCTCCAGCGTAGCAGCCCGCGGGAGGGAGGCCGGTGAGACCGGAGAGGAAGGAGACGTTGATTCACCAGGGCGGCACACCTGACCCGGACAGCGCTCCCAGGGCACAAGAGAGCGTGCTGGCGATGGACGCCAGTGTTGGCGGCTGCGCGTAGTGAGGCATTAGAAGACAAGAGCTCAGAAAACAGCTGCTCACAGGCAGAAATAAAAGGAACAGAAAAGCCCTATAATGTGGGGCCTCATGTGCTTGCAAAAGCCAAGTCCTTCTAGAACCTAAAGAGCAGACTCACAAGCCCTTTCAGGCCCACAGCCACTAACACACATCCGGGTCAAAGAGCAGACTAAGGCTATGGCCTTCCCATGTAAGCCTGGACCTTAAGAATGCCTCCATTCAGCTGAGGCAAGAAATCAAGAAAAAACAGGGTAGGGAAACCCAGACTTGGGAAGTGCGTCTGGGAAAAAATTTCAGGTGAGATACCAGCACATGGAACTGGCCAGGACCAAACACTCTCAGAGCCTCTGAGCTTTCCAGCAAACTGCACTGCCAAAGAAATCTTGAGGCCAGACTAAAAAAAGCCAAAAGACATCCTTTGGGTCCCCTAAGCTTGCTGACCAAGTTGTGAGACCAAGGAGGGCAGGTCCCCACTACCTCCTGCAGGTGTGGACAGAACACCAAGAGGAAGACCCCAGAGAGTGGAGCAAGGGACCAGAAGATGGTGCAAGAGCGGTTTCCTTCCAGAAAGCAAACCCAAATTAATTATTTCACTGTCCATTTAGCTGTGTAATCCACAGGGTAAGAAAGCCGACAAGCCCACGTGCTCTGTGCTGGGCACTCACCGATGGCTGGTCGAGGCCGCTGTGCCTCTCCTCCTTTTCCACAGTCCGCCGGCAGTCCGGGCACACCCACAGTGGCAGGTGCAGCACGCTGTTGCCCTTGGGAGCCATGGAGAGGGCCAATTTGCTCGCAGTCTTAATTCCACTCTCTAAGAACGAAGAGTCTTTCCGCTCACTTCTGCACAGAAGACAATAATCCCCAGCGGGGTAGGGTGGTGTTCTATGATTCATGCCAAAATTAAAAGGAGTCTGGAATAGAAAAAAAAAATTCTATTTTCAAAACATGATCCACAAAGCCAAGATCATTTAAAAATATAGTTTTAAAATTACAATGTACATGTATGTTTACGTAAGCATCAAATAGGGAATTTGTTAAATAAAACGGTATCTAGTAAACTAGAAACTCGTAATACTCTGAATAAAGAGAAGGGCCATAAAGAATATCTCAGTAAGAGAAAACTGTCCAATTAGCCCCTTCGTCCAGATATTTGTATTACTCCCCGTACACGCTGAGAAGTGTCCATCTCAGTTTTCACACGGAGGACACCAGGACTCTTGACGATCGGCAGAGTTTAAAGCCGTTATTCCAGAGGTGTATGCACACAAAGGCTCACACCCAAGGCAGTTATTCTGGCTTAAGTGTGTGTGTACAGATCCCAACCACGTCAGAGGTGGTGTTCCAGTTCTAGAAGCAAGATAAACATCAGGAGTCTGGTGGCACCACACATCCAAGACCCTGTCTCCCTTCCGGCCCAGCATCAGTTCTGCTCAATTCATCTCCAGCTACCCAATTTCAAGGTCTGCTTTTTCAAATAGGTAAGAGGCAAGATCATTACCCTAGATTCTCTTCAAAAGATTATCGATCACCCTACTGGAAAAGGAAAATTAGCCTTAAAAGCACACAAACAAGTTCCACAGATTTAAAACAGGCCTGGAGTCACAAGGTTAGCAAGCAGGGGCCAAAACTTTAATCCAAATCCATGTGAGCCCAAGATGGGTCATCTGCACAGAGGAACCGTCCTGCGAATCCTGAAGAGAGGTTCAAGAGAGGTTCACCTGGGCAGCAGGTGAGCAGGGAAGCCAGGCATGGCCTTCCAGAGGCGGGCACAACTCTGCCAAGGTTCCAAGCCAGAGCACATGTGGGATCAAGGTGACAGAAATCCCCCAGGCCTCTGCTGCTGTCCTCAGCCATGGTACACGTCGTGTGCAAAGGTGGACCAGGACCCATGCCAAGGTTATTCAGGCTGGAACCTCAAAGTATTTTACAAAGTCTCCAGTTCCACTCAGAGGCTCCTCCAATACCTTACCCAGTCCTGCCCAACCAGCAGCCCAGCTCTTCCCTTGGCCCCCAGCTCTCTCCCTGTTCTCCTGTACCAAGGCTCACGTAGGTCTTTGGCTGTGCTAGTTAGCTGGACTACAAGTGTGCCCCACAGCTGAAGGAGCACTCCCAAGAGGCCCCAGGCTCCATCTCTCAAGCCCAGGATGGCTGGCAGGTGGTCAAGGTGCTTACACGGGGGTGGGGGGGTGGGGCTGAATGAATAAATGAACAAATGAGTAACTAGAAGAGTGAATAACAGCACCAGGACGACTTGCACATACATTCTTATCTGCTTTTATAATCCAGTGACCAAAACTGCTTACACCTGTCACATCTGCAGCTTCCATGGATTTAACCAAACCCAGCTCAGCAGCCATTTGAATGTCTGGGCTGTGAGGTGAGGGAAGCGAGTACTATATCCCGGGTGAATGATATTCTAGAAAGCTCCAGACTACTCCTCAAACCACGAATACCGTGAGAGGAGCGGTCTTTCTCTGTCCCAACAGATCTAAGATGTAGAAATTAGACAATTTCCAAAATCACACTGATTTAACCCTATGTAAAACCATCTCTTGTCCCTAGGCCTAGAAAAACAAACACCCCATCATCAACAGAACAGCCACAGCCTTCAGATCTTTCAGAGAAGGAGCTGCTGGGCTTCAAGGTTACAAAGTCTCCAAGCCAGAGATTAGAAGAGTCAGAGCTGACCTGAGGGTAACCAGTTCAGCTCCAGATCATCTGTCCAACGGCCTACCGGTCAGCCCGTCTGTCCAGTATCTATTGAGAGCCACCATGTGCCAAGGCACTCGTCCAGGCACTGGGGACACAGCAATAACTAAAACAAAGTTCCCTGCCCACAGGGAACTAATACCCCCGTCAAAGACAAAGACTAATAAGACAAGGAAAAAATACCAAACATTAGACAGTGATCACTGAGAAGGAAAAAAAACACAGAGCAGGCAGGAGTGTCTGGGGTTGGGGACAGTGCCTTCCCATTTAGGATAGCCAGTGAGAACTTCCTCGAGGAGACACCTGATGTCTGGGACTGGTAGAAGCCACACAGGTACCCGCAGAGGTACCCGGGAGAGGGACATTCCTGAGAGCAGGTAGAAAGGCCCTGGGGCAGGAGGCCAGAGGGGAAGGGGGAAGTGCTACCAGGGCCATGAGGCTGTATGTGGGGAAGAGATGAGATGGGGTGGGAGAGTAGAGAGAGCTGACAAGACTGCTAAGGAAGCAGATGTTGGGGACAAGCGGAGGAGAAAAGGCAGAAAACAAGTCTTCCCTGGACCGAGTGCAGGGAAGAGCCCTGAGAGGAGGAAGCCCTCTGCCGTAAACATTTGAAATACACGCTGTGCCAGGCATCCTGACAGGTTAGATCACAGAAGCAACTGCGAATAGCCCAAAGGGCCTGCTGGCTCCAGAGAGACATCAGACAGGCAAACTCAGACATAAGCACCTGCCATCCAATGGCAGTAAGTAGTCCACGAAGAAAATCAAGTCAGCAAGGGTACAGAGCAGAGCCACAAAGGGGACGTCATTTTAATAGGGGTGAGGCAAAGCTGAGGCCCAAAAGCTAAGGCCTAATAGAAACAAACGGAGCTGCAAGCAGAGGCACCAAGTGTGGACGTGCGCATGCTGGAGGGCAAGATGAAGGCTGGGGGGCACTGCCCGAGCAAGGGGGCAGGCGGGGGCTGCTCACCTGGGCTGTGAGCCAGGGGAAGAGACCGAAGGTTTCTCGGAAGGGCAGGTATGAGCCAGCTGGCATCTTAAAAAGAAACTTTACTGTGTCAAAAATGAAGTCTGGCAGAGGTAACGCTGTTCCAGGCAGGTCCAGGCACTGGCAGGAGCCATGGAGGAACAGAGTGGTCAGACTCAGGACTGCTGAAGGCAGAGCCACAGGATTCTCCTGCCAATGGACCCAAGGATGTGATGAGGACAGGTCCGACTGCCCGGGCAGTGGGCAGGCCACCAACAGGGGTGCCAAACACAGCGAGAGAGGCTGGGGCAGTGGCAAGAACCAAGGGTTTGCTTTAGATGTTGTACATATGAAGTTTGTGTTAAACAACCAAGCAATGTGGTGGGCTTGTTCTGCACAAGTAAGACACTCAGGGAACAGGCTCCAGTGGGATACAGAATTCAGGATCAACGGTGCATTTGGTATGTAAAGCCACGAAGCTAGACCAGATGATCCATGGAGAGAGGGTAGGCAACATCCTGAACCAAAGTCAAAACTTTTCAACGCTTGACCAATGTGCCCGCATGAAGCTAGTCTTCTCAAGGGCAGCAACCTCTACTACTCACGCCTCAGATGAAGCAAGTAACAGATTACTGCAAGATATGCATGTGTGCACTACAACACCTGACTAAAACTCAAATTAACCAAATACTCGTGCCTCACCGCATGGTTACTCTCCTAACTGCCTGTGATTCAATGGGAGGTACAAATATAAACTCCACTGATTCTTTTAAAAGCATTTACAGCTGTACTGAAGTATAACCAGGTACAATAAGCTGAAGATACCTGAAGAATGCAATCTGAATGGTCCTTACATATATAAACACCTGTGAAACCACAGTAATCAAGAAAATGAACATTACCATGACCCCCCAAGTTTCCTTGTGCCCCTGTACCCTCTTCCTCCTCACCCCGCTCTCTTCCTACCCCCATTCACAGGTGACCACTGGACTGAGTTCTGTCTATCCATTACTATGCAACTTCTAGAACTGTATGTTAAGTTGGGGCACCTGGGTGGCCCAGTTGGTTAAGCGTCTTCCTTTGGCTCAGGTCATGATCCCAGGGTCCTGGGATTGAGCCCATGTCCAGCTCCCTGCTCAGCAGGCAGTCTGCTTCTCCTTCTCGCTCTCCCCGTTTGTGCTCTCTCTCTCAAATAAATAATAATAATAAAAAAAGAATTGTAAGTTATATCACACAACATACTCTTTTGTCTGGCTTCTTTCGTCAAGTATCATTATTTGGAGATGATTCCCAGGTATGTATCAGGAGCTGGTTTCTTTTTACTACTGAGAGTATTCCATTATGTGGGTAAGCCACAACTTGTTTATCCATCCTCCCATTCAGACACATTTGAGTTACTTCCGGTTTCTGGCTATTACAAATAGTAGCAGCTACGAACACTCATGTAAGAATCTTGGGGTGGGCACATGCTTTTGTTTTTCTTGCATAAATATCAAGGAATAGAATAACTGAGTCATATGGTAGGTACATGTCTAACTTCTAAGAAATTGCCAAATTTCTCCCAAAAAGCAGTGCTGGAGAGTTCCAATTAATCCATATCCTCATCAATGTGGTGAGCCATTTTGATTGTAGCCATTGTAATGACTGTGTGGTGCTTGCCTCACTGTGGTTTTCCCTAAGGATTTACGATGTTAGGTATCTTTTCAGTCTTAAGCAGTATTTATTCAAATCTTTGGCCTGGCTTAAGGTTTATCAATTTTATTAATCTTTTTTTTTAAAGATTATTTATTTATTTGAGAGAGAGAATGAGAAAGAGCACGAGAGGGAAGAGGATCAGAGGGAGAAGCAGACCCCCTGCCGAGCAGGGAGCCCGATGAGGGACTCGATCCTGGGACTCCAGGATCATGACCTGAGCCGAAGGCAGTCGCTTAACCAACTGAGCCACCCAGGCGCCCCCTAATTTTATTAATCTTAAAAGAGCTTTTAGGGGCACCTGGGTGGCTCAGTTGGCTAAGCGTCCAGCTCTTGATCTCAGGGCTGTGAGTTCAAGCCCCATGCTGGCTCCACACTGGGCGTGGAGACTACTTAAAAAAAAAAAAAAAATCAGCTTTTGGTTTTATGGATTTTCCATATTTAAAAAGTGTTTGTTTTGTTGATTTTTGCTTTTATGATATTATTTAGTTTTTTTGGGTTACTTTGGGTACAACTGGCTCTTTGATTTTCTACTTTCTTGTGGTGGAAGCCCAAGTCATTCAGCCCTTTCGCCTGCATAAAGAGGTGGTTACTGCTCTAAGTCTCTCTATAAGCAGTGCATTGGCAGCGCTTTGCAAATATTGATATGCTATGTTTTCATTCTCATTAGGTCCAAAATACTTTCTAATTACCCTCTTGATTTCTTCTTTGGTTCATGAGCATTTAACATGTGGTATGGTTTCCTCATGTGTATGGTTTTCTGCCAGGGATTCCTAATATAATTCCAGTAGTCAGGGAAGCTGCTTTGTACAATTTTAATTCTTAATCAAGACTTTTCATGGCTCAGAATATGGTCTGTTTTGGTAAATGTTCGACATTTACTTAAAAGAATGTGTAAGCATGCTACTATTGTAGGGCAGTGTTCCATAAACATCTGTCAGGCCAGGTTGGCTAACAATGTCATCCGTCTTCTATAACCTCAGTGATTTTCTGTTTACTTGTTCTATCAATTACTGAGAGGTCTTAAAATCTCCAACCATAATTTTGTATTTGTCTATTTTTCCTTGAAGTTCTATCAGTTTTTTGTCCACATATTTCGGAGTTTTGTTATTAGGTGCAAAGACACTTAGGATTGTTATGTCCTCTTGATAAACTGACCCCTGTATCAGTATGAAATTACTCTCTTTACCCCTGCCAATATTCTTTTCTCTGGTATCCGTTTTTCTGATACCTACACAGCCACTCCAACTTTCTTCTCACTTACATAAGCAAGGCATATCTTTCCCTATCACTTTATTTTTAGCCTATCTGCATTTTCATGTTTAAAGCACGTTACAGCAGAAAGCATATAGCTGTGTCCTGATTTTTTTCCAATCTCACAATCTTTTAAAATTGACATGTTTAGACCATTTACATTAAATACAATTATGTGATATGGTTAAGTTTATTAAATTTACCATCTAATTCTTTATTTTTCTAGTGACCCATTTGTTTTTGTTCCTCTTCCTCTTTTTCCACTTTTTAAAGACTGAGTATTTTGGGGGCGCCTGGGTGGCTCAGTCGTTAGGCATCTGCCTTCAGCTCGGGTCGTGATCCCAGGGTCCTGGGATAGAGCCCCGCATCGGGCTCCCTGCTCAGCAAGGAGCCTGCTTCTCCCTCTCCCTCTGCCGCTCCCCTTGCTTGTGTTCTCTCTCTCACTGTCAAATAAATAAATAAAATCTAAAAAAAACAAAACAAAAAAACAGTATTTTTTATGATTCTATTTTACCTTTTGTTGGACTGTGAGCTATACTTTTCCATTCGGAGTTGTTGCTTTAGTGTCACATTTTTTAAATTAACATAAAATGTACTATTTGTTTCGGGGGTACAGGTCTGTGATTCATCAGTCTTTCACAATACACAGCGCTCACCGTAACACATACCCTTCCCAATGTCCCATCACCCGGCCACCCCCTCCCCCATCCTTCTCCCTCCTTCCCTCCAGCAACACTTGTTTCCTGAGATTAAGAGTCTCTTATGGTTTGTCTCCCTCTCTGATAACGTCTTGTTTCATTTTGTTTCCTCCCCTCCCCTATGATCCTCTGCCTTGTTTCTTAAATTCCACATATCAGTGAGATCATATAATTATCTTTCTCTGATTGACTTATTTCGCTCAGCATAATACCCTCTAGTTCCATCCACGTTGTAGCAAATGGTAAGATTTCAAATTTTTGGTGTAATATTCCATTGTATATATACACCACATCTTCTTTATCCATTCATCTGTCGATGAACATCTTGGCTCTTTCCATAGTTTGGCTATTGTGGACATTGCTGCTATAAACATTGGGGTGCACGTGCCCCTTCAGATCACTACATTTGTATCTTTGGGGTAAATACCCAGTAGTGCAATTGCTGAGTCGTAGGGTAGCTCTATTTTCAACTTTTTGAGGAACCTCCATACTGTTTTCCAGAGTGGCTGCACCAGCTTGCATTCCCACCAACAGTGTAGGAGGGTTCCCCTTTCTCCACATCCTCGCCAACATCTGTCGTTTCCCGACTTGTTAATTTTAGCCATTCTGACTGGTGTGAGGTAGTATCTCATTGTGGTTTTGATTTGTATCTCCCTGATGCCGAGTGATATTGAGCACTTTTTCATGTGTCTGTTGGCCATTTGGATGTCTTCTTCGGAGAAATGTCTGTTCATGTCTTCTGCCCCATTCTTGATTGGATTATTTGTTCTATGGGTGTTGAGTTCGGTAAGTTCTTTATAGATTTTGGATACTAGTCCTTTATCTGATATGTCATTTATAAATATCTTCTCCCATTCTGTTGGTTGTCTTTTGGTTTTGTTGACTGTTTCCTTTGCTGTGCAAAAGCTGTTTATCTTAATGAAGTCCCAGTAGTTTGTTTTTGCCTTTGTTTCCCTTGCCTTTGGAGACATGTCTAGCAAGAAGTTGCTGCGGCTGAGGTCAAAGATTGCTGCCTGTGTTCTCCTCTATGATTTTGATGGATTCCTGTCTCACATTTAGTTCTTTCATCCATTTTGAGTCTGTTTTTGTGTATGATATAAGGAAATGGTCCAGTTTCATTCTTCTGCATGTGGCTATCCAATTTTCCCAACACCATTTGTTGAAGAAACTGTCTTTTTTCCATTGAATATTCTTTCCTGCTTTGTCAAAGATTAGTTGACCATAGAGTTGAGGTCCATTTCTAGGCTCTCTATTCTGTTTCACTGGTCTATGTGTCTATTTTTGTGCCAGTACCATACTGTCTTGATGATGACAGCTTTGTAATAGAGCTGGAAGTCCGGAATTGTGATGCCGCCAGCTTTGCTTTCCTTTTTCAACATTCCTCTGGCTATTCGGGGTCTTTTCTGGTTCCATACAAATTTTAGGATTATTTGTTCCATTTCTTTGAAAAAAGTTGATGGTATTTTGATAGGGATGCATTAGATGTGTAGATTGCTCTAGGTAGCATAGACATTTTCATAATATTTGTTCTTCCAATCCATGAGTATGGAACGTTTTTCCATTTCTTTGTATCTTCCTCAATTTCTTTCATGAGTATTCTATAATTTTCGAGTACAGATTCTTTGCCTCTCTGCTTAGATTTATTCCTAGGTATCTTATGGTTTTGGGTACAACTGTAAATGGGATCGACTCCTTAATTTCTCTTTCTTCTGTCTTGTTGTTGGTGTATAGAAATGCCACTGATTTCTGTGCACTGATTTTATATCCTGCACTTTACTGAATTCCTGTGTGAGTTCTAGCAGTTTTGGGGTGGAGTCTTTTGGGTTTTCCACATAAAGTATATCATCTGCAAAGAGTGAGAGTTTGACTTCTTCTTTGCCGATTCGGATGCTTTTTATTTCATTTTGTTGTCTGATTGCTGTGGCTAGGACTTCTAATACTATGTTGAATAGAGTGGTGATAGTGGACATCCCTGCCGTGTTCCTGACCTTAAGGGAAAAGGTCTCAGTTTTTCCCCACTGAGAATGATATCTGCTGTGGGTTTTTCATAGATGGCTTTTATGATATTGAGGTATGTATCCTCTATCCCTACACTGTGAAGAGTTTCGATCAAGAAAGGATGCTGTACTTTGTCAAATGCTTTTTCTGCATCTATTGAGAGGATCATATGGTTCTTGTTCTTTCTTTTATTAACGTATTGTATCACACTGATTGATTTGTGGATGTTGAACCAACCTTGCAGTCCAGGAATAAATCCCACTTGGTCGTGGTGAATCTTTTTAATGTACCTACTGGCTAGTATTTTGGTGAGAATTTTTGCATCCATGTTCATCAGGGATAATGGTCTGTAATTCTCCTTTGCGATGGCGTCTTTGTCTGGTTTTGGGATCAAGGTAATGCTGGCCTCTTAAAATGAGTTTGGGAGTTTTCCTTCCATTTCTATTTTTTGGAACAGTTTCAGAAGAATAGGTATTAATTCTTCTTTAAATGTTTGGTAGAAGTCCCCTGGGAAGCCATCTGACCCTGGGCTCTTGTTTGTTGGGAGATTTTTGATGACTGCTTCAATTTCCTTGCTGGTTACAGGTCTGTTCAGGTTTTCTATTCCTTCCTGGTTCAGTTTTGGTAGTTTATACGTCCCTAGGAATGCATCCATTTCTTCCAGATTGTCTAATTTGCTGGCATATAGTTGCTCATAATATGTTCTTAAAATTGTTTGTATTTCTTTGGTGTTGGTTGTGATCTCTCCTCTTTCATTCATAATTTTATTTATTTGGGTCATTTTTCTTTTTGAAAGTCTGGCCAGGGGTTTATTGATCTTATTAATTATTTCAAAAAATCAGCTCCTAGTTTCGTTGATCTGTTCTACTGTTATTTTGGTTTCTATTTCATTGATTTCTGCTCTGATCTTTATTATTTCTCTGCTCCTGCTGGGTTTAGGCTTTATTTGCTGTTCTTTATCCAGCTCCTTTAGGTGTAGGGTTAGGTTGTGTATTTGAGACCTTTCTCGTTTCTTGAGAAAGGCTTGTCTAATGCTATATACTTTCTTCTTAGGACTGCTTTTGCTGCATCCCAAATATTTTGAACATTTGTGTTCTCATTTTCATTTGTTTCCATGAATTTTTTAAATTCTTCTTCAATTTCCTGGTTGACCCATTCTTTAGTAGGATGCTCTTTAGCCTCCATGTATCTGAGTTCTTTCCAACTTTCCTCTTGTGATTTGAGTTCTAGTTTCAAAACACTGTGGTCTGAAAATATGCAGGCAATGATCCCAGTATTTTTGTACAGGTGGAGACCTGATTTGTGACCCAGGATGTGATCTATTCTGGAGAATGTTGCATGTGCACTAGAGAAGAATGTGTATTCTGTTGCTTTGGGATGGAATGTTCTGAATATATCTGTGAAGTCCATCTGACCCAGTGTGTCATTTGAAGCCTTTATTTCCTTGTTGATCTTTTGCTTAGATGATCTGTCCACTGCAGTGAGGGGGGTGTTAAAGTCCCCTACTATTATTGTATTATTGTCAATGTGTTTCTTTGATTTTGTTATGAATTGGCTTATATAATTGCCTGCTCCCATGTTAGGGGCGTAGATATTTAAAATTGTTAGATTTTCTTGTTGGATAGACCCTTTAATTATTGTATAGTGTCCTTCCTCATCTCTTATTATAGCCTTTGGTTTAAAATCTAATTTGTCTGGTATGAGGATTGCCAATCCAGCTTTCTTTTGATGTCCATTAGCATGGTAAATGGTTTTCCACCCCCTCCCTTTAAATCTGGACGTGTCTTTGGGTCTAAAATGAGTCTCTTGCAGATGACACTCAACAATTCTTTTAAATTTTTTTTTTTTTAGATTTTATTTATTTGGGGCGCCTGGGTGGCTCAGATGGTTAAGTGTCTGCCTTCGGCTCAGGTCATGATCCCAGGGTCCTGGGATCGAGTCCCGCATCGGGCTTCCCGCTCCTTGGGAGCCTGCTTCTCCCTCTGTTTCTCTCTGTCTCTCATGAATAAATAAATAAAATCTTAAAAAGAAAAAAAGATTTTATTTATTTGAGAGAGAGAGACAGATAGTTGAGAGAGAGAGAGCACAAGTGGGGAGGAGAGGGAGAAGCAGGCTCCCCACAGAGCAGGGAGCCCGATGCGGGACTCGATCCCAGCACCCTGGGATCATGACCTGAGCCGAAGGCAGACGCTTAACTGACTGAGCCACCCAGGCGCCCGGCACTCAACAATTCTTAAGTCCCACAAAGCACCCAGCATACAGAAGGCATCCAACAAATGTTCAGTTAAGGAAATGAAATGACTAGTTCAAATCAGTAATTCACATTTTGTATTATCTAATTCAATCACAAATTTCCTTCCTTCTTTTACACGTGATCTTTTATCAGCTACCTGTGCTGAAGTCCAGGGATGACTGCCCGTGTGGTCACTAAAATATCTACAATCTTTTCTGCTTCCTTCCTGAACTCAGCTTTCCCAAAGCACGTGCAAGTTCTTTAAGCAAGAGGTACTGCTTGGGAAATAATTACTAACATTAATACTTATGCTCTCTTCCAATTAGTTACTGAAAAACTGGTAAGAGAATCATAAGTTAGGTATAAAATTACCTTAAATATTTGTTTTGTAACATAATTTATATAATCACAGAATAAATATTTAGCAATTTATAGATTTCAAAGGTGCTTCCTAAAAACTCAATAAACATTAATTATATATGATCCTATATTATTACATTATTTTAGCATCCTTTTTATAGGTAATGTGGAATTGAGTTTTCTTTAGCATTTACTTTCAGTTTACATAAAAAAAAAAAAAAAGAGAAAGCCTAAAAAACCTGCAACTATTTTTTTTAAAAAGATGTATTTATTTATTTATTTGAGAGAGAGAGACAGAACGAGTGTGCATGTGTGAGCGGGGGGGAGGGGGGAGACGGAGAGAGAGAATCTCCAGCACACTCCTGGCTGAGTGTGGAGCCTGACGAGGAGCTCAATCTCACAATTCTGAGATCATGGCCTGAGCTGAAATCAAGCAAGAGTTGGACGGACGCTTAACCGACTGAGCCACCCAGGTGCCCCAACCATTTTTTCTTATACCTGCAAGTTAACCTCCTGAATTGACCTGCCTGTGCACGACCAGTGGTTCTACAGAAATAAATGGGGTGGCTCTGTGCATTAAGGAAGGCACAGTGATACTGGCTGTCTGCCAGAACTATAGTTACATAAAATGGTTTTATGTATGTACCTGTTATTAATATGGTTTTTCTATACAGATGAAGTCAACAATGTAATTGTTTTGATCCTGCTTATCCGGAAGAAAAGACACATCTCAGCCAGCCTCAGAGCCAGCCAGGAGGCCAGTCCCGGTTCAGCTCCGCCATCCGGCAGCACAGCCACTCACACATTCAAATATTTACCAAATACTTCAGGTCTCTGCATTTAAGCTCCATATGGCAAAAGAGAAAAATAACTTGAATTTATTAATAGCAGCAAATCACACAGTTAAAAAAAGACTTACAGCTCTGGAAATACGTATTTCTTACATTCGTCTTCACCAATCTTTAAAATACAAATAATCTACTGTGTTCAAATGACAAGTTGGTATCAAAATACTACCAACTCCTCCGGCTACAGTTTGCATCCCCTTTAAAATCTGAAAGTCCCAGTAACCAGTCATTTTGTATAGGGTGCTAATGGTCTTTACAGCAATACCCAGAAATCACTGGGGGGGGGGGGACACATAAATAGAACAGAAGCTGGGAAAGGTTTGAATCAGAAACCCTAAGTGGAATAGACAACACTGGAAAATTGAGTGACCTGAGGTGATTCCAAAGGTAGCCAGCCACTCACACACTTGGCAAGCCCATCATTAATATGGCTTTGCTAACCCAGGCAGCCAGGCCAGGGGCATGTGGCACCGTCCACCCCACTCCCATCACCATCACCACCACTCACCTGGCTACAAGGAGGCACTTGGCCCCAGGATAGCCAAACCAGAGACTAGCCAGTGACCTAAAATAATAGCCACAGAAGTACCTTCTTGCTTTTTACAGAATCCTCAACTTCCCATAATACAGACTTTGATAACATTGAGTCGGTCTCCAGGACTGTTACTAAAATTTTTATGGTCCAAGAAATTCACAAGACAGGGAGATGAGACAGAATAAGGAGGCACAGAAACTTTCATCAAAGGGCTAGGAGTTTAAAAGAACAGGGAGGGGTGCCTCCTGGCAGGAGCTGGAGAGGAAAGGGAGCGGAGATGCAGAGATTAAGCTGAGGGGAAGCAGAGGAGAGACTTACACGTGAATGACGTGCGCAGGTGGGTGGCAGCAGGAGGCGGGACACACCGAGTACATGTGCATCAACAGGGCACCTGGCCAGATGAGCAGGTGCCTGTCAAAGCTCTGGTCTCTGTGGGTCTCACAACAGGGGAAGAGCAGAGACTCCTTGCTAAAACTTTGCAAACATTTAAAGACAACAACACTCAGTGCTGTAGAATGGAGGAAGACGGGTATACACACATCCTGCTGACGGTGGCACAAAGGCCTAATCAAGTGTTTGAAAGCCCACGGGTAGTATGTTTCCACAGGCTCCATGCCATCTACCTGAAGCTGAGCCCTTTGGCACGCTTACCCATCACACGCCTCCTCGCCTAGGTGAAACCTCTGCTCATGCACCAGGCCCCGCCATCTGCTTGAGGACTTTGTTCTATGGATTCTCCCCTCCATTCTTCGGACCATCAATCTCTCCTTCTTTCCTGCATCATTTCCATGAGGATATAAGCACACTGTTACTACTAGGCTGAAGAAACAAAGCACCCTCCTTGGGATCACACTTCCACCTCTACCTACTAACAGCCTCTTTTCCTTCCTTTTCAACTCCTTCAGAGCTATCCACCCCAGCTCTTTTTAAGAGAAATATAACACAAGCCACAAATGTGAGCTATGTAGCAAGTTAAAAAAAAGAAAAAACAGAAACAACACTGATGAAAACAAAATACCACGTCACACCTATCAGAATGGCCACGCTGGCAAGGATGTGAAGCAAAAGAAACTCTCATCCACGGCTCATGGGAAGACAGAATGGTGCAGCCACTTTGCAAGATAGTTTGGCAGTTTCTTACAAAACTAAACATACTCTTACCATACGATCCAGCAACCATGCTCCTTGGTATTTACCCAGAGGAGCTGAAAACTTTGATCCACACAAGAACATGCATATTAATGTTTATAGCATCTTAATTCAAAATTTCCAAAACTTGGAACTAACCAAGATATCCTTCAGAAGGTGAATGGATAAACTATGATCTATCCAGACAATGGAATATTATTCAGTACTAAAAAGAAACGAGCTATCAAGTCAGGAGAAGACATGGAGGAACTTTAAATGCACATTACTAAGAGAAAGAAACCAATCTGAAAATGCTACATACTGTATGATTCCATCTACAGGACATTCCGGAAAAGGCAGAGTCACAGAGACAGCAAAAAGATCAGTTGTTAACGGGGTCTGGGGGAGGAAGGGATGGAAAGACAGAGCACAGAGGATTTTTAGGGCAGTGAAACTACTCTGCTTATAGCCTAATAATGGATACCTGTCATTTATACATTTGTCCAAATCCATAAAATGTACAATACCAAGAGTGACCCCAATGGAAACTATGGACTCTGGGTGATGATGATGTGTCAGTGTAGGTTCACCAACTGTAACAAATGTGCCACTCTGGTGGGGGACGCTGACAGTGTGGGAGCATGTGCATCTGTGAGGACAGCAGACGGGCACATGGGAACTCCCTGTACTTACTGCTCAGTATTTCTGTGAACCTGAAACTGCTCTAAAAAATTCTGTTAACTATGTATGATGAGAGATGCTAGACTTACTGCAGTGATCATTTTGCAGTATATACAAATATTGAATCATTCATGATATTGTACACCTGAAACTAATATAATGTTGTATGTCATACCTCAATAAAAATTTTTTTAAAAAAAGAGCAAAGTCAAATGCAATGTTAGATGGCTTTAAGTTAATCCCCAAACCAACAAAAGACAGAGCTGCACATCGTTTGGTAGTCACTATCCAAATGTGGCTACTGTGCACCTGAAATACAGCAAGTCCAAGCTGAGATGAGCCCAACCATAAAATTCACACCAGATTTCAAAGACCTAGTATGAAAAAAGGAATGTAAATATTTCAGTAATAATCTTTATATTGATTCCATGCTGACATAATACTGTGGCAGGCTATTTAGGGCTAAGTAGAAGACACGAGGTAAAACTGATTATACGTATTTCTTTTTATTTTTATAATATGGTTACTGAAAATTTTACAATTACATATGTGGCTTACATTCCATTTCTGTTGAGCAGCACTGGGCTAGAGAGTTCTCCCTTTTCCCATCTTCTGTGAATGCTAATAAAGAATAAAATATCCAACCCTGGGCAGTAGAAGGAAAATGAAGCCACAAGGAATAATTTACAGATAGGAAAAAGAACAGCTAGAAAATCAGAATTTGACTACAGCTGACAATAGCTCTACATATCAATGTTTAATTGTTTTAAACCCCAAAGTCTTCTAACACAGAAACTGAAAACTTCTATAAAGTACAAAGTTTTTTTTTTTAAAATACCAACTTAGACAAACGATCTACAGTAGAGGCAATATGCTAATTTCCTAAATATGCATAGCAGCTCCTAATCACCCCAACAGCCCTATATTGTTTGTGCATTACCATCCTCACTTCACTGAAGAGAAAATCAAGGTGCTGAGTTTAAGAAACTTGTCCAAGCTAGTAAGTATCAAAGCAAGGATTCAATCCCAGGCAAGGTGGGGGCACCTGCGGGGCTCAGTCAGTTAAGCATCTGCCTTTGGCTCAGGTCGTGATCCCAGGGTCCTGGGATTCAGACCTGCGTCGGGCTCCACGCTCAGCATGGAGTCTGCTTCTCCCTCTCCCTGCCGCTCCCCCTGCTTGTGCATGTGCGCGCTCACTCTGACAAATAAATAAAATCTTCAAAAAAAAAAAAATATAGCTCTCTCTCTGATAAATTTTTTTTTTTTAAAGATTTTATTTATTCATTTGAGACACAGAGATACAGAGGGAGAGAGCATGAGCAGGGAGAGAAGCAGAGGGAGAAGGAGAAGCAGGCTCCCTGCTGAGCCAGGAGCCCGATGTGGGGCTCGATCCCAGGACCCTGGGATCATGACCTGAGCCGAAGGCAGATGCTTAACCATCTGAGACACCCAGGCGCCCCTCTGATAAATATTTTTTTTAAAAAAAGAGAGAAAGCAAGAAAAATAAGAAAAGATATAAAACTCAATAGAAAATGAGAAAAAGACTTGAACAGGCTTTTCACACAAAAAAGGATAGCCAAATGGTCAATTAACACAATGAAAAGTTCACATGTAAACAAGGAATGTAAATTAAATCACAGTAAAATAACAAGCAGAGTATCTAAAATAAGAAATTGTGACAACTGAGGCAAAAACATGGAACAATGGGAACACTCAGGCACTGCTGGTGGAGAGGAAATAGGAACAACCATCCTGGGGAACATGCACTATATTAAGACTGAAAACACACACATACATATTTTTAAAAGATTTTCTTTTATTCTTTATTTATTTGAGAGAAAGAGAGAGAGAGAATGAGCAAGAGATTGCAGAGGGAGAGGGAGAAGCAGACTCCCCGCCGAGCAGCGAGCCAGATGCGGGGCTCGAGCCCAGGACCCTGGGATCATGACCTGAGCCGAAGGCAGACGCTTAATGTACTGAGCCACCCAGGCGCCCCGAAAACACATATCCTTCCTGATACTAAGTTTTGTATGCACCAAGATACATTTACAAGATTATTCATACCAGGTCCAAACTTGAAATAGTCCAGGTACCCATCGACTACAGAATGGATAAGTACACTGAAGTCTATTCATATAGTGGAACACTACTCAGCAATTAAAATGGTCAATCAAACTGTAGCTCAATTCAAAACAAATCTTAAAAATATTATTGCATGAAAAAAGCCACATACCAAAGACTGTATGTAGTATAATTCCGTTTATATATCATTCAAAAACAGGCAAAACTACAGTGTTTAGAAATGTATGCTTAGGGGTTACCTGCAAAGGGAAAGAAAGGGAACTGTAACCAAAATACAACCTTTAGTGGGCTTTCAGAGTCCCCAAAATGTTCTATTTCTTTATCTGAATGATGCTCATGCTAGGGGTCAAATAAGAAACTTGTAAAGCTATACAATAATTTTATGCACTTTTATAGTATTTAACAATAAAAAGTTCTGGAAAAAGAAACAAATGTTTGACAAAGGAACAAGGCAATTCAGTTGGGAAAGAAAAGGCTTCTCAAGAAACGATACAACTGGAAATCCATATGAGGAGGAGAACACCTCAAACCTTACCTAACACCACTGGTAAGAATTAATATGAAATGGATAACAGACCTATACATAAAAGGTAAAATTATAGGGGTGCTGGCGGGCTCAGATGGTGGAGCATGCGACTCTTGATCTTGGGGTTGTAAGTTTGAGTCCCATGCTGGTATTAGAGATCACTTAAAAATAAAATCTTTAAAAAAAAAAAAAAAAGCTAATCTTTAATAAGAAAACAAAGAAAAAAAATATTCCCAACCTTGGAGTAGACAAAAGATTTCAACCTTGGGGTAGACAGAGATTTCTTAGAACCCTAAAAAGCACTAACGATAAAAATTGATAAACTGGACTTCATCAAACTTAATAAAACTTCTGTTCCTCAAGACATGGTTGCTTCTGACTTCTGCCCCAGGATGGAGAGAGCTGGGGGGGTAGGAGGGGAACACTGCTCCACACTCACAATGAAAACCAACTAATTTCAAGTCCATGACTTTTTTTGAACCTATCAGGGAACAGAGGTCACAGAGCAAACTGGTCCAAAAACTAAATGCCTGCAATGAAAGAGCACACCCACTCACCTGAGGCAGATGCAATCAGACACTGGCAAGGTGAGTCTGTTGAGAACAGATGACATATTGTGAAGACAGTGCAAGCTGCCAGGACAATTCCCGGGATCACAGGAATTGGGAAGTCTACATCTCTTTGCAACATCTCTATGAAGCCCAGTGGGTGAGCACTGAAAGGCTCTGCAAGAGCTCGAAAGAGCATGGACAATAACTGAATTAGGGAGCAACAGCCGTGTGGGTGGGGCGAGACCCCCCCCACCCCAGGTCCTTCCCCTCCACCCACTAAGGAACAAAAGCCCTAGTCTATACAGGGAAGGGCTCCGGGGACACAACTCCTGGAGAAGGGGCAGGATCACATGATGAGCCCACAACCTCAGCCAAGGAAGGGACAGGAGAACTGAGTGGGCCATACCCCAAGACTCAGGGTTGCCATACACGTCCAAATGAAAAAGCTTCAAATAAAAGTTAATTGAAGGGGCGCCTGGGTGGCTCAGTCTGTTAAGCGGCTGCCTTCAGCTCAGGTCGTGATCCTAGGGTCCTGGGATCGAGCCTCATGTCCGGCTCTGTGCTCAGCGGGGAGCCTGCTTCTCCCTCTCCCTCTGCCTGCCTGTCTGCCTACTTGTGATCTCTCTCTCTCTCTCTCTCTGTCAAATAAATAAATAAAATCTTAAAAAAAAAAGTTAATTGAAGACTAGAACTAGGAGGGACAGGAGAGGAGTAAGGGTGTGCAAATATGCATACACTGTGAAGCAACACAAATAGGGAAGACTTAAAACTTAGAATTACAGGGGCGCCTGGGCAGCTCAGTCTGTGAAGCGTCTGCCTCGACCCAGGTCATGATCTCAGGGTCCCGGGATCAAGCCCCGCGTCGGGCTCCCTGCTCAGCGGGGAGTCTGCTTCTCCCGCTCCCTCTCCCTCTGTGTGCTCACTTTCTCTCTTTCCCTCTCTCCTGCTCTCGCTCCCTCAAATAAATAAATATAATCTTAAGGGAAAAAAAGAATTACAGAGTTGTAGTAAACCACCCTCTAGTAGACATCGCTACAGAAATTTGAAGGCTCTGGTGCACTGACAATAACCAGGGCAGCCAACTCCTAACAAGAATAGTATCAACCACAGCACTAAAGGCCTAGTAGAAAGAAAACTGTGCCCATTTCCAGGTACAGAGGTGATTTACTTTAGTTTCTACTGTCCTATACAATATGTCTGGCTTTGAAAAATAATTATAATTTTGTATAACCATACAAAAAGCAAAAAACAAACCACACTCCGAAGAGAGCAATCATCAAAACAAGACTCAGCTATGAAGCAAGTGTTGGAACTATCTAACAGGGAATTTAAATACGTTAAAGACTATTAACAGAAAAAGGTGGACAACATGCTAGATCAGAGGGGTAATTTCAGCAGAGAAATGAGCACTACAGAATCAGTGAACTTGAAGATAGATCAAGTCACCTGAAGTAAAATACAAAAAGAAAAGGGGGTGGGGAACAACCAAGAAGTGTGAAACAATATGAAACATTCTCACATATATGTAATCGAAATCCTACAAAGAGGTTAACAGAGCAGAAGAAATGGTTGAGAACGTTCCAAAATTAATGAGACACCAAACCACAGAGAATATCAATTAGGATAAATAACGAAAACAAAACAAATCTGCCTCATGATATCACTTTCAACTACTAAAAGCAAAAAAAGAGAAAATCTTTAAGGCAGCCAGAGATAAGAGAGACATTACCTACAGAAGAACAAAAATAAGAATTACACCAGGCTTCTTGTGGGAAAAAAAAAACAACAACAAAAAACCCCACCAAAACAAACAACAACAACAAAAAACCCATGAAAACCAGAAGACAGTGGAGTGATTTTTTTAAGTACTGAAGGGGAAAAACAACCACCACCACCACCTGTTGAGTCAAAATCCTATACCCAACAAAGATATCTTTCTAAAAATAATGGAGAAAAACTTTCTCAGAAATAAATACTGAAGAAATTCATCGCCAGGAGACTTAACCTACAAAAAATGTTAAAGAAGGTATTTTAGGCAGTAAGACTTTGAATAAGACGGAAACTTGGATCTACGAAAAGAAATGAAGAGCCCTAAAAATGTAATTCAAGTAACATAAAATCAGTCTTTTCTCTTTTTTTAAGAATTGCACTAAAAGATGACTTTCAAAAGCAAAAATAGCAATGTATTGTGTATTTACAGCATATGTAAAAGCAAAATAAATAACATCAATAGCATGAAGAAGAACTGGGAATGTACTGTGTAAGGCATTTATGCATACCTTAGAGAGACTGTGGGTTCAGCCCCAGACCACTGCCAGTGAAGCCAGTCAAATGAATTTTTTGGTTTCCCAGTATACTATACTGTAGCATATTAAGTGTGCAACAGCATTATGTCTACAAAAATTATGTACATATCTTAATTTAAAAATACTTCATTTTGGGGCACCTGGGTGGCTCAGTTGGTTAAGTGTCTGCCTTCGGCTCAGGTCACGATCCCAGGGTCCTGGGATCGAGCCCCGCATCGGGCTCCTTGCTCGGCGGGAAGCCTGCTTCTCCCTCTCCCTCTCCCCCTGCTTGTGTTCCCTCTTTCACTGTCTCTCTCTCTCTGTCAAATAAATAAATAAAATCTAAATAAAAAAATAAAAATACTTCATTTTTAGATTACCATAAATATTATAAAATACTGTATCTATTAAAAAATGCTACCCATCATCTGAGCTCTCCGCAAGCTGTGATCCTTTTGCTGGTGGAGGGTCTTAGCTCGATGCTGCCGGCCGCTGACTGATCATGTCGGGGTTGCTGAAGGTTGGGCTGTCTGTGGCAGTTTCTTAAAACAAGAGAACAAATTTGTTGCACTGATTGACTCTTCCTTTCCCAAATGATTTCTCTGTAGCATGTGCTGTTGTCTGATAGCATTTTACCCACAGTAGAACTTCTCTCAAAACTGGAGTCAGTCCTCTCAAACCCTGCCAACCTATCAACTAAGGTTATGCAATATCCTAAATCCTTGTCATATTTCAACAGTCTTCAGAGCATCGTCACCGGGAGTAGACTCCATCTCAAGAAATCCCCTTCTTTGCTCCTCCACAGAAGCACCTCCTCATTCGTTCAAGTGTTATCCTGAGAGGGCAGCGGTTCGCTCACCTCTCCAGGCTCCACTTCTAGCTCTCTGGCTGTTTCCGCCACAGCTGCAGTGACTTCCTCCACTGAGTCTTGAACTCCTCAACGTCCTCCATGAGGGCTGGCACCCGCTTCTTCCAAACTCCTGTTAGTACTGACATTGAACCATGGGAACATTTTCTTAATGGTGTCTGGAATGGTGAATCCTTTCCAGAAGATTCTCAATTTACCCAGATCGAGCACAGGAATCACCATCTATGGTGTGTCTCTTAAATAATACAGCCTTGCGAAGCGTGTCTCTTAAATATGACTTCAAAGTCAAAATTACTCCTTGCTCCGTGGGCTGCAGAATGGACGTTGCATTAGCAGGCATGAAAACAACACTAATCTCGCCGGACGTCATCAGAGCTCTTGGGTGACCAGGTACGATGTCGACGAGCGGTAATATTTCGAAAGGAATCTTTTTTTCTGAGCAGTAGGTCTCCACAGTGGGCTTCAGATATTTGGTAAACCGTGTTGTAAACAGGTATGCTGTCGTCCAGGCCGCGCCGTTCCGTCTGCAGAGCACGGGCAGAGGAGAGGTAGCATAATTCTTAAGGGCCCTAAGAATTTTCCGGCTTCAGCTTCAAGTCACCAGCCGCATTAGCCCCTAACATGAGCTCCCCTCTGCTAGCTGCAGACTTTTCTTCTGCGGCTTCCTCACCTCCCTCAGCCTTCGTGGACTTGAAGAGAGTCAGGGCCTTGCTCTGGATGAGGCTTTGGCTTAAGGGAATACTGGGGCTGCTTTGATCTCCTATCCAGACCACCAAAATTTTCTCCCCATCAGCAACGAGGCCGTTGTGCTTTCTTATCACTCATGTGTTCGCTGGAGTAGTGCTCTTAACTTCCTTCGAGAACCTTTCCTTGGCATTTGCGACGTGGACTTTTGGCACAAGAGGCCTACCTTTCGGCCTATCTTGGCTTTAGACATCCCTTCCTCGCCAAGCTTAATCATTTCTAGCTTCTGATTTCAAGTGAGATATGTGTGACTCTTCCTTTCACTTGAGCACTCAGAGGCCATTACAGGGTTATTAATTGGCCTAATGTCCATATTGTTGTGTCTCAGGGGACAGGGAGGCCCAAAGGGGTGGGGGGGGTGGACTCACAGTCCACGGAGCAGTCAGAACATACACAACATTTATAAATTAAGTTCACCGTCTTAAAAAAAAAAAAGCTCACCGTCCTAATGGGCACAGTTTGTGGCACCCCAAAACAATTATAATAGTGACATCAAAGATCAATGATCACACATCACCGTGACAAATATAATAATAATGAAAATGTCTGAAATACTGAGAATTACCCAACTGTGACACAGAGACACAAAGGGAGTAAATGCTGTTGGAAAACTGCACCAATAAAAAACCCTGCTCAACGCAGGTTGCCGCAAACCTTCAATCTGCACACACAAAAAGGCAGTGTCTGTGCAGCACAATCACACAGTATGCTGTACCGTACTGTGGAGCAGTACAGTATCACCTGAAGGTAAACTGTGGCTGAATTTAAAGTGTACAACGCGAGGGGAGAGGAAGACGTGAGGCATATGGCAAGAGAAAGAGACGAGTGCCCTTCGCTGTCACGCAGAGGGGAGCAGGCAGCCACTATCCCACTCGGCCTCCACGACCACTCTTCCACAGAGGTGTCAGCTGCTGGCACCTGGGCCCTTCGGGCCGCCTACCACCGGATCCTTGATAAAGGGAAGCTCTTGCTGGCGGAGAAACTGAGGCCGCTGTACAACCACCTGGCAGGTCCCAGTCTTTTTCTGAGCTCCAATTATGAAATGGGGGTGGTGTGTGCTGGATTGGCTGACATGGCCAGACCTGCAGAGAAACTCAGCACAACTCAATCTGCTATGTTGACGGCTACAGGGTTTATGTGGTCAGGAGACTCACTTGTTAATTGTTCCAAAAAGCTGGAGTCTGTTTGCTGTTAATTTCTTTGTGGGGGCAGCAGGAGTTTTTCCGTTCTTTTGTATTTGGAGATATGACCAAGAACTAAAAGCTAAAGCAAACAAGTAAGAGTTCCTGACCACTGGAACAATCTAGATGTGGACATAACCACTGGGAGTAATCTCATTTATTATTTGGCTATTGACAAGGTGATATTCACCGTGCTACTGCTCGGAAGGCATTAAAAAAAAAGATCAAACTCTAAACTGGGGGCTAATACTTGATTCAACAGAAAAATAAAGCAGATTTGTAATAACAAACAAACAAAATATATACTGCAAAGCCAGGGCTGGCCCCGGCAGGGCTGGCGACATGGAGCCGCTGTGCCAGCAAACGCACAAGCAGGTCCGTAAGACCTAGTCTCACAAGGGAGGGCTTGAGATGGCAAATAGTCTCTGCACTTAGTAGAAAACAAAATCCAAGCAAACACAGACCAGATATTCAGCCATCTAGAATGTCTGGAGATTTTGTCCAGCAAGGAGCCCTCTAACAAAAGACAGAATGCCAAACTTCATGTTGACCACTGAGAGTATCATGTCCAGCACTGGTAGAATGCTTGGAACCTTCCAGCATCAGTGATACATAAGAGAGCGGGAGAGATGGCAAGAGGGGCTTCGGTATCACACTTCCACCACTAAGGACTCAGCGCCATCCTAATGGATGACTCGCGGCATTTTCCCTCCAGAGAATTCACCATGGCAGAGATGACCTCATTGGAGTAGGGCGCGGTATTCTGGAAGGACTGAGGGCCCAGAGACTGACCTTGAAGGGGGCTCAGAAGAAGATCCTTGAGACTGCCAACATGCTGAGCTTGTTACAGCATGAGGTGAGAAGCGGGCTTTCCAGGACAAGCACTTTATGATTGGAGGGATGCTGCTCACCCGTGTGGTCATGTTCCTTGTGGTACAGTACCTGACGTGAGCCAGCCAAGCCCACCAGCTGAACAACGTTCCCCTGTGTGAGAGTCTGTGTGAGTGTGTGTGTGAGAGAGAGAGGGGAGCCCAGAGGCTGCCTTCTGAAATGTATGCCCATCTTAACTGGGAAGACCCCTCGGAAGTAACTGTGATCCGTAACCCAGTGGGAGTTTCAAATCTGCTGTTTGCTGTGACACCTCGGTGGGCAAGCTAGGGCCACCAAGAAGCATGGTGCTTAGGAAATGAAAGAAGTTCCTTTTCTCTCTCTCAAAATAAATAAACAGAAATTTAAAAAAAATGTACACTATAAACCCAAAGGCAATAAGTATAAAAATATTTTAAGACGTATGAATAAGTCAACAGAAGAGATAAAATGGAATCATAATACATGCTAAATTAAATCCAGAAAAGGCAGAAAAAGAGGGAAAAGAAAACAAGAAATAAATGATGAACAGAAAACAGCTAACCAGATGGTAGATTTTAACCAAATCCTATCAATAACCATCAATGGCTGCCTGGGGCCAGAGGAGAGAGGAGGGACTGGCAAAGGAGGACGCGGGAACTGTGTGGGGTGATGGACATTTCCTAAGTCTTAACTGGGGTGGCAGATGCCAATCCTCCTAGAACTGTATGTTTAAAACGGGTGCATCCTACTGTGTGTAAATTATACCTCAATAAAGTTTATTTTTACAAGTAAAGAATGAAAAATTAAAGAAAAAACAAATTACTGAAGTAATTAAGGATGCCCGCTCTGGGCCAGACTGCCCAGCCTCACTCCCTGGAGCACTAACATGGCCATTAGTCATCCTCCCCTCACCTCAGCTCTCTCGCCCTAGAACACCTGCCTCATCGGCCTGCCCTGAGGAGGCAGTAAGTGCTTCCAGCCCCAGGCTGGCACACAGGTAACAGCCATCCAGCGCTGGCTCGCACTATGTTCATAACGAATAACCCATGTTTGCACACGGAATCATATATGGCGGCTCCTTGAGGGAGAGGTCACTACCTCTGCTCTAGGCAAATGAATGTCAGCTGACTAAAGGCTCAAAGACTGAATTTTTAAGAAATCACTGGAACGGGCGCCTGGGTGGCTCAGACGGTTGGGCGTCTGCCTTTGGCTCAGGTCATGATCCCAGCGTCCTGGGATCGAGTCCCGCATCGGGCTCCCTGCTCCTTGGGAGCCTGCTTCTCCCTCTGCCTCTGTCTCTCTCTCTCTCTGTCTCTCATGAATAAATAAATAAAAATCTTGAAAAAAAAAAAAAAATCACTGGACCAGATAGCTCAAAACGCATTCCAATGCATTATATTCTTATTATCTCAAGAGATGATTTTTAAATTACTCAACTCTGTTTTTCAGGTTAAGATACATTTTATCTTTTTTTAAAGTACCTGCTCTGTGTTTTTAGAGTTACAATCAAATGAGAAGAGACTAAGTGATCGTGAGCTGAAAGCTCTGGAAGCCTCCCCTCGGAGAAGCTGGCTCTTCTAGATGCTTCTTATAGTAAAGGGGTTGTGGGGTTCCCAGGACCGAGCACCTACTCAGATCCATGCTTGGAAACTCGGGGCCAGATCTGCTGAAGATCAACTGCAGCGGTGCAAAAGAAACTGCCAAGTAATCATCCCGTTAAAGGTGTCTGTTCTCACCTGATGGTCTGTGGTGAGTGCAAAGAAACGCTAAATGCAAATAAAACATATTATCAGAAATAAATTGATAGGGGTACCTGGGTGGCTCAGCTGGTTAAGCAGCTGCCTTCGGCTCAGGTCACGATCCCAGGGTCCTGGGATTGAACCCCATGTCGGGCTCCCTGCTCAGCAGGGAGCCTGCTTCTCCCTCTGCCTCTGCCTGCCCCTCCCCCTGCTTGTGCTCTGTCAAATAAAATCTTTTATTAAAAAAAGGAAATAAATTGATAGAAACACACCTTACAATTAGAAAATATTCCATTTTTCCTACATTCCTACTTCTGTACGGTTCAGTCAGTATCTATGGAAGACCTACCAGGTGCTGGAGATGGATCCAAAGACCACGTACATGTTCTGGCTCTTGAGAAAATGGTATGGGAGTGGACTGTTTCAACATCATGAAAGAAAAAGTATCAATATAAAAAGATGTGCACGTTACTACAGAAGCCCCGAGGACAGGAAACGACTCACGTCAAACTACAAAGCTAAGAACCAAGTGCCAGGCATTATGCTCAATAAATGCCATGCACGTATTTCCTCTGATAACTCTTAGGATGACCCCAAAGGCAGGCACTCCTGTCTTATTTAAAAAGCTATGGCAGGGGCGCCTGGGTGGCTCAGCTGGTTAAGCGACTGCCTTCGGCTCAGGTCATGATCCTGGAGTCCCTGGATCGAGTCCTGCATCGGGCTCCCTGCTCAGCAAGGAACCTGCTTCTCCCTCTGTCCCTCCCCCCTCTCATGTGCTCTCTCTCTCTCGTTCTCTCTGTCTCAAATAAATTAAAAAAAAAAAAAAATCTTTAAAAAGCTATGGCACCTGGGCGCCTGGGTGGCTCAGTTGGTTAAGCGACTGCCTTCGACTCAGGTCATGATCCTGGAGTCCCAGGATCGAGTCCCGCATCGGGCTCCCTGCTCAGCAGGGAGTCTGCTTCTCCCTCTGACCCTCCCCCCTCTCATGCTCGCTCTATCTCATTCTCTCTCAAATGAATAAATAAAATCTTTAAAAAAAAAAAAAAAAGCTATGGCACCTAAGGAACAGACCCATCACGGAAGCCCACGTGACATCACAGAGCTAGGATTCAAATCCAGGCAGTGTGAGTCCTGCATCTGTACTCACAAGACCACAAAAGATCTGCCCGTTAGCCACCTGGAAAGTGCCTCTCCTCTTCCAGTGCAGCTCAGGCATCTCCTCTTTAAAAGCTGACTCCCCCCACGCCCACTCTCTCCCAGTCTGGGCAGTTAGGACCGGCCTCCTGTTGGCACAGCACTTCCCGACCACACGCACTCCTCTCTCTCTCTCCCAAGAAACTGACCACAGACTTTGTCCCAAGCACATTCCTTCTTCTAAATGTCACTCCTAGGACAGGCAGTGTCCATGGAATGAGCAAGCAGAAAACTCTCCAGTGGTTTTCAAGTGATGGCAGCAGACCAGAGAGGCCGGCTGCCTGACCGGGAGCTACCTGAGCTGTCCACCGGGAGAATGTGTGCAAGACGACCCTGAAATCACACACACGTTGTACAACCAAGTGCCCGCACTGCCACTTCAAAAACGACACCTAGGACCAATAACAAAGGAAGAAAATGCAGAGTCTCCTTATAGATGGTTCTGAATGAGAATGTTGGCACCGGCCAGTGGTGGATGGTTAGAGCTGACGCTGTACTCAGACAGGGTCCTGAAGGCTCAGCGGGAGGGAAAATCCAACCAGTGAGCACAAGTCTGAGAAGGGTGCTTGCCTGTACGCTTGGCCAGGGAGGAGAAATGGCCAGAGATGCAGATTTACACCAGGGTACTGATAGAAGCTGGTGTCTGTCTGGCTGGCCCAGGAACCTGGAAAGAACAAGAAGAGATGACTGGAAGCAGAGGGTTCTAGAGGAGGGGCCTGAGGTTGGGCATGGAGCGCAAGGAAATCTGTATCCTCTGTGAGTGCTCAGCAATGACAGCCACTGCCAAAGCAGCTCTCAAAACAGTGGGTGAGATGAGCTGCCCTGCATATGTATGTCTCTGAGCTTCTTTCCCCAACACTTATTCAAATACGCTCATGAACAAAGAGACATGGCAGCAAGGATGGGTGTGATGAACGTGCTCAGTGACATGAACTTCCACCAAGGATGATCTGGATTCTCCAATGCTAGGTATCTGCAGGACACAGCTTCTCTGGTGTTTGGCATTTCGTGCTTGCTCCAGCAATGGACTCACTCAGGAAACAACAACATACCTGGGAGGAGCCCCAGGGACTCTGGACTTGTGCCCCAGCCTCAATGACTGCTTCCTGCACCCTCTCCTCAGCCCCATGCCTTAGCACATAGAAGGGTTCCTGCAGGGCTGGCTGTCTAGTGAGCCTATTACCACCCAATCTTGTCCCACCCAGGGACCTGGAGCCGCCCTGGCCCAAGTGACAGACAAGTGTGTGCAGGCCTGGTTAGGAGGTTGCTGCTCCAGCAACCAGTTCTGCTGATGCTTCTCAGACACCTGCACACCTGCCCGTCAATGCTGGCTCACCTGAACCCTAGAGGAATGTTTCCATGGCCCTCCCAACGCATGCCTACAGGGGGCCCTGACTGCCTCTGCATGCCCACCCATCCGCCTCAGCTGGCCTGCACCCCAGACTGATCCTGCTTGCCTAGTAAGTACGGACTAGCTCTGGCCCAGGCAACCATCTGTATTCCAACAAGATATGAACCCCAGTCTCGGGGTATGGCCCCCTTCCAAATGTATCCTTCCTCGGGGGTACTATCCCTCAGCCCTGGAGTATACTTTAGCGTTCTCTTTCCAGTTTATAGCTACTCTGTCAAAGCTCACTAATTTCTTAATATATTAAATTTCCCTTGTTTAAATTACTATATGGCTTGTCTCCTGATTGGACCCAGACTGATATACCCTGTTCTCCAGTGTCACCACCTATGAACTTGCTGACCAACTTTTCACTGTTAGGACACAATACTGACCAAGGAGTTTGTTTTAGGATAACAGTGAGGTGATGACCCATGGTCATGGGATTCACTCATCTTGTCACATACTCCATCACCCAAAACAGCTGGCTGCAGAAAATGGTGAAATGGCCCACTGGGGACTCACCACATCAAACAGGAGACCTTTGGGGTTAGAGAACTGTCCCACAAGACATAGCTATATATATTCTGCACAGATGCCCAATAGATGGTGCTGCTTCTCCAGGAAAGAAGGGTCCAAATCCAAGTAGCATCTCTGATTTACACTTTGTGGACCAATCCAGAAACTTTTTCCTTCCAACCCCCACAACTTTGGGTTCTGGTAAGTTTGAAGTCTTAGTACCCAAGAGTTGAACCAGGTGACAGTAGTTTCAGTACACATTAGAAGCTAGCCTGGCCATCTGGACTTCTGGTACCTCTGAACCAACACGTTCAACAATAACAAACACTGACTAGATACTGTGATGGTCAAAGGTAAAGAGAACATGAGACAAGTTGTGGAATCCCAGAAGTATGTCTTTACAAAAATACGTATTTCTGAATTAAGCTTCCTTCTAAAATGCTGACACATCTTGCAAGAGCAGCAACATCAATGCTGATAAAATTTCCCAACTATCTGAATTTATGTTGCAAAACAGCATGAAGAAAAATTAATAAAACATTACCCCCAAACCATATGTCCCACCCCAAACAAAACTGAGTCAGCTATGACTTTGTTTTCATACATACACATGCTTCTAAATAAAATATACTTGGAATAAATAGTGCCCGGCTGGCTCAGTTGGTGGAGCATGTGACTTGATCTCAGGGTCATGAGTTGGAGCCCCGACCAGGCACAGAAATTACTTTAAGAAAATTATTTTAATAAACAAATAAGAATATATTGGAATACCTTCACCTCTCAGCGCCATTTACGGTCAAGGGCAGGCTAACGCAAATAGAACAGTAGCAGTGGTTAAGAAGAAAAACTGCAGAAAGGCAGCAGTGTGTGGTATAGAGAGACTGGAGCCAGGATACCTGGGTTCAAATCCCAACTCTACCTCCTAATAAGCTGTGTAACCTTGAGAAGTCACTCATATTTGCAGAACTCATTTTTTCCTTTTGTTTTTTTTAAAGATTTTACTTATTTTTTTTTAAGATTTTATTTATTTATTTGACAGAGAGAGACACAGTGAGAGAGGGAACACAAGCAGGGGGAGTGGGAGAGGGAGAAGCAGGCTTCCCGCGGAACAGGGAGCCCAGTGTGGGGCTCGATCCCAGGACCCTGGGATCATGACCTGAGCCGAAGGCAGACGCTTAACGACTGAGCCACCCAGGCGCCCCAAGATTTACTTATTTAAAAAATTCATACCCCCAGTGTGGGGCAAGAGTCGCATGCTCCACTGACGGAGCCGGTCAGGTGCCCAGAACTCATTTTTCTTCTTCTGAGAAATAGAGATACCTCATAAGGTATTAAAAAATATTAAGTTTTCTTTTTTTTTTAAGTCAGTTCCACACCCAGCATGGAGCCCAATGTGGGACTTGAACTCATGACCCTGAGATCAAGACCTTAGCCGAGATCAAGAATTGGGTGCTTAAGCAACAGAGCCACCCAGGTGCCCCTAAGTTGTTTATTTATTTTTTTTACTTTTTTATTGTTTTTAAAGATTAATTATTGGAGAATGAGAAAGAGAGGGGGGAAGGGAGAGAGAGAGAGAATCTCTGAGCAGATGCCCCACCAAGCACAGAGTCAGATGTGGGGCTCGAGCCCACCACCCACAAGATCACAACCTGAACCGAAACCAAGAGGTGGATGCCCAACCAACTGAGCCACCCAAGTGCTCCAAGTTTATTTTTTAATGCAATACTGAACCCTATGGCTGCTTAGAAAATATATACTTAAAATACTGTACAAGTGTGGTTGAAAACTACTCACTGTTCACCTTTAAGCAAGTCATTAACACTGCAAGCCTCAGTTTCCTTATTTGTAAATGGAGGATTAAAAAAATCCACCCAGGAGGGGCGCCTGGGTGGCTCAGTCGTTAAGCGTCTGCCTTCAGCTCAGGTCATGATCCCGGGGTCCTGGGATTGAGCCCCGCATTGGGCTCCCTGCTCAGTGGGGAGCCTGCTTCTCCCTCTCCCACTCCCCCTGCTTGTGTTCCCTCTCTCGCTGTGTCTCTCTGTCAAATAAGTAAATAAAATCTTTAAAAAAATAAAAAATAAAAAAATCCACTCAGAAGGTTGCCACAGAATCAAATGAGATATGACAAGTAAAGTGCTTAATAGAATGTAAGACACAGTAATCATTAAGTCAAAATGGCCGCCGTTTATTATTAAACTGACAGCATTTTTTAAATGGGCAAAATAAAACAGGCAAATGCAAATAAAATGAATGCATGGGTAGCAATTTAAAATCAGAGAAACATAAGCGGGGTGCCTGGCTGGTGTGGTCAGTGGAGCACGCAATTCTTGATCTTGGGGCTGTGAGTTTGAGCTCCACACTGGGTGTAGAGATCACTTAAAAATAAAATACTAAAAAGAAAAGAAAAACATTATAAGTAACAAGGTTACTCTGCTAATAGGAGGTATACTTTTAATAAAGATAGGAAGGTCATAACTCAATATAAAAATAAACATGTTGAGGGGCGCCTGGGTGGCTCAGTCATTAAGCGTCTGCCTTCGGCTCAGGTCATGATCTCAGGGTCCTGGGATCGAGCCCCGCATCGGGCTCCCTGCTCGGCGGGAAGCCTGCTTCTCCCTCTCCCACTCCCCCTGCTTGTGTTCCCTCTCTTGCTGTGTCTCTCTCTCTGTCAAACAAATAAATAAAATCTTAAAAAAAAAAAAAAAGTTAAATATATAATGCAAAAGCCAGTGAAGTCTCCAGTAAAAATTAACGGAGATTACCAACCATCAAACAGGGCACCTATCAATCTGTAACAAACCCAGTAGAGAAAAACAAAAATGACAAATTTAAAAAAGGCTTATTTGTTGGATTTATGTCAAGATTTAAAACTCCGCTGAATACTTCTAGTGTTAAGCTCCATGAAACACTTGGAAAACCAATCAAATAAGCTACCAAAAAACAAACAAAAACCTATATTACAAAAGACAAAAGTTATACAGGCCATATTCACTTAAAAACAACAAATAGGGGGGCGCCTGGGTGGCTCAGTTGTTAAGCGTCTGCCTTTGGCTCAGGTCATGATCCCAGTGTCCTGGGATCGAGCCCCGCATCAGGCTCCCTGCTCCAGGGGAAGCCTGCTTCTCCCTCTCCCACTCCCCCTGCTTGTGTTCCCTCTCTCGCTTTCTCTCTCTCTGTCAAATAAATAAATAAAATCTTTAAAAAATAATAAAATAAAATAAAGTCCCAGTACTTACACCTTAGTAACTAACACATAATATGCGCTAACTGAATGTGTGCTGAGTAAACAGATCCAGAAAAACAACAAAACTGAGAACACCATGTATCAAAAAACTTTTTGTAAATGGAGGATTTGCGTGTCTGGCCAAAGTTGTACTTAAAGTTAAGCTCATAGCTTTAACAACTAGTAGTATTTTGAAGTGAAAAAAAAAAAAAAAAAATTCAGCTCACAATTAGAAATTAATTCAGAAAACTGCCCTCCCCAAAACAGGAACAAATTATTAATAAATATGAAAAGTTAATGACTTAGTAAAGGGCACTGTTCAACAATAAAAAGTAGTTAAATGCAAATAATGAATCATGGAACACTCATCAAGAACTAATGATGTAATGTATGGTGATTAACATAACACAATAATAATAAAAAAGTAGTTAAAATGTGGCACATCTCTCTGAACTGTACGCTTAAAAATGGTTAAAATGGCACATTTTATGATATATATTTTTACCACTATTAAAACAAGTTGTTTTTTTTTTTAAGAAGGGCAAATTAAGGAGGTGGGTGGATACTGAAAATTAAAAAAAAAACACAACAGATTAAAAAAGAACTGTTCTAGAGAGTTTAACAGATGATTATCCTTTAAGAAACAGAGTATTCCTGAGCACTAACAATGTGCATACTTCACAGGGTTAAAAATTAAATGTTCTAACACCAGAAACATCTTAGAATCATGAAAAGCACATGATAACAATTAGCATTCATGGAGTCCTACTAAGATTCTCACTCTCTCATCTACCTCAAACCACCCACACCTTCCCCAAAGCCATGGTTTTAAATTAATTCCTACCACTGTTCCACTATCTATGGATGTTCTCGAGTCAGTTTATTTTCTACAACAGACTCCTGATGTTCTCCAGGACACATAAGGACCTTCAAGAAGACCTACTGTAACAAATCACTAAAACAGTTAAATGACCTCATCAGACCTTTAAGAAACATCTAAGATTAAAATAAGTTCTGCCTCTAGGTATGCACTGCACTTTTGGACATTCTTGTATTAATCTCAGGAGATGGTCACTGTTCACAGGGCAGGAAAACCACAACAAAGCTCAAGTGAAACGCCGGTGGGGTGTGGGCAGCCAGCAGCTAAGTGACCTCCAGACAAAACCAGGAGCTTCAAGATTCCCCCTTTTCAAATTCATGCCTTCACAAAATTGACATTAGAATGGTAACCATTAGTTACATCAAAAATAATGAATATCTGGAACAATTATTACATGGACTCCACAATATTCTCAATTCTGAGATATTTTAGTTCTCATGTCAACTAAAAGCCTGAGGTAATATAATTTTGAGTTCAATAAAACTTAAGCGACCACATTAAATCCTCAAAATGCTGTACGGAAATTACTGTCTAAACCACAAAGACTGGTCAGAGTCCGCACACCACCGTCTTAGGGGGCCCCACACCTGTTATGGTACCTCCCCAGGCCCTGACAACCAAGAGGGCAGGCGCTGCCTGGCCTGGCCCCTTGCTCCGAGCTGTGCAGCTGGCCCTGAACAAGTCCTTGGTCTTTCTCTGCCCGTTTCCTCAACATGAAGTGGGGACAAGAGCACCTGTGCTTCGGGTCACCGTGAGGACAGAAGGGAGACGCGCACACATGGGCCGCACAACAGCGCCTGACGTGGGAAGTGCTGTGGGGAGGCCAGCTAAAGTTCACACATCACTGTCAGCTTGTGGCAGAGCTCCTCAGCGGTAACTGCTCACACTGGAAATTAATAAATTAATTTCTGACTTCTATTATAGTTCTGGACTGCTGCTATTTCTATCTCATTGCTGTCCAACTCACCTACAGCATAAGCCTCCTGGGAGCAGCAACCACTCCACCCCACACTTCCTTGCAACCCGACCATGCCAAACAACATACAACGAGATTGATGGATGTTCCTCCAGTGTTACAATCCCAGTATCTAGCATGTACCCAACACATCAAAAATCTTCAATAAATGTTTGCTCAATGAATAAATCTGCATTCTTTTAACTATTTCAACTTGAAGTCCAAGGCTCCGACACCCCTTGGTGAGTCCGGCCCTAGTAACCACACCTCTGCACAAACTGTCGGTGACCCAGTCGCTGGGCATCAACCGTGACTTCTCTCACTCGGGCAAACGCTGTGGTTCTCTGCACAGACGATGCGCTGTCTTTGCTCCCTCCCTCTCCCCTGCACCAACAGGACAACAAGCAGCAAGCTCTGGAGGGCTTGGGCCAGGAGCATCTCACATATCTTGGGAGAGAGGCAGTTAGAGGGCTGGGGACCCTCAAACAGAGGGGGAAGGAAGCTTTTATTCTTTTTTTTTTTTTTTAATTTCATTTGGCTTTTCAATACTTCCAAGAGGGCAGAGGGCTACTACCTGTACCCAAATAACATTTTGGTAACCAGAATTAACTGATAAATTCATGGTGCTTCTGATTTTAATGTTTGTTTTTTTTTTTTTAAGATTTTATTTATGGGCGCCTGGGTGGCTCAGTTGGTTAAGCGACTGCCTTCGGCTCAGGTCATGATCCTGGAGTCCCTGGATCGAGTCCCGCATCGGGCTCCCTGCTCGGCAGGGAGTCTGCTTCTCCCTGACCCTCCCCCCTCTCATGTACTCGCTCTCTCTCATTCTCTCTGTCTCAAATAAATAAATAAAATCTTTAAAAAAAAAAAGATTTTATTTATTTATTTGACAGAGAGAGACAGAGCGAAAGAGGGAACATAAGCAGGGGGAGTGGGAGAGGGAGAGGCAGGCTTCCCGTGGAGCAGGGAGCCCGATGCGGGGCTTGATCCCAGGACCCTGGGATGATGACCTGAGCTGAAGGCAGACGCTTAACAACTGAGCCACCCAGGCGCCCCTAATGTTCATTTTTTAATTAATGCCAAATGATTAATTCATGTAATAAAAAAACTGTGCATGTAATATTTATTGAAAACTCCTCTGTTCCAAATCTATTTAAGGCGGTTAGATGTAAGCATTAAAAATGTAAGAGAGGTGGGCACCTAGCTGGCTCAGTCAGTGGAGCATGGAACTCTTGATCTTGGGGTCGTGAATTTGAGCCCCGTGCTGAGCTTAGAGATTACTTAATAATAATGATGATGATGATAATGATGATGATAATGATGATGATGGGCACCTGGGCGGCTCAGTTGCTTAAACAACTGCCTTCGGCTCAGGTCATGATCCCAGCCCCACATCGGGCTCCCTGCTCTGTCGGGAGCCTACTTCTCCCTCTCCCTCTGCTGCACCCCCTGCTTGTGCGCGCGCTCTCTCTCTCTCTAATAAAATCTTAAAAAAAATAAAAAATAAAAATGATGATGATGATGATGTAAGAAGAGTCACAGGTTCTAGTGTTACAGAACCTCAAGGGCCCATTCTTGGGCTCTCCCCACTGATGCCTCACCCCACCAGCCACATGCACACCATCAAGACACACTCAACTCCCAGAAGTTGGTTTGGGACTCAATGTCTATGGTGGAGAGGGCTGGGAAGATGGTAGAGTAGGAGAACTCTAAGCCTGCCTTATTCCACAGATACAACAAGGTAACAACAGATCAGTGTAACTAACCCAGAAAACGATCCGAAGTCTGACAGAACAAACTCCACATCGAAGGCTGGAAGGGTGAAGACACAGTGTGGGAGCAAAACAGACCATGGTCCACATGGAAAGGGAGCCAATGGTATAGAGAAGAGCAACAGTCAGATGTCTGTGGAACAACTGCCTAATCCTCATCCCCTCCTGGATGTCTCGAGGCTCTTGCAGTTCAACACGTCCAAAACCAAACTTAGATGTGGCAGCAGTGAAACAGAGAACCTGGGTGTCATCAATGCAAAGAAAATGGAAGGTAGGTAGGCCCGGCCAGCTCAGTGTGTGGAACAGCCTAGCCTGCCCCACGTGAAGCACACCTCTGAGAAGTTGCCTATGCCCCCCATCCCCAAAGCAGAGATCATTCACCTGTCGAATGCCCACCCCACACCTGACACCAGGCCTCTAACGGTCTTCCCGCTTCAGTCTTTGCCCCTTACATCCACAAAGCATCAGCAGTCGTTCTTGTAGAACCTAAGTCACAGCGTATCACTCTTCTGCTCAAGATCCTCCCATGTTCCCATCTGAACACGATTAAAGCCAGTGTTTGAGAGTGTCAGGCAAGGCCCTCCACATCTGTCCACACAGGCCGACAATCTGGCACTCAGCACACACTCATGGGACAGACGGACACACATGACATACACACAGCAATAGATGATCTTGGACATGGAGCTGTGTGAACTGAGAGCAGGACCTGTGCCTCACGCCATTTGGTGATAAACAAATGCATACAAGGGATTTTTTGAAAACAGAGATTCATACTTACCCAAATACACAAACCTAGTAGACTGGAGCAGATTGGGGGGTGGGGGAGGAGTGAGCATAAAATGAAGCTGGGTTGGAGGGAGGATAGGAAAGCAGGAAAAAGGAGACCGACACTTACGTTGGGCACACACTGTGAACCAAGGAGTATGAGGTCCTAAACAAATGCAGCTAACACACCGTAAGACCTGCCCCCTGTCCAGCCCTTCGGTAGTATCTCCTATCTCAGGGAAAATCATTTCTGAAGTCAGACTCCTAAGAATTTGCTTTGCCCCTCCCACATTCAACCCACCTCACTCTCCTATGAGTCTCAGAGGTGTGCCCTTCTGTCCATCTTCACTGACACCTTGCCTCTCACCTGTCTCCCCATATCCACTGTTATCCTGCGAACCGTGACCCCCACTGCCACCAGGGATGTCTGCTCAGCTTTTCAAAGCCCTTTAAGTGTCTCCAACTGCTCTAAATCAAAAGACCCAAACTCTGACTGCGGCCCTCAGGGTCGCACACGGGAGCTGCCCATGCTGCTCCTGCAGGCCCCCTGCTCCACTTGCCCAGCAGGGTTGGGCACAGCACAGGGCTTTCCTCCCACCTGGCCTAGACAGCTCCCGCCACAAGCAGTAGCCAGGCCCAGCCTGCAACCTTTCATCTCACCTAAATCTCTCAATTTACAAATCAGAGGAGGACAAGAGACTCTCTGGGTCCCACTGTCGATTCCTGGCAAGGCTGGAAAACCGCCCAGGTCCCCAGGCCAGCCCTTTGCCGTGAGGCCACATCCTTGGACAATCTGGTTTCCATTAGGTACCATGCAGGACTTCACTTAAGGGGAAAGGGGATTAAAAAGAAAACTTCAAATGTTATTTTGGGCTTAACTTTTAGTTAAATTCAGTCTTTATAATCTGTTTTGATATCCTGAACGAGATTTAGAAACTGATAAACAGAAAGTTCTGGTCTAGGGATGCCTGGGTGGCTCAGTCGTTAAGCGTCTGCCTTCGGCTCCGATCATGGTCCCAGGGTCCTGGGATCCAGCCCCGCATCGGGCTCCCTGCTCCGCGGGAAGCCTGCTTCTCTCTCTCTCTCTGCCCCTCTGCCTGCTTGTGCACTCTCTCTCAAATAAATAAATAAAATCTTAAAAAAATATACAGGTGTCTTGGTGAAGGAGAATTTTGAGTGATATGTATAGAATAAAATCCTAAACCAGAACTTTCTTTTTTTCCCCTAAAATTTTATTTGAGAGAGCGAGCACAAGCAGGGGGAGGGGCAGAGGCAGAGGGAGAAGCAGGTTTCCTGCTGAGCAGGGAGCCCGATGTGGGGCTCAATCCTAGGACCCTGAGATCATGACCTGACCTGAAACTAAGAGTCAGACGCTCAACTGACTGAGCCACCTGGACACCCCACCACGACACCTTTAAATAAAATTAATTTTTGTACCTCTGAAGCCACTCCCTTCCAAACTCATACTACACATACAACTTTTTTTACACATAACCAAACAAAAGGTCACTGTTCTAACAGGTGTGCGTCTCCAAGCTTGTCTGCAAGGTGGCCCTCATAGGGAAAGTGCCCCCACCATCCCCCTGCTTAGTAACCCAGGCCCTTTCTCTCATGCCTACAGAGGGGTGGAGGGTGAGGAAGAGAGGCGGCCCATCACAGTATGCCCAGGGATCCAAGATGAGGCCTAGCATAAAAACATGGTCTGGTCTACCTCTGAGAAATCTGAATCAAAATCCAAAGTGAAATCAGCTAGTAATCACTAGAGGCTGCCAAGAGGAAGGGCTTGGGCCATGGCAAGCAGGATCACCGAAGAGGAGAAGCCATGGTTAAGGAGGGCCAGCCAGAAGAGAAGCTCAGCGAAGCCGCCCCACACGGAGAAGGAGCAATGGTACTGGCAGGGTGGCCTTCTGTTTCTTGCAATCTGAACAACCCCGAACACACCAGAGAGAAGGAAGGGGAGGGAAGGGGCAGGAGGGAGAGGAAGAGGCACTGGTGTGGTCAGCTCTTAGAGCACTCCATTTCAATCTAGAAAATCAGACCAAATGTAGCCCACCTGAGCAGGAGATTCAGCTAGAACAAAAGCTCCCAGCCCGAGGAGTAAGGACTGAAAACGAACCAGGGCTCCTCTAGCCAAAGCTTGCTCTGGGAAGGAGCTCTCCAAGTCCTGCACCCATGGGGTATTTTGCATACCTTCTTCCAAACTGCACACTGCCTTCCATCCAGACGTGGGCAGGCTTATCACCTGTGTCACCATGGGACTTCAGTAATGAAGGGGAGAAAAGAGTTTTAATTATTCCAGTCAAGAGAGAGGGCGCGAGGGCCCTTTACCGCTGTGTCCTACACTGAAGACTGTGCTGTCTTTAAGAGGAATAACAGATGAGGTGACCAAGCCGAGTCTTGGTATTCTCACCCAGTTCATGGAATACTTAGGAAAAGTTTAAAATATATGGACTTAATTAAAATATATGGAGAAAAAATGTGGAGATTTGGTTTAGAACATGTCATCAAAACTCTTTTAAGAAACTCAGAGTTGCTTCTTCAGCTCAGGACTCTCTGAACCTACAATGCTGTAAGAAATCCAAATGGCTTGGGCGCCTGGGTGGCTCAGTTAGTTGGTTAAGCGACTGCCTTCGGCTCAGGTCATGATCCTGGAGTTCCGGGATCGAGTCCCGCATCGGGCTCCCTGCTCGGCGAGGAGACTGCTTCTCTCTCTGATCCTCCCCCCTCTCATGTGCTCTCTCTCTCTCGCATTCTGTCTGAAATAAATAAAATCTTAAAAAAAAAAAAAAAAAAGAAAGAAAGAAATCCAAATGGCCAAGTCCACAACGGCTCAAAGAAGGTACTGCTTTCTTACAACTGGAAGATCTGAACACACTAAACTCAACCCTGCAGGTAGAAGTCAAAGTAAGATGATTTGTCTGAAAAGCCCAGATTCAAACTGGCCTCTAGGATGAGCAGATGGCAACTGGAGACTCCACATACTACTGCCCGACTGCCCAGAAGCACAAATTCCGAAGAAGTGCTGGGCTATTTAGAATCAGTCACAATTTCAGAAAACATTCAAAAGTAAAGATCAGAGGTCATGGTCTAAGGGCCTGTTATCTAATATTAGTGTGAAAACCTCCAGATGTATGTGAATTATGCAGCATCTGACCCTAAGAATATGGCTCCACTTTCAAAAGCATCTGAATGAGATGAAATCAAATTATGCTCACCGTGACAATATGCCAGTCCTAAAATTCTGAGGAACTGGGGCGCTTGGGTAGCTCAGATGGTTAAGTGTCTGCCTTCGGCTCAGGTCATGATCTCAGGGTCCTGGGATCAAGCCCCGCATCGGGCTCCCTGCTTGGCGGGAAGCCTGCTTCTCCCTCACCCTCTACTGTTCCCCCTGCTTGTGCTCTCTCGCTCTCTCTGTCAAATAAATAAATAAAATCTTTTTTTTTTTTTTAAAGATTTTTTATTTATTTATTTGAGAGAGAGAGAATGAGAGACAGAGAGCATGAGAGGGAGGAGGGTCAGAGGGAGAAGCAGACTCCCTGCCGAGCAGGGAGCCCGATGCGGGACTCGATCCCGGGACTCCAGGATCATGACCTGAGCCGAAGGCAGTCGCTTAACCAACTGAGCCACCCAGGCGCCCTAAAATCTTTAAAATAAAATAAAATAAAATTCTGAGGAAGAATATATGAATAGGACCATCCAGAAATTTGTGACTTTGTGACCAGATTCTAGGTAATATTTCGGTCCAACTGATTAGGAAAGCACCTTTTCTTTTAGTGGAATTAGCTAAAATTATAAAGTCACAGGACCTTGGCACCTGCTATTCCCTCTGCCTACAACACTCTTGTCCAGACGTCTACACAGCTTTGCTCTCTCACTGCCTTTGGGTCTCTGCTCAGTGCTACCTTCTCAGGAAGGCCTTCCCTGACCACCCCCCCCCCCTTAACCCTGGAGGCATCATGCCCACAACAACCTACTTCATCGCTCACCATCCCACCACTTCATCTAATTTACTGTCTCTTCCCATTAAAGGGGGAAGGGGACTCTTCATGTGCTCTGTTCGCTGATACATCCTCAGTGCCAAGAACAACTCCTGACACAGACTAGATGCTCTAAATACAGGATGAGGGAAGACAGATCTCAGGTGTGCCTTTGACTGAATCTTCCCCACAGCTCTCAAGAGCATTTCAGGATGTTAAACACCAGACCTGTCATTATTAAAACTGACAAATAGCACTAAGCTCATATCTGCACATTTTGTTTAAATAAGACTGAATAAACCTAACTTTGGACTGCTTTTGTATTACTGCTAAATAAAATTCAGTTTTTAGAAAGTTATAGTCTACCCACAGTTAGCAACAAAATTTCTATTACAATTTCTCAGCTCCACACTTGAGTTTCTAATCAGTTGGCTCTTCACAAGAGTCTGGATGAGTAAGCCCATGAGTGTTTCAATAAATAACTAGGACAATATTGAAACAAACTGTGTTTAACTCCCAGAGTAACCTAAAGACTTAATTCTACCCAATCGTGAGTTTCTATGCCACAAGAAAGGGAGGGCAATGATCTTCCACACTCCAGAATCAACTAAATCTGGAACTGACTTTTTAAAAATACAAGAAATGTATCCAACCCATTACCTCCTAAGACCTAAGTCCCAATTTTCCAAATAACCACCCCTGCTTTTTCACAGTAGTGCCCCTCTTGTTTTTCCCTTACTGTGGTACCTATACCTGGTAATACCCATACCTCGCTGTGGGAAATGCTGGCCCAGAATGTTTCACTATGCCTTTTAATTTAGTATGTTTGAACATCTGGACTAAATTAGCTAGACTCTGTCTAAATTCACATGATAGAAAATTTCTACATTTCAAGGGCGCCTGGGTGGCTCAGTCGTTAAGCGTCTGCCTTCGGCTCAGGTCATGATCCCAGGGCCCTGGGATCGAGCCTGCCATCGGGCTGGGCTCCCTGCTCAGAGGGAAGCCTGCTTCTCCCTCTCCCGCTCCCCCTGCTTGTGTTCCTTCTCTTGCTGTGTCTCTCTGTGTCAAATAAATAAATCCAAAAAAAAAAAAAAAAAAATTTCTACACTTCAAATGCGACAGTGAAATTTTTAGACAACTTTTAAAAATTCCTAATTCTGGGGCGCCTGGATGGCTCAGTCATTGAGCGTCTGCCTTCGGCTCAGGTCATGATCCCAGGGTCCTGGGATCAAGCCCCACATCAGGCTCCCTGCTCAGCGGGAGGCCTGCTTCTCCCTCTCCCGCTCCCCCTGCTTGTGTTCCCTCTCTCGCTGTCTCTCTCTCTGTCAAATAAATAAATAAAATCTTAAAAAAAAAAAATTCCTAATTCTACATCTCATTTGATTCATTCAACAAACACTTATTGACTATGAACAAGGTACTTTGCCTTAAAATCTCTCTGCATTCAATAAACTACCAATCTAGTAAAAGGCAATAAATGCACAGGTAAATACAAATGCGTTTAGTGTCCTCAGAGGTAACTGCTGTCGCTGGGAGATCAGGGTGAGCTGAATGGAGAAAGCAGCAACAAGCCAGGCCCCAAATAACGAAGAACAGTAGGGTGCTCAGGAAGCAGAACTGGAAGGGATGGGGAGTGGGAAAAGACAAGGATGTGGGAGAAAAAGCCTTCCTGGAAAGCAAAGGTAGGGAGCCAAGGTCCAGATGTGATGTATGAGAAAGTACAAGGTAATGGGAGAAAGGAGGAGGGGACCCAGCTGGAGAGAGGTCCTGCTTGCAAAGCAGGTGGACTCCTCTAGAAGGACTCCCAGTCAGGAAGACCTGAGCGCACACCACCCCCACCCACATAACAGACTGGACGTCCAGACATGGCACAAGAACATGGCTTTGAGGTCATCCTACATCTCTTACCAGTAATGCAGAAGGCATTCAGATGCAGTTGATGAATATAATTTACATACAATTAAAAAAAACCACAAGGGGCACCTGGGTGGCTCAGTTGGTCAAGCACTCAACTCTTGATCTGGGTTCAACGGTCAATATCTCAGGGCTGTGGGATCGAGCCCCGTATGGGGCTCTGTGCTCAGTGCAGAGTCTGCTTGTCCCTCTCCCTCTGCTCCTGCTCCCTCTCTCTCTCCATCTGACTCTAAAGTGAATGAATTAAAAATCTTTAGGGTGCCTGGGTGGCTCTGTTGGTTGGGCAACTGCCTTCGGCTCAGGTCATGATCCCAGAGTCCTCGGATCGAGTCCCACATCGGGCTCCCAGTTCAGCGGGGAGCCTGCTTCTCCCTCTGATCCTCTCCCCTCTCATGCTGTTCCTCTCTCTCTCTCAAATAAATAGAATCTTTAAAAATAAATAAATAAATAAAAATCTTTTAAAAATTACACAAATCAAAAAAACATACAATAACATAAAAATGAAATCATGTTTTTGCATACTTTTTTGTTAACAATACTGAAAAACTTTTTTTTTTTTAAGAGAGGGAGGGGGGATGGGGAGGGGGAAAGAAAGAATTTTAAGCAGGCTCCATGCCCAGCACAGAGTCCAACAAAGGGCTTGATCTCACAACCCTGAGATCATGATGTGAGACAAAATGAAATCAAGAGTTGGGCGCTTAACTGACCGAGACACCTAGGTGCCCTGGAAAAACTTTTTACAACAAAGAATCATGAGAAAAAAATTTAAGGAGGCCAGTGTAATCGGATGTACTTTATTATTTTTCAAAATCTTGGTACAATATTTTGTGTTAAAACCAGATCTTTGGAACACTATAAATTACATAGAAAGCTGGTTTCATTGGCAGCCTTTACTGAAAAAGGTCCCTCTCGTATTTAAATACACACAGATCTAAATGGAAGAAATATATCATTTACACTTACTAAGTCATGCTAATTGATTTTCAATCCCATCAATCAACTACACAAAGATTTTTACTGAAATTCAGCTAGTCAATTTTTATCTTCCTCATAGAGTTCTTTGTTTTTACACAAATCAGAAGGTATCACATTTTTATATTTTTAATAAGTTCAAAAAGAAACTTTACAAAAAGTTTATAGACAGTATAAAAATTTCATTTCCCAGTTTAAGTGTGCAGTAAGAGGACTACTTATATTATTCTTAGCAACAAAACAAAACAGAACAAAACATTGTGGCGACAACTCTAAACATCCACTTTCAAGATGCTTTCTACAGCAAGAGCTTCTTTCAAAAAGCAATTTTCTACTCATTGTTAAAATGTCACCTTTACCTTGAGGGGGCAGATTAAGCGTTTATTTTCTCAAAAATACTGAATTTGCTAGGTAGCTTTCTACTGAAAGCCACTTATTATTACAGAAAAGATCAGCAAATTTAGACCACTCGTCTTTGTGTAAAAGAAAAACATTCAATTCGCCTTCAGAATAGGCAGTGCTTTTAATTTTGCCACAAGATAACCAGATCTTGCCACGTACTTTCATAGTTATTCCCCATCTCATTACAAACCACTGTAAAGATTTACTACTTTTGTAAAGGGCTCAGGCTGATCCCATATATGATTCTGGCTTCAGTTCGTTGCTCTAAGAACTTATGCATCATGTGGTGAGTAAATTTCACATGTGTTGTTCTTTCTGCCATCCTGCTCTATCCAAGCATCTTTTTTTTATATAAATTACAGTGGCTTCTCCATCACTGGTTATTCTAATTTTTCTGCAAACCCTGTTAATTGAAGAAATCATTTCAGGGGCACCTGAGTGGCTCCGTTGTTAAGCATCTGCCTTGGGCTCAGGTCATGATCCCGGGGTCCTGGGATCGAGCCCCGCATCAGACTCCCTGCTCAGTGGGGAGCCTGCTTCTCCCTCTCCCACTGCCTGCTGCTCTGCCTACTTGTGCGCTCTCTCTCTGTATCAAATAAATAAAGTCTGAAAAAAAGAAAAAAAATCATTTCAGAATATATATGCCCCAGGATATTCAGTCTCTCTCTCTCTCTCTCTCACACACACACAGAGTACCAAATCTGAATCTACAAAAAGCCTAACCTGAAATCTGTTTAGAAGCATATGTTTCCATTATCCCAGAATAAACCCCTCCATGTGATGTTTATCATAATTTATTCTAATAATTTAATTTTTCAAATCTTCTGCAATCCTTTCTATGAATACTCCAAAAGTATTTGCTGACAAAGTAATTTATTTATTTTGGTACCATCTTGCTTCCTGTGAACTATTTCATCCTTTTTGCCTACCCACTCCCCCAGTGCTGAAAGAGCAAGCTTCTCCCAGTGGTATGTGGCTTGTCTGTCTCTGAGTGTTAGGTAGGTGTGGCAGATGCTGCAGACTGGCTTGACCAACCCCACAGCTGAGCGCTTTACTTTTGTTCTGGAAGTTATTCTTGGAAGCCCAGTCTAGAGACCTGTTCCACCTGAACTTTCCATAACACTATATACTCCTAATTCTTCATCTTAAATGTCTGTGCAAATTAGCTAGAGTTGCTTATGCAATTAACCTTTTAGACACGTAAAACCTCAGGAGTTCATCCTTAAGCTTAATGAAATTTTATAAAGTACTAGACTGAGTGACCCGTAACTTGAAACACTGCTACAAAATTTACAGCTGCTTCTCACTTGGTTTGTAAATGTTTTGCTGACTATAAAGGCTCGCTACTTTCCTTCCCTAACATCTCAAGGCAAGATAACCACTTTGGACGTGGCTCGTCACTAGTAACCACATTTCAAATAATCTTTGACAGTCGGTTCTCAGCTCTGCTTACATCATTTTCCTAACTTCATTACGTGGCTAACAAAGAGCCTATGCAGAAAGCAGGACTGGTGTTTCTGCCAGCAATTTCCTGATTGTTCCATATGCTTTCATCACTGGCATTGTCTTCAATCCAGGGTTTCTTTGAAGACTACATATTTTGTGAGGGCCAGTTTAATTAAAATTAGCAGAATTCATGAATGTACTTAATGAGTGCTTCTTCAACACGCTGTAAGTAAACAAACTTCCTCTCTTGCCTCAGGATACCTCAGCAATCATGCAAGACTCATGACTCTGAAATACACAGCAAGTGAGGGTGCCAATCTCAATCCACGTAACAAATGGTTGTAAAGCATAACGTCTTACTGGAAAATACAAGGACTAACACGTTCTTCCCGCAGCACCACTACTCCCATGTGTGCCTCTCAGGTACACCTCACTTTAGAGACCCCTGCAGTAGGCAATGGGTAGTCTCTGAAAGTGTGTGACAAAGGACTGAGAATCACAGAATCATAAAGTTGGAAAAGATCTTCAAGATTACCCAGCACCGTCCTACTGACAGATAAGAAACCGTCCAATGCACAACCACATATAGCTAGCATGAGATCTTTGGACAAAACTTATTTTGAGGGGTGCATGGCTGGCTCAGTCGGTGGAGCTTGTGACTCTTGATTTCAGGGCTGAGTTCAAGCCCCACATTGGGTCTAGAAATTACTTAAAAAAAAAAAAAAACTTACAAAAAAAAACTTACTCTGATTAATTAGCTAGCAGATAAACCACTATGCTATTTTGTAATGTAAAGAGAAGAGTTTAGTCTAAACGTGGATAGGCTGAGTTCACTTGTCAGAAATGAGGCAAGAAAGGCCTCAGCCAACCACTCTAGTAACCAAGGACAACCACAATGCTAGAGACAGATTGATCAACATTGGAGTTACTATTATCAGAAATCTCTACCAACATACGCTAAAATTACCAAGTGTAAGAATGAACTCGAGAGAAAGAACTGGATCACCTGCATCAAGGTGAGTATTGTAAATGCAGGAAAATAAGTGAGTGCAACCAAAGACAGGGTAAGAAGGAGAACCAGGACACTGCCCTTTAAAGAAGGCAAAAATGGGTGCCTGGGTGGCTCAGTCCGTTAAGCGTCTGACTCTTGATTTCATTTCGTCTCAGGTCATGATCAGGGTTGTGAGATCAAGCCCTGAGTTGGGCTCTGCACCGGGTGTGGGGCCTGCTTAAGATTCTCTCTCTCCTTCTGCCCTCCCCTCCTCCCCCACCCCCTTGCATGCTCTCTCTCTCTCAAAATAAAATAAAAACAAGGCAAAAGAGAGTTCCAGAAAGGTGTATATAAGAACAAATGCAACAAGCTCAAAGGACAGAACAACAACTATAGGATCTGGTAACGGTATGATCACTTAATGACCTCTGGGAAAGCTGATTAAAGTGGTAGATGGATAAGGAAGTAAAACAGGAACTGAAGATGAAGAAAGTAGAAGGAACCAATATTAACCAATATTATTAACGAGTATTTTCAAGTTATTTAGTGGCAACAGGTAGGACAAGGTCAGATAGAAAGGTACCTGAAATGGTTAAGCAGGTCAAGAGAAGGACTGAGGGGTAAGGGAAGACAGGAAATTCAAATCTGGATGCTAAGGAAACTAACCCAATAAAGGATGAAAGATTCCAGATCCAGGAGAGAAAGAACAGAGGTTTTGAAGAGACCTTAAGGTAAGGTACTCACATAAATTTTGCACTGAGTTTCCATGGGTTAACAGACTCACTGAAATTTATCAGTTAAGAACCCCAGGAATAGGGGTGCCTGGGTGGTTCAGTCGCTAAGCGTCTTCCTTCAGCTCGGGTCATGATACCCGGGTCCTGGGATGGAGCCCCGTGTTGGGCTCCCTGCTCAATGGGAAGCCTGCTTCTCCCTCTGCCTGCTGCTCCCCCTGCTTGTGTTCTCTCGCTCGCTGCCTCTCTCTCTGTCAAATAAATAAATAAAATCTTAAAAAAAAAAAAGAACCCCAGGAATATAAAATTAACTTTGGAAAAAAGGACAATGCTTTCTTCCAAATTTGAAGACAAAGAAGACAACAGATTTCAGGAAAAAAGGGAAAGAGGGAAGAACGGTAGGAGCTCACATCAACTAGACTGGATCCCAGAGCAACGTTTTCTGTGTACTATGTGCTGAGTAAGCCACAGACCTTGGTTTAGAAGAAATGTCCCACTGAGTTAGGGATTACAGTCCAATCTCAGTGCCATGGCCGAGCTGAGGACCGACAGCAAAGGAACCGGGAAGGGCAGCAACAGCCTGGCCTAGGACGATGCAGGCACACTTCCCACAGGGACAGCCCATGGCCTCTTCTGAGGGAGAAGCAGCAGTTAACCAGGCAAAGAAGGGAGAGAAGCCGTGTGCAAAGGCGCAGAGGCGAGAAGGACAGGGCCCACTCACACCGTGCAGGCCGCGTCACACGGGCAGAATGGTGTGACTGCTCCAGGGCCAGACACAGGTGGTGACAGCAGCAGGACAACACTGTGGGAGGAAGTGAAGAGCGAGAAGGAGAACCTCTCCACTCGACCAGAGCGCTGGTCAGCCAAGGCCTGCAAGAGCAAGTGAAGCTGTCACCAAAGGAGAAGCGAGGACTTCCACGTGCTCAGGCAAGCCCAGATTTATGTGTCAAAAGGGTGGAGGCGGCTGTACAAAGAACACTCAAAAAGACTAGCTTACAGAAAGGGATGAGAGTAAGGAGACAAGAAGAGCAGGGGGTTTGTATCTCGGGTGCTCACCGATAAGTGACAAACGCCACCAGGAGATGCAAGAGGGGAGACTGATGAGGACAATTAAAGGGATTTTCCAAACTCAGTTCTTTGGGCCCCGGCTTCCTCAGCTAGCAAATACCGTCTCAGCAAAAAGCATGTGTTCTGTTGTTTTCCCGTACAGTTCTAAAGTTCTATGAGTCTATGATTTGCCAACCCTAGCATTCCAACTGGAATACTGGTGTGGGCATCTGCAAATGTGCAAAACATAAAAAGAACAGTTCAACTCGCAGTTTGTGGACAGGCATTTAATTGTAATGACTGGTTGACAGACCCAACTTTCCTATTAGTCTTTTCTCAAACTGAGATATAACCAACCCGTTATTCTTTTAAAGGAGGGGAGAATGTTGGCAGCAGCTACAATTTAAGCCAATTAATAAGTGATGTTGTTTTTTATGCCTTTAAAAACAGAAGGCAACCACAATATTATAAGCATAGTTAAGAATTCATTTCTGGGATTTCTTTATCTAAAGCAACCAAACAGCTTTGCAAGGGGCTGGTACCTCCCTTCTCTAAGCTGTCCTAGTTCTTGACTAGGGATGCACCTGCACTGACAGGTCCTCACCTTCAGTAGCCTCTAAAGAGAAGGCTAACCTCTCAGCAGGCACTTGTAGAGAACATTTACCCTGCTGGGCTACTTTCACCAGTGGAGTAATTGCCAAGCATTAAGAAAAAAAAAGAAAAGAATTAGAAAAAGAAAGAAAAAAAAGAGTCAGATTGTAACAAACTAAACAATTTCACTGAATTTTGGCATTAATATAAAATTACCACCATACTTTAAACATATATATTAATTAGCTTTTTGTAGAACTTTAGGAAAATAAAAATCTTCCCATCCCATATGAGGCAGCTAAAAATAATTAAAAGTTAAAATTCAGGGCCACTAACTGCAATGTGGTGTCCTAAATTCAGTCTTGGGATAAAAATAGAACATTAGTGGAAAAACTGGTGAAATCAAAATAAAGTCTATAGTTAATATTGTACCAATTTCAATGTCTTGGTTTTAACAAATATACCAAGGTTATATAAGATGTCAACATTAGAGAAAGTTGGCTGAAGGGAGTATGGGAACTCTCTATACTAACTCGATAACTTTTCTGAAAGTCTAAAGTTATTCTAAAATAAAAAGTTTAGGGGCCCCTGGGTGGCTCAGTTGGTTAAGCGACTGCCTTCAGCTCAGGTCATGATCCCGGGTCCTGGGATCGAGCCCCACGTGGGCTCCCTGCTCAGCGGGGAGTCTGCTTCTCCCTCTCCCTCTGCCAATCCCCACTGCTCATGCTCTCTTTCTCACACTCTCTCTCAGATAAATAAATAATCTTTAAAATATAAAAAAAAAAAGCTTATTAAAAAAAAATCCGGGACTGGGGTGCCTGAGTGGCACAGTTGGTTAAGCGTCTGATTCTTGGCTTCACCTCAGGTTGTGATCTCAGGGTGGTGGGACTGAGCCCCAAGTTGGGCTTGTGCTTTGCGCAGAGTCTGCCTAAGATCCTCTCTCCCTCTCAAATAAATAAATCTTTAAAAAAAAAGTCCTGGGCCATAAGAAGTTAAATTCCCAATTTCTCACTCAGTTTCACAATGTAACTAATACTGTACTCAGAATATTTAAGAGTAAAATGTCAGGGCTCCTGCTAGCTCAGTAAGTAGAGCAAGCAACTCTTGATTTCAGGGTTCAAGCACCATGCTGGGTGTAGAGCTTACTTAAAAATAAAATCTTAAAAAAGAGAGAGAGAGAAAGAGAAATGTCCTTTGCATTCTATGAATATATGTGGGAAAAAAGTCAATTTCCACAGGAAATGTGGTAATTCAGTGCCACATACATAATTGGAATTACTCTAAGATAGTTTAGAAACTAAAACTGATTTCTACAGTAAAAATATAAATAAATACATGTTTTGTAGTCCCATGAGATACAAATTATTTGATCCCAACGCACACTGGTTGAAGTCTAATGACAGCTTGTGTCTCCATGCTAGTGTATGAAAGCAGGTGAGTCCAGAAAGCCTACTGGGTCAAGAAAGTCAAACAAAGAAAGCTATGCAATGCACAGAAGCAACTCATACTAGCACCAAATATATATTCAACTAGTAATTAGGCCAGGAAAAAAAGGCCTCAAGTTAATAACTATATTTCACATGTACATTATAATTAAAGGTAAAAACATGAATATAAATAATGAAAATTAATCAAGCGACTATCTGTAAAAAACACACTTCAGGGCGCCTGGGTGGCTCAGTCGGTTAAGTGACTGCCTTCGGCTCAGGTCATGATCCTGGAGTCCCGGGATCGAGTCCCGCATCGGGCTCCCTGCTCAGCGGGGGGTCTGCTTCTCCCTCTGACCCTCCTCCCTCTCCTGCTCTCTGTCTCTCATTCTCTCTCTCTCAAATAAATAAATAAAATCTTTAAAAAAAACAAAAAACAAAAAAACACCTTCAAATATAATTATATAGGTAGGTTAAAATTACAGGAACAGGAAAGATACACCATGCAAGTATGGATTAAAAGAAAGCTAGAGTGGCTATGCTGGTATCAGATAAAGCAGACTTAAGAGCCAAGAAAACCATCAGGGGTAAGAGGAACATAATTAAATGACAAAAGGGCCATTTCACCAAGAAGACAGAACCATCCTAAATGTATATGCACCAAACGACAGAGTTTCAAAATACATGAAGCAAAAATGAAACAAACTCTGAGGAGAAATCAAGAAATCCACAATTTTTCGGGCGCCTGGGTGGCTCAGTCGTTAAGCGTCTGCCTTTGGCTCAGGTCATGATCCCAGGGTCCTGGGATCGAGTCCCACATCGGGCTCCCTGCTCGGCAGGAAGCCTGCTTCTCCCTCTTCCACTCCCCCTGCTTGTGTTCCTGCTCTCGCTATATCTCTCTCTGTCAAATAAATAAATAAAATCTTAAAAAAAAAAAAAAGAAAAAAAAGAAATCCACAATTTTAGCTAATTTCAACAATACTCTTTCAGCAACTAAGTACCAGTAAGGAAAAAATCAGCAAGAATATAAAAGACTTAAAAAAAATCATCGCTGACTGGATCCAAATGACATGCAGAGAACACTCTACTCAATAATAGAATATATATGCTTTATGTGCATAAGTAATATTCACCAAGATAGACCATAAAACTTTAAAATTTTTTTTAAGAATTAAAATCATACAGGGCGCCTGGGTGGCTCAGTTGGTTAAACGACTGCCTGCGGCTCAGGTCATGATCCTGGAGTCCCGGGATCGAGTCCCACATCAGGCTCCCTGCTCAGCAGGGAGTCTGCTTCTCCCTCTGCCCTCTTCCCTCTCCTGCTCTCTGTCTCTCATTCTCTCTCTCTCAAATAAATAAAAATCTTAAAAAAAAAAAAAAGATTAAAAAAAAAGAATTAAAATCATACAAAGCATGTTTTCTGATTATACTGGAATAAGACTAGAACTCAGGAACAGAACGATAACAGGAAATTAACCAACATACTTCTAAATAACCTGTGAGTCAAAGAGGAAATTCAAGAAAAATTAGAAAATATTCTAAATTGAATTAAAATGAAAGTACAACATACCAAAATTTGTGAGATATAGCAAAAGCACAGCTTATAGGGAAGTTTATAGCACTAAATATATGTTAGAGAAAAAAAGAATGGCCTCAAATCAATAATCTAAGCTTCTATCTTAAGGAATTAGAGAAAGAAAAATTGAAATAAGCCCAAAGCAAGTAATAAAGCAGAGGGAAAAAAAAAAGATCAAAATCAAAAACAGAAAAATAGGGGGGAAAAAAAAAATCAATAAAACAAAAAGCTGGTTCTTCAAAAAGATTAAAAACTTGAGGAACTATACAGCCACTCTGGAAAACAGTATGGAGGGTCCTCAAAAAGTTAAAAGCTACGCTATGACCCAGCAATTACACTACTAGGTATTTACCCAAAGGATACAAACATAGTGATCCAAAGGGGCATGTGCACCCCAATGTTTATAGCAGCAAAGTCCACAATAGCCCAACTATGGAAAGAGCCCAGATGTCCATCGACAGATGAATGGATAAAGATGTGGCATACACACACACACACACACACACACAAAGTGTAATACTACACAGCAACCAAAAGAAAAAGAAATCTTACCATTTGCAACGATGTGGATGGAACTAGAGGGTATTATGCTAAGCGAAGTAAGTCAACCAGAAAATAATTATCATATGATTTCACTCATATGTGGAATTTAAGAAACAAAACAGAGGATCATAGAGGAAGGGAGGGAAAAATAAAATAAGATGAAATCAGAGAGGGAGGGCGCCTGGGTGGCTCAGTTGGTTAAGCGACTGCCTTCGGCTCAGGTCATGATCCTGGAGTCCCTGGATCGAGTCCTGCATCGGGCTCCCTGCTCGGCAGGGAGTCTGCTTCTCCCTCTGACCCTCCCCCCCTTCATGTGCTCTCTCTCATTCTCTCTCTCTCAAATAAATAAATAAAATCTTAAAAAAAAAAAAAGAAATCAGAGAGGGAGATAAACCATAAGAGACACTGAACTCTAGGAAATAAACTGAGGGTTGCTGGAGGGAAGGTGGGTGGGGGATGGGGTAAATGGGTGATGGGCATTAAGGAGGGCATGTGATGTAATGAACACTGGGTGTTATATATAACTGATGAATCACTGAACTCTACCTCTGAAACTAATAACCTACTATATATTAATTAATTGAACTAAACTAAACTAAAAAACAGTTGAGGAACCCCTAGCCAAGACTGGCTGGAAAAAAAAAAAGAATTAATCAATATCAAGAATGAAAGAGGGGACATCACTGCAGAACCCCACAGACATATTACACATTATATTACAATACTACAGACAACTCTACACACTTAAATTCAACAACTTAGATGAAATGGGCCAATTCTTTGAAAAGTACACACTACAACAGAGAGAAAGGAATAATTCCTAAGTAACTTAATGAGGCCAACATTATACTGATACCAAAACCAGGCAAAGACAACATTATAAGAAAACCACTGACAGGGGTGCCTGGGTGGCTCAGTTGGTTAAGCAACTGCCTTTGGCTCAGGTCATGATCCTGGGGTGCCAGGATCGAGTCCCGCGTTGGCCTCCCTGCCCGGCAGGGAGTCTGCTTCTCCCTCTGATCCTCCCCCCTCTTATGCTCTCTCTCTCAAATAAATAAAATCTTAAAAAAAAAGAAAAAGAAAAAGAAAACCACTGACATATATTTCATGAAAACAAATGCAATTAAGCCCAACAAAATATTTCTAAACTGAATCCAGCAACTAAAAAAGAGTGATATACCATGACAAAGCAGGGTTTATTCCAGGAATGCAAAGCTGGTTCAATATTCAAAAATCAATGATGTGATCTACCACATTAACAGTCTAATGAGGAAAAACTACATGATCATATTTGATTCAAAAAAGTATTTGATAAAATCCAACATCCATTAATTAAACTCTCAGCAAACCAGAAGCAGAAAGGAATTTCCTCATCCTAATAATGGGCATCTACAAAAATCTACAGCAGACATACTTTATGGTGAAATACTGAATGCTTTCACCCTAAAATCGGGAACAAGGAAATTGTACTAGAAGTCCTAGCCAGTGCAATGAAGGAAAAGAGAGAAAAGGCATACAGAATGGAAAACAAGAAAAAAATCACTACTCAGACACCATGACTGTCTATGCAAAAAATCCCAATTAATCCACCCCAAAACTCCCAGAATATGATTTTAGCTAGATCAAAGGATTTTACCTTATCAAAGGTAAACACACAAAATTTAATTACATTTCTACATACTAGTAATTAATAAATGAAACCAAAATTTTTCAAAAACACATTTACAAAAGTTGACCAAAATACTTATATATAAATCTAACAAGGCATGTACAGAATCCATGTGCTGGAAATGACAAAACACCAATGAAAGAAGTCAAACACAAATTGAATGTCAATTATATCTTAATTAAAAAAAAAACAACAACAAAATCAAAGATCACCAAACAGGGGCGCCTGGGTGGCTCAGTTGTTAAGCGTCTGCCTTCGGCTCAGGTCATGATCCCAGGGCCCTGGGATGGAGCCCCGCATCGGGCTCCCTGCTTAGTGGGAAGCCTGCTTCTCCCTCTCCACTCCCCCTGCTTGTGTTCCCTCTCTCGCTGTCTCTCTTTGTCAAGTAAGTAAATAAAATCTTTAAAAAAATAAATAAAGTTGGAGAATTTCTTTAAAGAAATCACTTTGCTCAATTTTAAGACTTGCAGTAATTAAAACATGTGGTATAGGCAATGAAATAGACCTATAAATCAATGGAACAGAATAGAGAATACAGAAATAACCCACTCAAATAAGGTCAACTAACTTCTGACAAAGGTGTAAAGTCCATTTAATGGAGAAAGATTATCCTTTCAACAAATGGATTTGGAACAACCTGATATCCATGTGGGGAAAAAAAAAATGCCCACCTGAATCTGATACCTTATATAAAATTAACTCAAAAAGAATCACCGATCTAAATGTAAAACTATGAAACTTCTAGAAGAAAACATAGGGGAAAAAATCTTTATAACCTGAAGTTTTATAAAACAAAGAGTTCTTAGATGACACCAAAAACTGTGATTCATAAAAGAAAAAACTGGTAAGCTGAACTTCATCAAAATTAAATATTTTTCTTTGAAAAAAAAGTTAGTAGAATAAAAACACAAGTTATAGACTGTAAGAAAATGTTTGCAAATTACATATCCATCATAGGACTCCTATCCAAAATTATAAACAACTCTCAAAACTCAAAAGAAAATAACTCAATTAAAAATAGGCAAACTCTGAATAAATACTTCACCCAAGAGGATACAAGAACAGCAAACAAACACATGGAAAGTGTTCAATATCAGTAGTCATTAGGGAAATGCAAATTAAAACCACACCACACCTATTAAAATGCTTAAAATAAAAACTGACAATATCAAGTGCTAGCAAGGACGCACAGTAACTGGAACTCTCATACATTGCTGGTGGGAAGTCAAAAACGTAAAGCCACTCTGAAAAATAGTTTGGCAGTTTCTTATAATATTACCATATGACCCAGTGCCCACTCCTTAGAAAAATGAAAATTTACTTCCATACAAAAACCTGTACACAAATGTTTATAGCAGCTGTATTCATTTTCACCAAAACCTGGAAAGAAGCTCAACGTCCACCACTGGGAAAATGGATAAACTATGGTATATCCATACAATGGAATACTACTCAGTAGTAAAAAGGAACAACTCAGATGAGTCTCAAAGTTGTTATGCATGCTGAGTGAAATAAACCAGTGTGAAAAAGTTACATACTGTATGATTCCATTTAAATGACTTCTCCAAAAGATAAAATCATAGTAACAAAGTACTGGCTGCCAAGAGTTTAGGGGTGGGAGAGAGTGTGATCGCACAGGGATTGCATGAGGGAGCTTTTGTGGGTAATAAAACTGTTCTGTATCCTGATGGTGGTAGTGGATACATTAATCTCTATATGTGTTAAATCCAAAGGCCCGTACATTTTAAAATATCAATTCCACTACATGTTAATTTTTTAATTAGTATAAAACAAAACCACTTAGAAAAACTGCCTGGCAGTATCTACTAAAGTCAAACTGCATGTATACTTAGCAATTCCACTCCAGATATATATGGATATATACTCGACTGAAATGATTACTCATGTCCACCAAAAGACATGTACAGGAATGTGCATATCAGCCAAAAAATAAAATAACCTATATATATGTCCATCAATATTAGAATGAGTAATCTGTGGTATATTCACACAATGGAAAACTGCATGCCATCAAAGAGAACAATGAGGGCACCTGGGTGGCTCAGTTGGTTAAGCGACAGCCTTCGGCTCAGGTCATGATCCTGGAGTCCCAGGATCGAGTCCCGCATCGGGCTCCCTGCTCGGCAGGGAGTCTGCTTCTCCTCTGACCCTCCCCCCTCTCATGCTCTCTCTCTCTCTCAAATAAAAAAAAAAAAAAAGAGAGAACGATGAATTGCTACCTCAACAACATGGCTGCATCTCAATATTCAGCCAAAGAGCACTGGCAGAGTATTTTCACATGAAATTTAAATATAGCCAAAATGCACAAGAACAGTGGTAGGGATGACTGCAAAGGGGAACAAGGGAGCATTCTAGGGTACTGGGAATATTCTATTTTATATCTTGATATATTGGTTATGTGGGTGTACACATACATAAAATACTGAATCACAGAGGTGCTCTTTGCAGCTTCACCAAACTGTTAATCTTAGTTAAATCACATAAGGTTCGAACACTACATCAAACACTAAAGATGTATGAGATGTATGGTGATTAACATAACAATAAAAAAGTTTAAAAAAAAGAAAAAAATCACATAAGGTTCTAGATCTTTTTTTTTTTTTTAAAGATTTTATTTATTTATTTGAGACAGAGAGAATGAGAAACAGAGAGCATGAGAGGGAGGAGGGTCAGAGGGAGAAGCAGACTCCCTGCCGAGCAGGGAGCCCGATGCGGGACTCGATCCCGGGACTCCAGGATCATGACCTGAGCCGAAGGCAGTCGCTTAACCAACTGAGCCACCCAGGCGCCCAAGGTTCTAGATCTTTATCTGACATACTTCCTCAGGTCACTAAGGCAAATGTGAACTAGAAAGTTATGACTGAACCTCATTTCATCACGGCAGCAATTTCTGCAACACACCCAATGTACCCCAAAATCAATGTTAACTATATCATCTAACTATAAATATACTGTAGAACAGCCTTTAAACATTACTAATGCCATCTCCTTCTTACCACCTTTTTTTTTTTTTTAAGATTTTATTTATTTATTTGAGAGAGAGAGAACGAGAGAGAGAGAGCAGGAGAGGGAGGAGGGTCAGAGGGAAGAGAAGCAGACTCCCCGCCGAGCAGGGAGCCCGATGTGGGACTCGATCCCAGGCGCCCCTCCTTCTTACCACCTTTTCATGAATGAAAAGGACTTACGTTATTACAAATGCCCCCTACACTACAACAGGTTTCTGACTTTACAACTTTAATATCGCTGCTTGAAAATGTACTTTGATCCCTACCCCCAAATGGCTTCCTTTTATAAATCTCTAACAGCATTTCAAAAATAGCTCTAAAATTCCCTTTTGAGCTATGAGTGTAAACTATATGTAATTTGATATTCCAACAGCTAGTGACATGGGTCAATTTCCATAATAGAGGAATTCTGGTTTTTGTAAATAATATGTGCATGACTGAATTTTGTACACCTATTCAGAAAACAGAATTCTGCTGGTGTAAATATTATTATTTTGTATATAATACCTAAATGTTTAACTGTTAAAAGGTGGAAAAAGCCAAAATCAGTTTAATTTTGGGGAAAAAAAATGTGGGGCATCTGGGTGGCTCAGTCAGTTAAGCGTCTGCCTTCAGCTCAGGTCATGATCCCAGAGTCCCGGGATCGAGCCCAGCATCCGGCCCCTTGCTCTATGGGGAATCTGCTTCTCATCTCCCTCTGCCTCTCCCCAACCCCACCACTTGTGTGTGCACACTCTCTCTCGCTCAAATAAATAAAATCTTAAAAAAAAAAAAAAAGAAAAAAAATGTTAGTAATATCAGGTTGTAAAAATACCATTCACCTTTTTGCTCCTCAAGTAACGCTCATTTTAGAAAAGTCTTAAAGCTTGAGGTATGTGCATAAAGGAAAAAAGAAAGCCATCAGACTTTCCACCACAAAATATTTTGATGGATATCCTATCAGACTTTCCTATGCAAATATATATGCCCACAGATATTTTACAAAAGTAGGTCTGTACTACAAACGTTTTCTATTTTGTAAGCTTCCTTCTTTACTTAATACATCATGAATGTTATGAAAATTACATTTAAAATAGAAATGCAGGGGTGGGGATGCCTGGGTGGCTCAGTCGGTTAAGCGTCTACCTTCAGCTCAGGTCATAATCCCAGGGAGCCTGCTTCTCCCCCTGCTTCCGCTCTCTCTCTCTCTCTGACAAATGAACAAATAAAATCTTTTTAAAAAAGAAAAAAAGAAATGTAGGGGCGCCTGGGTGGCTCAGTCGGTTAAGCATCTGCCTTTGGCTTAGGTCGTGATCCCAGGATCCTGGGGATCCAGCCCCGCATCGGGCTCCCGGCTCAGTGAGGAATCTGCTTCTCCCTTTCCCTCTGCCTCTGCCTCCACCCCACCCTCTGCCCCGGGCTTGTACTGTCTTTTGCTCTCTCTCTCTCTCAAATAAATAAATAAAATCTTTAAAAAGATAAAATAAAATAGAAATGCAAGGGGTGCCTGTGTGGCTCAGTCAGTTAAGCGTCTGCCTTTGGCTCAGGGCATGATCCCGGGGTCCTGGGATGGAGCCCCATGTCAGGCTCCCTGCTCAGCGGGGAGCCTCCTTCTCCCTCTCCCTCTGCCCCTCCCTGCTCATGTTCTCTCTTGCTCCCTTGCTCTCTCTCTCTCTCTCAAAAAAAAAAAAAAAAAAAAAAAAAATATATATATATATATGTATTTTTAAAGACAGAGAAATGCAAAATAATAAGATATATTCACAATACCCTTCACCTACCAACTTTTCTTTTTAGGGCAAAACCTTTATTGTCACATCAGAACAGACCACCAAACAAGGCTATTAGAATAAGGCCTTGTCCAAGATGCAGCCATGTCCACCGTTCTTAACTGTATACGGTTTTCCCATTCCACAAGTGGAAAAAGCTTGATCAATAACAAGTATCCTGTGGCAAAGTCCCTAATAAGTCCACCCCATGGGGCGCCTGGGTGGCTCAGTCGTTAAGCGTCTGCCTTCGGCTCAGGTCATAATCTCAGGGTCCTGGGATCGAGCCCCACATCGGGCTCCCTGCTTGGCGGGAAGCCTGCTTCTCCCTCTCCTACTCCCCCTGCTTGTGTTTCCCTCTCTCGCTGTATCTCTGTCAAAAAATAAATAAAATCTTAAAAAAAAAAAGTCCACCCCAGCCTCCTGGAAAATAATGATCATGTACATACATAGCACTGTGTGTCACCAGGCACTGTTTGTTTAATTCTTACAATAATCCTAAAAGCTAGGTGCCATATCACTTAGGACACCAAAGCAGCATGAGGTTTGACACCCTGCCTAAGGGCACAGAGCCTATCAAATTTGTATACCCATGTTTTGGTGGGCAAAAGACTCTAAGCTAAATGAGGTTTTCCTACTTCCCCGAGCCTTTGCTTCTATGTAGAAACCATTCACACGCAGAGAGGCCCTTTTTGCCTGAGGAGCTGCCTTGATGAAAGTGGTCCTAGGACTAACACTCAGGGCTGTGCCCAGCACACAGGACCCCTCCTGAGAATCAAGACAGTCCTTCCACTCTTCTCTCTCAGGCACCTTTTGCTCTGGTGACTCTACATAGAATGGAAAGATGCACCCCTGGAATCAATCATAAGCTTCTCCCAGAAATGGAGGGCCGGTACCCATTCCTTGTTACTTGTTACACTGTTTTGGGTGCCTCTTCTGCACAAGACAAGGTGCCCCCAAAGAGTTCACCAGCTATGCGGAAACAATTCAGAGGCTTCAGAATTACAATAAGAATTTTTGTGATCAGCGTCAAGAACACCTGTAACCAGAAATATTTGCGAAGAGGAGCACCTGGGTGGCTCAGTCAGTTAAGTGTCTGCCTTTAGCTCAGGTCATGATCCCAGGGTCCTGGGATGGAGCCCCGTGTTGGGCTCCCTGCTCAGAGGAGACTGCTTCTCTCCCTCTGCCTGCCGCTCCTCCTGTTTGTGTGTGAACGCCCTCTGTCAAATAAATAAAATCTTAAAAAAAATTTTTTGAAGGGGGCGCCTGGGTGGCTCAGTCTTTAAGCGTCTACCTTCAGCTCGGGTCGTGGTCCCGGGGTCCTGGGATCCAGCCCCGCCCCGCATCTGGCTCCCTGCTCAGCGGGAAGCCTGCTTCTCCCTCTCCCACTCCCCTGCTTGTGTTCCTTCTCTCGCTGTGTCTCTGTCAAATAAATAAAATCTTTAAAAAAATTTTTTTGAAAAAAAAAATTGCTTGCAAAGAATTTTTAAAGTTCAAGATGTAACTTTAAAACGTTAAAATACAGTAAAAGAGAATGTTTCTTAAGGTGCAGTCACAAATCAATTGGTACACAGTAAAGTAATTCTGTGCACTACAACCACTTTATTAATGAAATGGAATAGAATAAAAAAGACAAAGTGTCAGAATATCATTTCGTAAAACTTTTGTGTAAGTGTAAGCAGGCACTGTAGGTCTTAATATATCTTATTTCTTACAGGCGGTCATAGTCAAAAACCTTGATTCATAAGTTTAACAGAATACGACAGTCCTGTCAAAAATCATACTAGATAGGGGGGCCTGGGTGGCTCTGTCAGCTGAGAGTCTTCTGGTTTCGGCTCAGCTCACGATCTCATGGGCAACAGACTCCCGCTGGACATGGAGCCTGCTTGAGAGTCCCTCTCTCCCTCTCCCGCTTGCAAGCACTCTCCCCCTTTCACTCTCTAAAAAAATAAAACAATAATAATAATACTCGATAGAAGGTTATGAGTTTGACTAATGCAATTAAAATAATAAACTAATAAACTAAAGAAAGATTATTTTACCTAAATATTGCAAAGTAAATGGGATTTATTCAAACCTAAAATAATGGTACCACAAACTTGTTTTTATTGAGTTGACAGAAATGGTATATTGTACACCAAGCTACAGCAAATATTATCAACATTTTTGGAAAGGATTTGCATAGACAGACCTCCTACCCTCACCTCCCCAGCAGCAGCAAACACTGCCCTTAATTTACAGCCCAAAGATCCAAACGCCCAAACCTCATTCTTGATCCCAACCACTGTACCTGTTTCTCTCTCCAGGATATTGGAAAGGGGCAGCCTCTGGAGGCTGAAGTCCAGGGCCACGGTCCAGGATCCCAAACAAAGGTAACAATACCACCTAAAGAAAGCTCCAACAACTGCACTTACTCCACCACAGAGAAGGCTGGACATCCTCTAAACTGAAACCAAAGTACACATACATTACTGTATGTTCACTTACTAGCAAAAGCATCAGAAAGCCATCCCGTATGCAATCATTTCTCTCATCTGCTCTCATTACATACCATTCCAACACAATATTTAGAATCTTGCATAAAATAATTTTTTTAAGATTTTTATTTATTTATTTGAGAGAGAGAGCACGAGTGGGGAGGAAGGGCAGAGGGAGAGGGAGAATCAGGCTCCGGATGGGACTCGACCCCAGGACCCTGGGACAGGACTTGAGCAGAAGGCAGCGCTTAACCGTCTGAGCCACCCAGGCGCCCCCATAAAACCATCTGTGTCATAATTTGGCACACCGTACTCCTGATGAGGCTCTCTTGTCACTGCAAATGTCTTCTAAACAATCTACGCGTTCTAACCACCCAACTTTCTCGAGGTCCGTTACCATTCAGGAGCCACTAGAAGGGCTGGAAACGGCTCTGTCACCCGCCCAGCCTCGTACTACCGCTGCGTCTTCTCAAGTGTGGGGACCAGCAGCGGAACAAAGGTGCAGCAACACACAACGGAAGATGCAGCGTGTGCCCGCTGCTTTCATAAACCGAAGAAAGTACTTTCCACATTCCTTGAGTTCAAACACCGAACATACGCCCGAGGAACCAGACGACTCATGTCCCCCAAAACTTTTTAAGAAGCAGGACTCCGGAAGGCTGTCAGGTAGCTTTCCAATGACCAGATCAGAGCAGAGAAAGAAAACTTCAAGGCTGGCGCTGTTCGGCCACCACTTGCAAGGGACGCAGAGGGGAGGCACCGAGAAAGGCCGCTCGAAAGCACTCTCGGCGACCCAGGGAAGCCCCGCTCGTCACCTGACTCGTAATTATCCTGGAATTGCACACGAGCGATTTCAAGGACGAGCTCCGCGCGGGGCGACATGGCACCACCCCCGGGTCCGTGACAGCGACGCGCAGGTGGCAGAGGCACAGGCAGCCCCGCGCGCCGCACCCAGGAGACGCCGGCACCTGGCGCGGGCAGCCGGCCGCCCCGCGCTCGCCGTGCCCGCGGGAGGGCTGTCACGGCGCAAGCCGCCCGCGGCCCCCGGCCGCCCCGGGCCCGCGCGGCCCCCGGCCCCGGCGGGAAGCCCGCCCGCGTCGGC
>NW_023270323.1:79983032-80126805 GCF_011800145.1 Mirounga leonina
GTTGCCCCCGCCCGAGCTGCCGCCGCCGCCCCGCTTGTTCTTCCGGCGCTTGGCCCCGCGCTTGGCGTCGGCCGGGCTCATGGCGGGCGGGCGGGGAGAGGGCGCGGAGCGGGCGCGGGGCCGCGGGCGGCGGCGGAGGGCGGGGAAGGCGGGGAGGCTGAGGCGGCGGCGGGGCGCTGCGGCCGGCCGAGGGCGGGGGGCGCTGCGCGGGGTCGCCTCCGGGCGGGGAGGGCCGGGCGGGCGGGAGCTGCGGGGAGGCCGCTGGGCGGGAGGAACGGCGAGTCCACCGGGCCCGGCGCCGCCGCTGACCAGAGTTAGAGTCCAATATGGCGGACACAAGGGGAAAGGGATCCCAGTTTACGTCGGGGGAGGGGGAAGGAGCGGCGGGGAGGGGGAGGGGTGTGGGCGCCCTCCCCCCCCGCCTTACTCCGCCCTCCCGAACGCCGCTCCCCCTCTGCCTCGCCCACCCCCTCCCGCCGTTAACGAGGGCCGGCGCGCAGGGCACGCCGGGAGTCGGAGTCCATGCGCCCGCGTCCCCGCTGAAGCACACGGCGGGATGACCACGATTCCCGTCAGGCCGCGCGCAGCCGATCGCCCGGGCGCCGCGAGAGGCCGGGCCGGAGTGGGCGGGGGGGAGCGGGCTGAGTCGGTGACGACACCGGCGCTCTCCGCACCGCCCGGCCACGCCCGCGTCGCTCAGCCTTCTGGGAGTTGTAGTTGGGTGGAAGGGCCAGGACGGCGCGAGGCTCCGTCGCCCGCAGTGGACGAACTACAGGACTGGAGGCGAGGAGTTCCGCCTCATTGACAGGCACGCACACGCCCCGGCGCCCTGCGGCCCGCCCCCCGCCCCCTGAGTGCCGCAGGCCGGTCCGGCCCCCGGGATGCGCCGGCCCGGCCCCCGGGATGCACCGGGCCGGCAGCCGGGCTCGAGCCCGCCGGGAGTGGCCCGGTGACCTTGGTCGGGCTCTGGGTTCGAGGGCGCCTCCTCCACTTGCAGGCTGTGACCTTGGGCCGGTCCCCTAGCTCGAGTCCAGGTGACTCGCTGGGCACAAGAACAACCTGCCTCGTGGGCTTGGGTGGGGTTCCGGAGGGCGCCGGGCCTGGCGGGGCGCGGGGCTCCTGCCCCGAGAGACAGCCGCCATCGGGCCGGGGTCCGCCCTGGGCGATGGAACAGCCTGCGCAGAGCAGTCGTGACAGCGCCAGGGCCCCGCACACCTGTCGGTTAGCCTAGAAGCCCTGGGCCTGCGGGCGCCCTTCCCGAGCCCGCCCTCTCCCTGCACCCGCGTTTAGCCGCCGCCCGGCGCTCCTGGTGCCTTGCGACCCGGATCCCGTATGGTCCCGACATTTCTCACGACCTCGCGTTTACCCACCTCACGGGCTGTGCACCGGGTCAGACCCTCCCGGGCCTTCCCGTGCTCTCTGCCCCGCGGGGCTTCAGACGCTCGGGTCAGAAATCTGAGCTCTCCGCCTGGACCTCTCCTCCCTGGGCCGCCTTGCCCATCATCAGCCAGTCCCAGGTACAGTTCTGCCCTTAGGACAAAAGGGGTCCCTTGCCGAAGCCCTGCGTTCCCGAGCGTCCCTCCTATCACAGTCCTCGAGACAGCAAAGACATCTTTTCCCCTCTGGTTCTGTGGGTGGTTACAGGGCCGAGATACCGTTAGCTGTGGGCCTGTCCATAGCTCATTGCCGAGCCTCACCTTCGCCGCAGCTGCAGCCACAGCCTTCTCATCCTCTGACCCATTCTTCATGACAAAACCAGAATGAGCTATGATCAAATCAATCTCTGCTTAAAGGCCTTCAGGAACTCTACTTGTCAGCAAATAAAGTCCCCTCACCCCTCCCAGAGGGTTTTGGATGACCCTGCCCTGCAGATAGTGGTTGAGAGAGTGGGTGGGGGGCGCCTGCCTGGCACTCCTTCTTTGGCACTCCCCCAGGTAGGCAAAGTCTTGGGCTGCTTCCCACCCCACAGGGGCTGGGTCATCCCAGACACTCCCTTCTCCCACAGCACCTATGCTTTCCCTTGTCCTGGTATTCACCAGTAACCCCAGAGAAGTCTTAGGGGACTGGGAGGGCATGGGAGTGCCCTCCTCATGCATCTCTAAATCCCAGCTCCTGCTAAGCAAGGGCTGGGCACATACCAATCTAGTATTTGCTGGATGAATGGGTGACATAATAATCACCATTTATCAAGTAATTATGTACCAGCCACTCTGCCTGCTGCTATATCATCTCATCTAATTCACATAACCACTCTTGAGATAGGCACCATTAGTCCTATATTATGGATGAGAAACTGAAGTTCATAGATGTTAAGGGATTTGCCCAAAGTCATCCTGATAGATGTGGGGCCCAGATTCCAACTCAGGTGTGGCTCTGGTATGACTTTTGGGTTCTGGCTGGGCACAGGGGGACACAATTGGGAGTTCATCTGAGGACCTGGGACAGAGGAAGCTTCTGTGAGGAAGTGAACTAAGCCAGAGCCAGTCATTCACAGAACAAAGGACTTTCAGCAATGCAAGACTCTGCAGCACAGAAAAGCTCCACATGTCCCAGGAAACTACAAAAGCCACTGTGGCTAGAGCAAGTGAAAATGGCAGAAGCTGCAGGTTTTATTTTAAATGAAGCTGGGAGCTATGGAAGGTTCTGAACAGAGTATCAGGGTAGGATGTATATTTTTGAGAGAACTATGGCTGTTGTGTGGACAATGGAGGTCAGGGGAGCAAGTCCAGGACACTCGTGACCACCTTGTAGGGAATGGAGAGGGTGCTTCTGGCAAACGAGTGATGAAGTTTCATTAGCTCCCCCATAAGAAATTAAGGGACAAAAATTAAATACTAAGACAAAAGATTTTGTCTGGTATGGCTGAGCTTTGGAGGGCCAAAACCATTGTAATATTTAAAATTTGTTTCTCACCCTAAGAATCCATTTTCACCCCCTTGAGGGATGTATTTGCATCCTCCGGAGAAATAGAACGCGCGCGCGCGCGCGCATGTGTGTGTGTGTGTGTGTGTGTGTGTGTGTGTGTAAGAGAGAGAGAGAGAGAGAGACTGAGATTTATTATAAGGAATTGGATCACACAATGATGGAGGATGGCAAGTCCTGAAATCTGCAGGCAGCAAGCTGGAGACCCTGTTCAAGTCCAAAGGCCTGAGAACCAAGAGGGCCAATGGTGTCACTCTAGTGCAAAAGCCAGGAGGTTGGAGACCCAGGAAAAGTTGATGTTTCAGTTTGAGTCCCAAGGTAGGAAAAAACCAATGATCCAGCTCAGAGGTACTTGGGCAGCAGGAGTTCCATCTTTTTTCCCTTCTATTCAGGCCCTTTTGTTCTATTCAGGACTTCAACTGATTGGATGAGTCCCGTTGACATTGAAGAGGGCAATCGCTTTACTCAGTTTACTGATCCAAATGTTAATCTCATCCAGAATCATATTTGACCAGATGTCTGAACACCCTATAGCCCAGTTAGGTTGACACATGAAATTAACCATCACAAGGGAGAATGTAGGATGTAAAAGTCAGAAAGGGTCTTGTTTATTTGTAGAAGTAAGAGCAGCTCAGTCCAGCAGGAGCATGAGTGGTCACAGGGAGGTGTGGGCAGTGACCCTGGAGAGATTTAGGCTTGGAGATGGCCCCTCAGAGCACTCATGACCCTGGAAGTCTCTTAGAACTGATTTGCGGGGAAAGGCAGCATATGTTGGACATTTTTTTGTAAAAGTAAAGTTTTATTACTTCCATAATGCAGTAAATATTGTTGACCAAGCTATGAATATGTACTAAAAACACAGGACAACTTTTAATGAAAAGTTAGATAAGTTAATTATCTCACAATTCATTACCAGTAAACATTACATCATAATGAATCATTACCTAGAAAGCCTTTCCTAATTTCTGGCTTTATTAAGTCTGCAGAAAGAACGGTTGGACACCCTGTGCTCAGGCCATTCCTTGCCCCAAGCAGAACCACAGCAGCAAGCTTTTGAACCCAAGCAGGGGACAGGGAATTCTCTGCAGAAACTTACAATGTGAGAATGGATATGAACATACTATTGTTTGGGGGCCCAAAGAATTAGGCAGTTCTTGATGCTCACCCAAAATTGAAGCTTGTAGGTCAGTAAGCTCTACCCATGTGGATCTCCTAATCAGCTTTTACATGTCACTTGTAAACATGAGGAATAGTCAAGGATCACCAGTCATTTAAGAAACGGCTCAGGGCGCCTGGGTGGCTCAGTCATTAGGCGTCTGCCTTTGGCTCGGGTCATGATCCCAGGGTCCTGGGATCAAGCCCCGCACTGGGCTCCCTGCTCGGCGGGATGCCTGCTTCTCCCTCTCTCACTCCCCCTGCTTGTGTTCCCTCTCTCGCTGTGTCTCTGTCAAATAAATAAATAAAATCATCATAAATAAATAATAAATGAATGAATGAATGAATGAATGAATGAATGAATGAATGGCTCAAGGCCAGATACAAGAAATGTGTGGCAAGGGGGGCAGGCAAAGAAAGCGTTAATGGAAGTAATGAAAAAAATTTCAAAAAGCTGCTAATAGCCTGAAAGATGTTTAAGAAAGGAGTCCCCAAAACTAAAAATATAGCCAAAATTGTCAAATTCAGCAGAAGGGTTGCAAGATAAAGTTCAGGAAATTATCCAGAAAGTGTAACAGAAAAAGACACAAAATCATAGAGAAATGAGACTTAGACGTTCAAATCAGGAGATCCAACAACTTTCTAAGAGTTCTAAGGAAAAAAGTGGAGAGAAATAAATTTTGGGGACACCTGGGTGGCTCAGTCGGTTGAGCGTCTGCCTTCTGCTCAGGTCATGATCCCAGGGTCCTGGGATCGAGTCCTGCATCGGGCTCCTTGCTTAGCGGGGAACCTGCTTTTCCCTCTACCTGATGCTCCCCCTTGCTTGTGCTCTCTCTCTTGCTCTCTCTGACAAATAAATAAAAATCTTTTAAAAAAATAACTTTTGAAAGAAATAGTACAATTTAACAGAAATAAGGATTTGAGTGTTCAGAGTCCACCCAAAGATGGTGACTAATTGTGGAAAACCAGATATAAACAAAACAGTCTAAAACATAAAGAAAAAAAGGAAACCACATTAAAAAAAAGCAGGGAAATGCATCTCACTAAATGTCTTAGCAGTAACAACATTCAATTCTATTTAGATAGTGGAGCATGGAAAATTCCAAAAGAAATTCTGAAAGAAAATTACATATAATGTAGAATTGCGTAGTCCGACAACAATTTTGGACATTCAAACTGTATTTTTCCAGGTAAGCAGACTGTAACATAGTAACGACAAACCCTGAAGCACTAGTATAAGCGTACCTGGGGGTTTGGTCCAGACAATTGCAGAATACCCTAATAATGGCAGTCACATAAATTTCTGGTTTCCCAGCACATGTAAGAGTTGTGTTTGCACAACCCCATTGTCTGTTAGGTGTGCAATAGTGTTCTGTATACAACAAAATGCACATACCTTAACTAAAAAACCCTTTATTGCTAAAAAATGTTATCATCTGAGCTTTCAGTGATTTGTAATCACTGATCACAGATCACTGTAACAAATACAATAATGAAAAAGTTTGAAATATTGAATTACCAAAATGTGACAGAGACACAAACTGAGCAAATGTTGAAAAAATGGTGCCAACAGACTGGCTTGACACAGGTTTGCTGCAGACCATTAATTTGTAAACAGCACAACATATATGTTTACCCAGCAGCTCAATAAAGCGAAGCACCATAAAATACGGTGTGCCCATGGGTCTATTTCTCACATACACCTGAGACTGTTAAGTATCTCTCTTCCCTCTTATAACTGACATGTGACCTCAAAGGTCACCCAGTCTTGACAGTGATGGAGAAGGGCTTGGAAATTAAAAATACAACTGAAATTGTAAAAGACAATCGTAGGGTTGCAAGATAAAGTTAAGATTATCCAGAAAGTAGAAAAAGACAGATGGAAAATAGGAGAGAAGAAAGAATTACAAGTTCAGTGGAGGAGGTGGGATGACTTCCTAGTAGGGGTGAGAGAAAAAAAAAAAGAACCATCCCAAATTAGAACAGGACAATGGAAGCCTGTGAGGAAAAATAGCACCTGACATTTGAAATTATTTGACGTCTGAAATTGAGGTAGAAGATTGGATAAATGGCAGGTTTGATTGAACATATACCAGTCACTACCTGATATAGGAACAATGTGGAGTCATCATGATGCATGCCTGATTCTTGTTTTAACTAGAATATATATGTATATATATGTACATACACAAAATATAAGAAAAACACAGATGTTTAAGAAATTGAAGTGCTACTGAACACACAGAACTGAGGGTCCAGTTTTCCCTGCTTTCCAGTTCTAAGGACACTGGGCTAAGAAGCAAGGCTTTGTCTGAAAAGAGGATACTATCAGGGAGTCTTCTGGGGTGAAGAGATAAAACTGACTTGGGGCTACAATTCCATCGAGATGGGATGAGTAAATCACCGAACCTGACAGTTTTCCTCTCAAGTCACTGACAAATTCTCACACTCTACAGGCAAGAAGCTAAGAGACAAAGCTTCTGAACAAAGACCCTGGGAAGCAGAGAAGTTTTGGCAATTTCACCAGGCTGAGAAGACAAGGATTATAGGTCAGGACTAAGCAGAGAGCGGTACCCTGGTACCCACTGGGAAGCTCTCAATGGCATCCTAACAGTGGGAAGTGAACCACCAGTAGACAGAGCACAACGAAGTACAACATGGCCTTAATACAGCTTAACGTGCCATCGGGCTAAGGTGATCGGCACCTGCTCTGTTTACCCAGCAGAGGAAGGCATCTGTAGCCACTACCATTCCTTGTGCACAAGTTCAGCTTTCAGTTAAAAATCTCTTGGTGTGTCAAGGCACAGGGCCTTTTGACTGAAAATAAAAAGACAAACAACTATAAAAACAAACTTGTGGGTGAGTCACATACTGGAGTTCCAAGTAGGCAAAGACTACAGTTACAATTAACATGCTCAAGAAAATAGAAAGGTGTAAAAACAGATGAAATAATGGAGAATTTCACCTGGGAATTGAAATATTTTTTTTTAAGATTTTATTTATTTATTTGACAGAGAGAGATAGCGAGAGCAGGGGCAGTGGGAGAGGGGAGAAGCAGGCTTCCCGCGGAGCAGGGAGCCCGATGTGGGGCTCAATCCCAGGACCCTGGGATCATGACCTGATGAAGGCAGATGCTTAACGACTGAGCCACCCAGGCGCCCTGGGAATTGAAATCTGTAAGAATATTAGCTAAAACTAAAAGATAAAATAACTGAAATTAGGAATTTAGTAGATGAACAGCAGATTAGACACAGATTAGAGGACTAATGAATTGGAAGATAATTCAATATAAAACATCCTAACTAACACACAGAGAAAAAAAAAAACAATTGATAAAACAGAAAAAAAGACTTAAGAAATTGATCAGATGCAGTTGAAGGTCTAACAATGTGTAATTGGAGTCCCAAAAGGCAAGAGAAAATGCCACAGAAGCAGAGCACTCTCCAAAGCTGATACCAGACAACCATCCAGTTTCAAGAGTCCCTGTGAGTCCCAAGCAGGATAAATACCAGCAAAACCACACCTAAGCACATCATTATCAAACTGCTGAAAACAAAGACAAAGCAAAATGTTAGCCAGAGAAAATATTCACTTCTCTTCAAACACATGTGACAGTTAGCCACAGCAGAAATGAAGCTGGAAGACAATGGAATGACGTTGTCACACACACACACACACACACACACACACACACGAACGCACACACACATCAAAAAACCCTGCCAACTTACAATTTTTAAAAAATCTTGTTTTATCTAATCCAATATATTCAAAATATCATGAGCTAAACATGTAATCAGTTTTAAAACTATTAACAAAATATTTTATACTCTTTCATACTAACTCTTGAGAATCCCGTGTGCGTATTAACTTCCAGTCACTCCGCATTTGGATTCACCACACGCCAGGTGCTCAACAGCCACATGCGGCTCACAGCAACCATATGAGACAGCAACTTAGAGTTTTTTACTCAGAAAAAAATATATCATGCAAGAATGAAAGTAAAATAATGGCATTTTCAGATTAACAAAGATAGAAATTATTTCTAGCAGGAGTTCACTAAAAGAAATACTAAAGAAAGTTCATTGGGCAGAAGGAAAATTATTCCAGATGGGAATGAAAAGAGAATAAAGACCACAATAAATGGAATATATCGATACACACACACACACACACACAAATATGAAATTCCATATATATGGAATTTTCTATCTATATAGAGATATAACCTTATTTTACACTACTTTTTCTCATTTAAAAATTGACAAAATATAATACAAAAATTACCATTTTAATCCTTTCAAGTGTACAATTCAATGGCCTTAGCTACATTTATAATGTACAATCATCACCACTGTCCACTTCCATAAAGTTTCATCCTCCCAAACAGAAACTCTGTACCCATTAAACAATACCTCCCCTTTCATGCTACCACCAGCCCCTGGGAACCTCTATTCTAATTTCTATGAATTTGCCTACTCTAGGAACCTCATATAAGTGGAGACATACAATATTTGTACTTTTTTTACTATCTTGCTCAGCATATTGTTATCAAGTTTCATCCATGTTTTATGTATCAGAATTTTCTTTTTAAGGATGAATAAGATTCCCTTGTATGGATATGCCACCCTTTCTTTACCCATTCATCTGTTGATGGACATTTGGATTGTTTACACCTTTTGACTGTGGTGAATAATGTTGCTATGAACATGGATGTACAAGTATCCATTTGAGTCCCTGCTTTCAATTCTCTCAGGTATCTATCTAGGAGTAAAGTTGCTGGATCATATGGTAATTCTGTATTTAACTTCCTGAGGAACCATCAAACTTTTCCAGAGAAGCTTGGCCATTTTATGTATTTACCAGTTATACACAAGGGCTCCAATTTCTACACATCCTTGCCAATAGTTACTGTGTTTTTTGATAACAGCCATTCTAATGGGTGTGAGATGGTAGATCTTTGTGGTTTTTACATTTCACTGGTGACTAATGATCAGTTCCTTTCATGTGCTTATTTGCCATTTGTATATCTTCTTTGGAGAAGTATCTATTGCAATACTTTGCCAGTTTCTAAATTGGGTTGTCTCATTTTTTGTTCTTGTTGAGTTGTAACAACATTGAAAATATTCTGATTATTAGTGTCTTAGCAGATATTGCAAGCAGATGACAGGCAAATATTTTCTCCCATTCTGTGGGTTGTCTTTTCACTAAAGTTTTTAATTTTTTAATGAAGTCAAATGTATTTATTTTTTTCTTTTGTTGCCTGAATTTTTGGTGTCATATTCAAGGAATCATTGTTAAGCCCAAGAAAAATATAATGCAAAATTTACCACTTGAATCCTCTTCAAGTACACACATTGTACAAGTTGTTTTCAACTTGTCTGTTTTCTTCTAAGATTTTTTTTTTTAAGTAAGCTATAGGCCCAACATGGGGCTTGAACTCACGATCCCAAGATCAAGAGTCACATGCTGCACCGACTGGGCCAGCCAGGCACCCCCTTCTAAGAATTTTATAATTTTAGCTCTTAAATTTACATCTTTGATCCATGTTGTGTTAATTTTTGTATATGGTTTAAAGACCCAACTTCATGTTTATGCATGTGAATATCCAATTCTCCAAGCATCATTTGTTGGAGAGACCTTTCTCCATTGAACAGTCTTGAAACCCTTGTTGACAATCATTTGACCATAGAGGTGAGGGCTTTCAATCTTATTCTATTTATCTATATATTTATCCTTATGCCAGCACCATACTGTTTAGTTCCTGTACCTTTCTATGTTTTCAAACTGGGAAGTCTTCCAACTTTGTTTTTTCTTTTTTTTTTATTATGTTAGTCACCATACATCATTAGTTTTTGATGTAGTGATCCATGATTCATTGTTTTCATATAACACCCAGTGCTCCATACAGTACGTGCCCTCCTTAATCCCCAGCACCCGGCTGACCCATCCCCCCACCCCCCTCCCCTCTAAAATCCTGTTTGTTTCTCAGAGTCCATAGTCTCTCATGGTTCATCTCTCCCTCCAATTCTCCCCCTTCATTTTCCCCTTCCTTCTCCTAGTGTCCTCCATGCTATTCCTTATGTTCCACAAATAAGTGAAACCATATGATAATTGACTTTCTCTGCTTGACTTATTTCACTTAGCATAATCTCCTCCAGTCCCATCCATGTTGATGTAAAAGTTGGGTATTCATCCTTTCTGATGGCTTAGTAATCTTCCATTATATATATGGCCAACTTTGTTTTTTCAAGATTATTTTAGCTATCCTGGGTCCCTTGAGATTTCGTACAAATTTTAGGATGGATTTTTCCATTTCTATAAAAATTGCCATTGGGCTTTGAGAGGGATTGCACTGATTCTGTATATTGTTTTGGATAGTATTGCCATCTTAACAATATTAAGCCTCCCAACCCATGAGCATACAATGTTTTCTACTTAGGTTCATTTCTTTCAGCAAGGTTTTGTAGTGGTATCTTTCAACCACGTTTCAGTGTACAAATTTTATACCTACTTGGTTACATTTATTCATAAGGATTTTATTCCTTTTGATGCTATGAAAATGGAATTGTTTTAATTTCCTTTTCAGATTGTTAATTGACCGGTGTATTCACTGATTTGTGAATTTGTATCCTGAAATTTGGTGAATTCATTTATAAGCTCTAACAGTTGTTGATATGTATTGTGGGTTCTTTAGTTTTCTGTTGTGCCATCTGCAGGTACTTTTCCTTGTTCATTTCCAATGTGTATGCCTTTTCTTTCTTGCCTAACTGCTTTAGCTAGAACTTCCAGTACTATGCTGGATAGAAGTGATGAAATAAAGCATCCTTGTCTTGTTCCTGATCTTAAAGGAAAAGCTCTGTCTTATCATTGAGCATCTTTGCTGCGAGGTTTTCACATACGGCCTTTGTTATGTTGAGGTACTTTTTTTCTGTTCCTGGTTTGTTGAGTGTTTTTATCATGAAAGGGTGCTGGGAAACTTTTTCTGCCATCAGTTGAGGTGATGATGTGTTACTTTTTCCTTCCTACAGTCTATTAATGTAGTAATTGCATTGATTTCCATAGGTTGAGCCACTCTTGCATTCCAGGGGAAATACCCACTTGGTTATGGTGTGTAATGCTTTTAGTATGCTGCTAAATTCAGTCTGTTAGGCATCTGGAAGATTTTTTACATCTATATTCACGAGAGATTACTTTGCAATTTTCTTTTCCTGTAGTGGCTTTGGTATCAGGATGATACTGACCTCATAGAATGAGTTAGGAAGTGTGCTCTCCTCTTGAATTTTGAAGAATCCAAAAAGCAGTATTCTTTTTTATGTGTTTGGTAGAATTTACCAGTGAAACCATCTGGTCTTGGGCTTTTCTTTGTTGGTGTTTTGAATACTTCTTCAATTTCACTTTTCATAGGTTTCCTCTTATTTTCTACTTGGAGTCAAGTTTTGTTACTTTGTATTTCTAGGAATTTATCCACTTCATCTAAGTTATCCAATTTGTTGGCATACAGGTGTTCTTAGTAGTCTTCTATAATCCTCCCTATCTCTATAAAGTTCAGTAATATCCTTTCATTGTTAATTTTATTAATTTAAATCTTTTTTCTTAGTCTAGCTAAACACTTGTCAATTTTGTTGATCTCAAAGAAACAACTTCTGGTGTCCCTTGTTTTGTTTTCTATCGTCCGTTTCATTTATCTCTGGCTTAATCTTCTATTAAGATATTACTATTGCCTTCCTTCTGCCAGCTTTGGGTTTAGTTTGCTCTTCTTTTCCTAGTTCCTTAAGACATACAATTAGGCTATTGATTTGATCTTCTGCTTTAATGTATATATTTATAGCTAAAATATTCCCTGAGCACTGCTTTCACTGATCCCTGAAGTTTTGTTTTCATTTCCATTCTTCTCAAAGTATTTTCTAATTTCCTTTGTGATTTCTTCTTTGACCCACCAGTTGTTCAAACGTGTTAATTTTCACTTATGAGTTTTCCTGAATGTTCATATCCTATAACATAGTAATTTCACACTTAAGTATATGCCCAACAGGTATGGGAGCAAAACCAAAAAAGACATACAGAATGTTCACTCTGGGCTATTAATAGCCAAAATACTTAAATGGCTTAAAGAATGGATAAACTAAAGCATATTCATCTCATGAAATACTACACAGCAAGCAAATTAATAAATACACATGAATGAATCTCACAAATATAACACTGAGCAACAGATGCTCCCAACCCCAATACATTTATCTTTAATCTATTTGGAAGTTCAAAAAACAAGTAAAACAAAATTATGTGATTAAGGTTGCATGTTTTGGTAAGTGTAATTATAGTCAAAGGAGTGATCTCCATAAAAATCAGTATAGCGACTGCCTTGGGAGAGAAGGCAGTGTTTTGACTGGGAGGAAGGACAAGTAGGGGCTTCTAAAGCATCAACAACATCCTGTTTCTTGTCATGGTTGGTTGTTTCATGGGCATTTGACTTATGGTAATTCATTGAGCTATACTTTTTTTTTAAAGATTTGTCAGAGAGCGAGTGAGCGAGCAAGCGAATGTACAAGCAGGGGCAGCAGCAGGCAGAGGGAGAAGCAGGCTTCCTGCTGAGCATGGAGCCCGATGTGGGGCTCGATCCCAGAACCCCGGGATCATGACCTGAGCTGAAGGCAGACGCTTAAAGACTGAGCCACCCAGGTGCACTGAACTATACTTTTTTAGGTAATTCAGTGAAGTGTGCTTTTTTTGTGTGCTATGTTTGTGGCATAAGTGATAAATATAATGGCCTTATGTTGGTTAACAACCTTAAGTACCTCATAAAAGCAAAGGCAAATATTTTCTGGAGGAACACCCACCTTCATTCCAGTTCTCAAAGAATTTTCAGGTTTTTTTTTTTTTTTTTAAGATTTTGTTTGTTTATTTGACAGAAAGACAGCGAGAGAGGGAACACCAGCAGGGGGAGTGTGAGAGGGGAAGTAGGCTTCCCGCGGAGCTGGGAGCCCGATGCAGGGCTCGATCCCAGGACCCTGTGATCATGACCTGAGCTGAAGGCAGACGCTTAATGACTGAGCCACCCAGGCGCCCCGAATTTTCAGATTGTGTACCAAGTTACATGGGCTCAAAATAAGGGAGGAAGTTGCTCACAAAACACACAAAGAAGTCATTAGAGAGAGCCAGCAATAAGACTTCAGAATTAGACCCAAAAAGGATTTGGATGTGGAATTAACATATACAGAACATAAAACTGACAAATCTCTAATAAAAAAGGCATAAATACTAATGATAAAAAGATGCTAGAGATTAGCTTTTAAGAGATCATGAACAACTTTTTGCTCATAATCTTGTAGAGATGAAATGAATTCCCAGAAACTGGCAACTTAACAAAACTGACAAAAATGTGTATTCTCAAACATTTGAAAAATATCAAATCAGTATTTATTATTTTTTAAAGATTTTATTTATTTGACACAGAGAGACATAGTGAGAGAGGGAACATAAGCAAGGGGAGTGGGAGAGGGAGAAGCAGGTTTCCAGCCAAGCAGGGAGCTGGACGCAGGGCTCGATCCCAGGACCCTCGGACCATGACCTGACCTGAAGGCAGGCACTCAACAACTGAGCCACCCAGGCACCCCTCAAATCAGTATTTTAAAATCTTTCTTCAATGAAAGCAACAGTTCAGAGATCTTATTTATGAGTTCCATTTCAATCAAGGTAATAAACCAAAATCAGGACATAGAGAAAACTCTAGTCTCTTTGTAGGGAACTAGCCTAAGTGAAACCAAAACCTGGCAAAGAGTAAGAAAATCATAGGTCACTGTAACTATATACAAACATGGATTTCAAAAAAACCCCCCAATATTGGCAAAACAAAGTAAGTAATATATAGAAAGAAAACATCATGAACAAGGTGGATTTATCCAAGAAATGCAAGGATGGTCGTACATTGGGGGGGAAAAAATCAAGGGACATTAACGTAAATTACCTCTTCTTTCCCTAGAGTACTTTCAAACCTTAAGGACTGCAGCTTACCATCCCCTCTTTGCTCTCCCAGGACCCCTGTAACTGACGTTTGCATTTTGACTTTTCACTGGCTTGGCGGCGGTGGGAGACGACGACACACGGGACAGTTGCCCTCAAGGAATGTACACCCCAGGAGGGCAGCGATATACATGGGTTTCTCAATACCCACCAGAGCCAAGTGCAATACCAGGGCATGAAAATTAAACAGTGTTTGAATAACTGCATTTTCCTCTGATCTAACTTGTTTCCAACTGAAAGTAGGGCCTCTGCGCTCTAGGCGGCCAGCACATTCACCTTTTCCATCTCTGGGGCCACTCGACAGGCATGGCGGAAGGAAAGCTCTGCCAGCACCAACTGCCTGGGAATCCCAAACCGACTCCCTCTTTCCGGCTTTCCTGGCACTAATCACCCAGGACACTGACCAGCATACCATGCCCCCCTGCGCCCCGCCCCAGAGTGGAAGGCGACCACGTCTGGGTGGCTGAGGCAGGGGTGCACCACGCTGTCAGAATCCCAGGTCCATCTGAGTCCAGGCTGCTCAGAGGCCCTCTCCTGAGCCGGCACTGGTCAGACAGTCCCACAACCAGCCTCACTTAGGGCCAAGGTAAAGATTCTGCTGAAGGATCCCAGGGCCTAGACTCGTGGTACCCCTCCAATAATGACCTCTCTCACCTGCTGGTTTCTGGATCAGTAGCCAGACAAGCAGATTTCCTGCACACTCTGACAAAATATGCTAAACTGGAGGCAGACAGGAATCACACATCTTGAGCAAAAGGGGAGAAAATCCATCCCAGAGAGCAAATGAATACACGAAAGAAATCTGGTTTCAAATTAATGGTTTTATTTCCATCTGTAACACTAGCAGAGGAGTCCGAAACAGACTGATGTACATGGATATAGTTTAAATGTAACAAAGAAAGATTTGAACTATGTACAATGAAGAAAGGAAAATGATTTTTTCTTATCGTTTTCCTATTTTGCAGTTTCTAAATAGTAGAAACTAAACATTTTTTTCCCAATTTAATTTAGTATGAAGGAATACCACCTTTATGATCAACCATTTGTCCTTAAGCACAACACTTAAAAGGAGATTTTGGATGCATGGTCATCTTGGGTTTCGGAAGTCTGGGTACTGCTGGAACATAACAAAAGAATTTCCACGAAGCCCAGAAGGAACTTAATGGCAATGATGTCCAAATAGAGGGCAGACATACCAAGCATCGTGCCGATGAGAACTGACGTCCTGCCCTCCTCAACTCCAAGTAGAAAATTATTATTTTCATCCAAATTAACTGGAACTGAGCCAAACAGTTAAAAAGTCAGAATGAAGAATAAAACAAATTTCTTTTCACATAGAGGAGGGACACTCCTTCAGCCCCGTTTAAAGTGAATTCTGTGCCGAGTCCCTGCTCCTTCAGAAGGGTAAACTGAAGGTCAGTTATTGCTAGCAAAGCCAGAGGAGGCCCCGTTTCCACCTTGAAGATGTTTCACACGGAGAGGCTGTTGGTTTGGCTTAAAGCCCTCTGAGAAAGAGGGGTGCTGAGGCGGAGGCAAGTTGACACGGCAAGGCCTCTCCCCCACTAGCTGCCCCAGGCCCTGTGCTGTGAAGGGCAGCTCAGGCCACCCCGTTCCTCCTCGAGGACCAAGAGGCTCACACCCAGAAAGTTAAGCAGAGCGTTTGTTATCTGGCTGCCTTGGGGAGGAGAGGCCAACCATACTTTGCCAACCAAACCTATGGAGCAGTCAAAAGCCCAAAGGATCAAAGCCTGAAAGGCCAGAGGAGCAGCTTCTAAAGTGAATGTCAGTGGTGTGGGGGTGTGGGTGAAAGCCAAAGAGCCCCGCTAATGGCAGGTGGGCCAAACTCTGAAACTCCGGGAAGCCAGGACTTGGACAAGAGCGTGGACATGGGTGGCTGGTAAGGCTGCAGGTACTGCCACTACCTCCCAGTACTGATGCTTGAGTAGACATCAGGCAGTAGGAACTGAGGGCTAGAGGGCATGTGGCAAACAGGATAAATTTTATCAGAAAAGAGAGAGGGTACCCGACCACATATCTGCCCTCTAGAGCTCGCAGGGCCTGTGCCAGGTGAAAAACTCTGGGACATGGGTTAAGTTCCTGAGAACAGGTGGTGAATAGGACGGGGTGGGACAGGCACTGCTCCACAGGCAACATGAGGCCCCTGAGGGGACACTGAGAGTGCTACATCTCCTGGGCTGCTGAAAAGGAGGCAAAGAACAGGCTTTATTGCACATTTCGTTCTTAGGAACCTGGGAATTGCCCTGTAGAGATTCTCTTGATCTGCAGAAATCCCTGCACATCGATGCTAAGGTGCAGGTGGGATCACGAGTACCTCTGACTCTCGAGGGAAGAAAAAGTCCGGTGGTTGTCTTTCCAGGGCCGTGCTCACACCTGGGATCCTTGGGCCGGATGGACCTTGTTTTGCTTGGTCACTGTGGCAGACAGATGCCTGGGTCGATGTCGCTCGCCCGGGAGAGCTGGGCGGACCTGCGTGCTCTCTGACCGGGGCCAGCCCCTTGATGACACTGCCAGGAGGAAGCTGGGGCAAACTTTCCAAATGGGGAAAAATTTCTTGGCAAACATGCAGGTTCCAGAAAGAGGCTAGAACCACGATTCTCAGTTCCAATGTGCCTAACTCCCTCTCTCCTACCCTGGAACCAGACCACCCAGAGGAGGAGAGATGAAGTCCCCGGCCTGGGCGGCCCTGGCCCCAGCTCCACAGCTGTAACCTGGGGGTAACGAAAGGGCCTAAGGGGGTTGGAAACAAAAGAGCAGTTTACATATCAGATGTTGGTTTTTGAAATATAGTCTTTTTGAGCTCAGGAAATTGAGGCAGAGAACCCATGAAAGGCTGTGTGGAGAACCCAGCCAGGCTGTCTGTCTGTTCGTCCACCTCTCCTGAGCAGCTCTCCACACTTCATATATAAATGGGGTGGTATCGTTTGTGGTTGATCTTTTTCCTGCAAGTTGGGCAAGTGTTAGCATTCTTGAGGGAGTCACGGAGGCATTGGCTACAAAAGACGTGGCCACATTCTGTAGAAACAATGAGACGTCCATTCTGTACAATCTAGGAAACATAAGACGGAACAGCCTTCATGTTTGCCCTGGTCCCAGATCAAGAGCAGTCCCCAGAGAACCTCACTTCTGCTGAGACAGGGGAGGAAGGGCTGGGCAGGTCTGGAGAGCTGGATACCTACCTGCTCCGAGGGTCAGGCAAGCGGGGTCTCTGAAGCCACGAGCAGAGGCAAGAGCCACTCTCCTGGCAGCAGCAGCCCAAGAGGGTTGGAGGGACCCCAGACGCCTGAACCCATAGGCCTATGGAGGTCTGGGGCAGTGCCGGATGGCCCAGGGGCCACAGGAAGCACTAGGAGCTTCTGCTGAGGCTGGAACGGGGAACGCACGGGATGGACACACTTCACGTGGAAGCCCAAGGAACACAGGGGCCAGAGGTGAAGGCTGCAGGGCCCAAGAAGAAACATGGGCCAGCCAGGCCTGACTGCGGAAGGGAGGTTTCAGATCCCACCGACAGAGAAGACCCTCTCTCTCATCTCATTCTTTCACTGAGGCCATGTGGAAACCAGAAGCAAGGAAGACACAGCTAAGGTTGCTTACCTCAGAATACCCGTCCATGCAGATCGGACAACTGACAGTACCAGAGGGCCTAAAATCACAGTGCTTCATGTCAATTCCTCAGCAAACTCCAACTTTCAATTACTCTAAGTGGCTTCATAGAAGCAGCCCGTACCCCTTAGCATAGGCACCGGGAAACTTAGAGAAAGGCCAGCGGCCCCAAGGGGGTGCAACAGGGAGGCAAGAGGGGAACCGAAGTGCAGACAACTGGAGGTGCCCTGTCCTCCCAAACCCGCAGCCTGTGCTCTCTGCCTCCCTGTCTGGGCCAGGAGCTATGCCTAGCACCTCCAAGCATTCCTGCTGCAGATCACGGAGAGCCACAGGATCTGCTCTGCATGGCAGGTGGTGGAGTGTGTGCCACCCGCCCAGGGCTAGTCACACCCACCCTGCCAGTGCAGGCACAGTCTTGTCCCGCTGGGAACGGCTGAGCTGGCTCTGAATCCAGGCCCACCTGCACCCACCTGCTGGGTGGCTGCTCTGACAGGACCTTCTCAAGCCATGGGCTCACAGAACTTGTGGAAAGGTCCAGTATTTCCAGTACCCTACCCCTGAGAAATGGAAGGGGGTGGGCAGAGGATCCCTACTCTGGGGGACAAGGGGTCCCATGTGGCCAGCAGGGCGGTGGGAGTGCTGGTACCTGAGTCCCGTGGCTGCCTCCTCCCTGGTGTTTCGGGGGGTATGGGTGGTCACATACACGTCTCTGTCCCTGGATAGCTCCTCGTCATCACTGCTCACCACACAGCTATCGGCGTGGTCCTGACGTGGCCGCCTCGCGTTCCTCCTTGGCCGCCTCCTTTCTAAGATGGGAGTCCATGCTCAGGGCAGGGTCCCCAGCCCTATCACCTCACCACCTCCTTCCAGCCTGGGAAAGGCCAGTCCCAGACCCGAGAGGCACAGCCACCACCACCCAGCCCCACCCAGCTACGCAGAGGCCACCCTCTGGTCTTCCCAGGAGCCCCACCCCTGCCATGAGCATGTGTCTGAGCTGGGGGGCCGTCTAAAGCCTAAGATGGCAAGCATTCTCCAAACTCCAATGGGACCGTAGTTCAGCACTAGCAGTGCAGTCTCCTCAACAAGCTCAGAGCACTGACTGCAGGCTTCTTCCCACCCAGCAGTCTCACACCCACGGGCCTGGCAAGGACTTCAGCGCTGTACCCCCCACCCACGTCCATTCTGTATCCAAACCCAATGAAAGAGGAAACCACTCACCGTCAACAATCTTTTAAAAAGGAGGAAAACAAAAGAGAAAGACACAATCAGTATGACATAATATACTCTATATTTTAAAAAACTTATCTAAAATGATAAAATTGAAGCATTTCTTGTTTCAAATGCAAAATCCTCAGGGGACCAGGATTGGACAAGTGCAGGGAGAGGACTTGCCCCAGCCAGCACCGACAGGAGATCTGTACACCTCTCCTCTCCAGTAAGGCCCATCCCAGGCGCCTCTGCCTCCCGGCAGCTGACACACTGCCCTTGTCCACCAGGTGCTGAGTGAGTCTGGGAGCTGCTGGCCTTGTGACCTGGGGAAGTTACTTACCCTCTGGGAGCTGTCAACTTCTCTTCTGGAGAACAGAGGCACCAATGCCCACAGCTCACCATACTGTTGGCAAGGACCAAGCAAGACAACAAGTGTCACAGGGCACTAGGGACACGGAGCCCAGGATTAGCTCCATATGCTCTCCTTGTCCGATGGGGCCAAGGATAAGAGTAAGAATCTTGTATGCCATGCAGGCTATGCCAAAGGCAGAGCCTTACTGGGAGGAGGGTTTACAGTGTTTATTATTGGGAACAATTAAGTAATTAAACAAAGTAGGACATGCAGCGGCTCATGAGTGGCACACCAAGGACTGAGATCAATCCAATTCCGTGTTCTCTGGGCCTAGGAAAAAGGTACTGAGAACTTGACAAGGCCACATCTGATTATTCAAACTTACACTAGGACTATTTTTGCTACAGTAGTTTCATACCCCATCTCTTCAATCCCCTCTGAGCTCGTAAACCTGTCTGCCTACCCTAGCACCAGGAGCACACCCTTTCCCTCTTGCTCATCACAGGCCATCAACTTCAGGAAAGTGCTCCCGACTGTTGTTCAAAGGCCTGCTGCCCACCCCTTCTTGGCTAATGCCCACAGTGGAGGGCATGCCAGCCTGCCCTGCAGAAACCGGAAGCTCCCTCCAGCCCAATTCCCTCGTGGCAAGGGTTCTGAACATGAATTAGGAAGCTCCCCCCAGTGAGGGGTGCCTGGGTGGCTCAGTGGTTGGGCGACTGCCTTTGGCTCAGGTCATGATCTCGGGGTCCTAGGATCAAGCTCTGCATCGGGCTCCCTGCTCACCAGGGAAGTCTGCTTCTCCCTCTGACCCTCCCCCCTCTCATGCTCTCTCCCTCTCTCAAATAAATAAATAAAATCTTAAAAAGAAAAAAAGAAGTTCCCCCCAGTGAGACACTCAGAGGCCAGTTTCAGCTGCTGCAGGTGGTGGTGGCGGCAGACACAGCTGGCATCATGGCAGAGGCCGCAATGTCCTCAGCCTGGGCCCCTCCTCCCTGGCAAGGAGCTGTGGTCGTGTTTCCTTGAACCCAAAGAGATCAGCGCAGATGGTGGCTCCCACCTCCTGCCCTTCTGCTTGGGGCAGAGGTAACAGCTTCCATGGTGGGTAAAGGCTGAGATGTCTAGAGTTATTCTTAAAGACCTGCTCCTTTAGCCTTTTCAATACCAAGAAGCAGCTCTTCCCATGTATTAAAATGCATTTATGCTTTAGAACTAGGGTGGATTCAGTTTTCCAACCTGAACCCTGACAGATGCAAACGGCCATCCCGGGAAGGAAGAAGGCCTAAACATAAAGATCTTCATTGTGCAGATGAGAACATAACCCACACTTGGAGCTACCGAAGGTGCTCCCTCTTCCCCCTAGAGGAGGCTGGAGTGTGTGACTATGAACTTGGGGGACTGTCAATCTCATCATGGGGATTATGTACTGGAAAAAGAGCTTGGGCTGACAGGAGGTGGAGTCCCTATGAAGTCTATAAAAGGGGAGCTCTGAATTTAGCTAGGAACAGAAGGAAAATCTCCTGTGGGCGAGGATGATCCCAGCTTTCCAGCGCTCCAACATTGCCTCGCCTCCATTTGCCACGATGGGTCACTTGACTAGGTGTGGAGACACCTGGAAGGAATAGGATGCTGCAGGCTCCCCGGCGAGCAGTGTGTGGGAACGGAGTCTCCACAGGCTCTTGTGAGTCAGACCCAGCTCACTTCCAGGCAGTGCCGAGCTTGGGCCAGACCTGAGCCCCTGGGGAGGTACATTCGCGGCCTCGTCTCAAGGCTCAAGACAGGTGCTCCTTACGTAACTACTGGGTAAATGAATACATAGTGACCAGAGAGCTCCCCTCACTGGTGATGCCTCTGTCCCCATCTTCAACACAAAAGCTCAGAGAGGCAGCTGCTTGCCCAAAGGGTAGAAAACAATGGTGCCACAGCCTGGCTGAGGGACACGCAACACTGTGACTGGTGCTCCCTCCAGCCAGCAGCTGAACCACATCAAATTCCAGAACCCCGGTAAGTGTCCTCATGGCTGGGACCCTGAAGGTAGCACAGTGCTTCCCTGGCACAAGAGACAGAGGCGTGAAGGGTAGGGGAGGTCGGCGGGGGGGTGGAGGGTGGGGGGAAGCTCTGGGGCCTCTGATCTGGCCGAGAGGCCTTTAAAAGAAACAAAACCCCTGGTCTGAACAGCTGAGTTAGTACTGTGGCAAGTGGCCTGAGATCAGACCCTCTGGCTTCTCTTTCTTGACTATGGGATAAACCGCAGGTCAGAGCACCAAGAGACAAGTGACATGTCTGGAGAATGGATGACCCGCAGTAGGCACCCGACTCCAAGTCGGTCACGCGAAGGCCCTTTGAGTTTCTGAAGCACGGCTGAGCCTCAGAACGCCTGCAAGTGCTGACCCACGTCACAGGCCCCTGGTCAGAGGGGGAGGACAAGCCCCTCTTCTACCAATGGACAAAACCCCTGGCATTCTAGGTCCCTCCTGGGTCTGCAGCCAATATGCTGGGTGAAAAAATGGGACAAGACCAAGCAGGAGTCCCTGGGGTCCTCTGCAGACAGGCGGACCCCTGGCATCTCTAAGGACACTCCCCCAGCCAGGAGCTCCGCAAGCCACTTGCTTTCGATGACCTCCCCACGCAGCTTGGCACGTTGCCACACAGGAAAAAACAGCCACCTCCAAGCACTGTGCACGTAAGCGGCTAGTCTTTAGCTCCAACAGTTGCACACAGCACGCAATTACAGATTCCTAATCCTGCAGCCGTGCCAGGAGGACCAGGAAAACTGGTTCTGACAGTTAGGTTCCAGTCAGAGTTCATGCTCCCTGCCTGATTCCACATACAACTGTTGCCCTGATTCCTGCACATGGTGACCGAGCCCTTCATTCTTCAGAGAGAATTATGTTGCTTCACTCATTCTAGCAGTCACTGGGTACCCCTCAGGCCCTTGACTAGTCCCACAGAGATGGACAGGGCTCTGTCCTTGCCTGTAAGGGAGCTTCGGTTAAGCAGACCCCCCCCCCCCTTTTAAGATTTTATTTATTTATTTGACAGAGAAAGAGACACAGCGAAGAGAGGGAACACAAGCAGGGGGAGTGGGAGAGGGAGAAGCAGGCCTCCTGCTGAGCAGGGAGCCTGATGTGGGGCTTGATCCCAGGATTCTGGGATCATGACCCGAGTCAAAGGCAAACGCTTAACGATTGAGCCACCCAGGTGCCCCTAAGCAGACCCTTTCAAGAGACTCATGAATGAAGAACTAGGCGGGTACGGAGCGAAACCAAATAGCATGACTCACTGGTATGCCATGGAGACAGACCAAGAAGACATTCCAGGGAAACCAACCTGACTTTAAAAGAAACTCTTTGAAACAACAAAAACAACAACACTTTTTTGAAATTCAATGAGTGAAAACACTCTAAGCGAATACGATTTTCATTTTTTTTAAAAAGATTTTATTTATTTATTTGACAGAGAGAGAGAGACCACGAGAGAGGTAACACAAGCAGGGAGAGTGGGAGACAGAGCAGCGAGCCCGATGCGGGGCTTGATCCCAGGACCCTGGGATCATGACCTGAACCGAAGGCAGACGCTTAATGACTGAGCCGCCCAGGCGCCCCGCAAATACCATTTTCAATATCTTCCCTCTTCAAGACACAAGTTTCTTAAAAGAGAGGAGTACATCTTTTCTATCAATGCGTCATCCCCTGTAGCTAGAGCAGAGGCTGATATGCTACAAATGCTCATGAAGGGGCGGGCACCTGAGTAGCTCTGTTAAGCATCTTCCTTTGGCTCAGGTCATGATCTTGGGGTCCTGGGATCAAGCGTGGCATCCAGCTCCCCATTCAGGATGGAGTCTGCTTCTCCCTCTTCCTCTGCCCCTCCCCTGGCTCGTGCACTCTCTAATAAACAAATAAAATCCTAAAAAAAAAAAGTGTTCTGGGTGCCTGGGTGGCTCAGTTGGTTAAGCGACTGCCTTCGGCTCAGGTCATGATCCTGGAGTCCCTGGATCGAGTCCCGTGTCGGGCTCCCTGCTCGGCAGGGAGCCTGCTTCTGCCTCTGACCCTTTCCCCTCTCATGTGCTCTCTCTCTCTCATTCTCTCTGTCTCAAATAAATAAATAAAATCTAAGGAAAAAAAAAAAAAGTGTTCTGAAAATCCACTTGAGAAAGCAAGAGGATGGAAAATATCAGCAGAGCTTTCCAATAAATGGCAGGCTAGTATTTCCATCAACTTTCCCACTGGAAACCACCAAAACAAGATAAAACATACATATTTTTAAATACAGAGGCATCCAAGAACATACTTGGTCAAACTGAAGGGAATACAATAATCCAGAGGGAAAGAAAGCACAGAAGATTCTTCAAAAACTGAAGCTTACTTGTGAAAGCCTCACCACGAAACCAAAGCCCAGGCAGGACCTGTGGGGGCAGGTCATCCAGTGAAGGCCAGCTACCTTGTGCAAGCCAGGCTCAAAGAAAAGTCTCAGGAATTATCAAAGAACTGACATACACAATGTATTTTCTGACCAATAATGCAATAATTCAAAGAATCAGTAACAACATGGGATGCCCGGGTGGCTCAGTTGATTAAGTAAGCATCTGCCTTCAGCTCTGGTCATGATCCCTGGACCCATCGGGCTCCTCCTCCCTCTGCCTTTCGCTTCCCCTGTTTGTGTGCACGCGCTCTCTCTCTGACAAATAAATAAATCTTAAAAAAAAAAACAAACCAACCCCAAAAAACACGAATCTATAACCACAACAAAAAGGAACTAAAACTCCAACATGTTTGGAAGTTAAATACTAATTTGATAAGTACACAAAATTGAACATATAATACTAATAACAAAATCTGTAGGATATAGCTTAAAAATATAATCTTAAAGGCATTTATTAGAAAAGAAATGATGAAAATTAGTAAGTTAGAAAAACAGCAAAATAAACTCAAAGGAAAAAAGCAGCAATCCTGAATGAAAACAAACTTACACAGAAAGGAACCACAAAGCTAAAAGTTGGTTCTCTGAAAGATCTAATAAACTTCTGGTGATACTAATCTAGAGACAGAAAACACAACCAACATCAGAAGAAATGAAAAAGGAGCCATCACTATGGGTTCCACAGAACATTAAGACATCACAAACTTATACCAATAAAAGTAAACATTTTAAAGGAGATTGACAACTTCTGAAAAACTTGAGGCTAGGTACCTTGACTGTGGGGTTCTACTAAACTTGCAAGGAAGTCTGGAGGACAGAAAAAAGGGTGCCTGACTCACTTAATAAAGATACCAGTACTCTGATACCAAAAACCTCATAAGGTATGTGTACAAGATAAAAGTTACAGACAAACCAATTCTACTCATGAAGAGAGACAGAAGTCATACATAAAACAGTAGCAAACAGAATTTGGCAATATATAAAGACCACAACATTTTATAGTTTAACACTAAAAACCAATGTAATTCTCCACTTCAACATATGAAAGGGGAAAAACTATCATTCTGTGGAAGTATTAAAATTCAACATTGATTCTTTTTTACTTAAGAAGCAGCACATTTTATTTTTTATTTTATTTATTTGAGACAGAGCACGTGCATTCGTGCAGAAGCATGAGTGGGGGCAGAGGGAGGAGAGAATCTTTTTTTTTTTTTTTTTAAGATTTTATTTATTTATTTGACAGAGAGACACAGCGAGAGAGGGAACACAAGCAGGGGGAGTGGGAGAGGGAGAAGCAGGCTTCCCGCGGAGCAGGGATCCCGATGCGGGACTCGATCCCAGGACTCTGGGATCATGACCTGAGCCGAAGGGAGACGCGTAACGACTGAGCCACCCCGGTGCCCCGGGAGGAGAGAATCTTAAGCAGACTCTCATGACCTGAGCCAAAATCAAAAGTTGGATGCTTAACCGACTGAGCCACCCAGGCGCCCCAAATTCAACATTGATTCTTGAAGAAACTTGCAGACCAACAGAAAATAGAGGGGAATTTCTCCAATCCTAATAAAGGGCATAAACAATGACAGCAATAAAACCTACCACAGAGAACTTATTTAACGGTCCAAGTCTGAAAGGATTCCTTCAGATTTGGGATGAGACAAGAATGTCCAGGACTGTCACCATTTTTATTCAGGCAGTGCTGATTTTTCTTTAGCCAGTGTGTTAAGAAAAAAAAAAAAAAAAAGGAAATAGAAAAGAACCACAATTTATTCTGTGTACACAGAAATCCAAAAGATTTCCAGATTAAGAATTGCTACATTGAAAAAGTATCAAGAGATAAAATCAATTGCATTTCTTTGTTTTTATTTTTTAAATATTTTATTTATTTATTTATTTGAGAGGGAGAGAATGAGAGAGAGAGAGAGCACAAGATGGGGGGAGGTCAGAGGGATAAGCAGACTCCCTGCTGAGCAGGGAGCCTGATGCGGGACTCGATCCCAGAACTCCAGGATCATGACCTGAGCCGAAGGCAGTCACTTAACCAACTGAGCCACCCAGGTGCCCCTGCATTTCTTTATATTAGCAAATAAAAACAAAAAACAAAAGGAAATTTTATAATACCATTTTTTAAAAGATTTTATTTGACAGAGACACAGTGAGAGGGAACAAAAGTAGGGGGAGTAGGAGAGGGAGAGGATGGCTTCCCACTGAGCAGAGAGCCCGACGTGGGGCCCGATCCCAGGACCCTGGGATCATGACCTGAGCCGAAGGCAGGCACTTAATGACTGAGCCACCCAGGCACCCCTATAATACTATTTTTTAAAATAAAGATTTTATTTATTTGAGAGAGAGAGATAGCGAGAGCAGGAACACAAGCAGGGGGAGTGGGAGAGGGAGAAGCAGGCCTCCTGCTGAGCAGGGAGCCCGATGTGGGGCTCGATCCCAGGATCCTGGGATCATGACCTGAGCCAAAGGCAGATGCCCAACGACTGAGCCACCCAGGTGCCCCATACCATCTTTAATAGCTTCTTAAAATACTATGTATTTAGGAATAAATCTTTTTTTTTTTTTTTAAGATTTTATTTATTTGACAGAGAGAGACAGCGAGAGGGAACACAAGTAGAGGGAGTGGGAGAGGGAGAAGCAGACTCCCCACTGAGTAGGGAGCCTGATGCAGGGCTCAATCCCAGGACCCCGGGACCATGACCTGAGCCGAAGGCAGACACCTAAGGACAGAGCCACCCAGGCGCCCCCAGGAATAAATCTTCTAACAAAAGATTTGCAAAACCACAAGACCTTACGAAGAGGAGCTAAAGACCCCACCTCAAACCACACACAAAAGGCAATTCAAATGTGTTACAGACTCACTTGTAGAAAGCTAAACAGTAAAACTCAGAATACAGAATGGATTTTTACATGGATTATCTTCAACAAATTGATAAATTCAACTGTATTAAAATTAAGAACCTCTGTACATAAATCGAAAAGAAAAAGACCTCTCAGAAGAAGACACAAAACCTAACTAGTGGCAAGTTCATACTTAATCACTTATAAAGAATTCCTAAAACAAAACAAAACAAGGCAGAAAGGGGTGCCTGGTTAGCTCAGCCAGTAAAGCATGCAACTCTTGATGCCAAGGTTGTGAGTTCAAGCCCTATGTTAGGTGTAGAGCCCCCTTAAAAATATGTCTGGGGAACACACACACACACACACACACACACGCGGCAGACAACCAAATAGGCGGGGAGAAGACAAGGGGTTGCTCCGTTCTAGATCAGTTTCTCTGGCTATTGTAAAAGTTGTACATACAACATGTGCGTAAAAAAAAAGATTTTAACAGGAACTTCACAAAAGACAAAAATGAACTACCAATGAACACAAAAGGTGTTCAACCATCAGACTGGCCAGAAGTAAAGTGGTGGTGAGCACCGAAAACACTGGTAAGAATGTGAACAAGCACAACCCCTTTAGAAAAGAGATTGGCATTAATCTAGTAAAAATCAAAGATACACATGTCCTGGGATCCAGCAGTGATGGCCTTTTTTGGGTATGCAATGCCCAAAATAAAAGTTAATTTGGAGAGAATATAACTAAGCAGAGATGTACAGAAGTGTTATCACTCCTTACGGTATTTTTTAGTTCTCTTAATTCACTGGGGGCTTTGGAGTCTTTAGAGAGTTGGAAAAAGAGTCTCAGTCAAGTTTCTCATCAGAGGGCTCACTAAAGTTCTGAAGTCGGGCCTGGATGGGGGGATGCAGATATTCCGGTCTTTAAGGTACAGAGCTAGCTTCTCCCAGCAGGGACAAAGAGGTACACGTGGCCTGTTCCCACAGATTCTGGCTGAACCAGTAAGGTCACCCCAATTTGGGAACCAATAATTTATCCATTCACACTCTCCTGCAGGTGAGGCCTGGGGTCACCCTGAACTTAAAATTCACCTAATGGATGCTCCTTGTCCTAAGTTAATACTATTAATTTTCCCAAGTAGATATGCTTAGAGTGAGAACTTCAGCCTTACATGTATTTCTCACTGTAAATTTAAAAACTGGCATTTGAATTTATTAAAGTAAACAACAAAAAGTAGAGAATGGTTAGAATCAGGAGTGCTATAAAGCCCAAGACAATTATTTTATGGCTGGGAACCTGAGACCATGGTAAGGTAAGTCCTATGACCAAAATAACCAGTATACCTAGGACCAGAAAACCAGGACTCCCACCTCCTAGGCCAGTCCCCCCTCCCCCCATCTCTGGCCTCTGGCCAGCCATCCACTCCCAGGGCAGCTCCCCCAACCCTACCAGTCCTATTCTACATCTCCTGATGACTCTCCATGCCCAGGGAGACACAAAGAAGGTAGGAAAGGTCAGGAAGGGGCCATTAGGAAGGGCAGTCTAGTCATTAAAAAAAGAAAAAATCTAAGGCATGAAAGGGGATTTCATGATGCTGGCATGTCACAGAACAGAAGCCAATCATTGTCTCCTTGAGGGCTGGAAGGTCTTAGAAGCAGAATCTTGGTTTTCCCCCCAGGGCTGCAGGTCAGAGACTGAGTGTCAGAGAAAATACGGGTTTCAGCTGCCATTCCTTGGGGGAGCCCAAGGATCCCTAGGATCCACTGTGGAGTCCACGTGAGCACAGGACAGAGTGGGGAAGGATCTGTGCCCACAGGTATCGGGGGGGGGGGGGGGGCGGCGGGTTGCGCAGACACACAGTAGGACTGGTGGTTTTCAATCAAGACCAGAGTCTAAACCTCTAAATCTGTCAAGACAGTTCCCCATCATCGCCCTTCTTTTCTTTTAAAGAAGTCTTGAAGCTTCTCAGCGTAACCCTATTCTGAAATTGTAAGCATAATCAGAAGCAGCCAAGGACCAGTGGGCCCCAAGGCCACGGGGAGACTCCGTTACTACCAACCCCAGTCCCCAGCAGCACCTGCCTCCTACTTGCTCCACTCCACGAACTGCACATCAGACCAAACAGCGCTCAAAATGCATCCTAGAGAGGCAGCCGCATGCCCCCACGTCCTGGAGCAGGTCTCCTTCCCCCAGGGCTACACGGGGCAAGTGTGCTCTTTGCCAGGGTCCACAGCTGGTGCCACAGGAAGGGGGCACAAGCAGCTTCCCAAGCCCCATCCTCCCTGGAATCAAGCAGCGATGCAGGGTGCCTGCTCCCTCCAGCAGTGCTACGTAAGCCTTCTCGTCCCCACCGGCTGGGAGGGCGAAATCACACTTACCGGGCACCACTAGGTGCCAGGCACTCAAATCCAGGGTGACTTTTAACCCTCCCAATACCCTACTGGCACGGAGGGCATATCCCTATTCAGAGTGAATGAGGCTAAGAACTTGCCCGAGGTCACACAGCTGGTATAAAGTGCAGAATAGGGGACAACAGAGGTGGGGTCTCGGGGCTCCCCTCAGATGGCTTCTGTGCCAGCCGTGGAAAGACCAGGGCCACACAGATTTACTGTCCACAGGTAACAAAGCCACAACAAAGGATTTTCCAGAAATACTTTCTATCTTGGGCTCTAGTCACTGAGTGCCTGAGTTTCTTCGGCACAAACCATAACCTGTGACCAAGGCCTTCAGAAGTTGGTGCTGGCCAAGTTCCCACAGCCAGGAAGGATCACCCGTCCCGCTCCGACACTTACCACGACAGAGTCATTGTGAGTCAGGTCAACGACCACAGGCTCTAACGATTCACAGGTGAGATCCACTATTTCATCTCCAGCTTTAAAATAAAGCATTTTGACAAGCATTAGGAAAAAAGTAAAGCCATACCGCTCTAAGCTTCATTAAATGATTGCAAATGGAGCACAGGCTTATCCCAAACTAAAACCCCCTCGAAGTACAGAATGCAGAACATCAGGTCCAATCCCTTTTTCAGAGGTGCCCGAGTACCAGTGAATGCCCTTTCAGCATTTTGAGTGTCGGTATGTGGTTCTGACAACTACACCAAGGGGAGGGGGTCATGTCTGTGTACACACACCCCTTCATCCCTGTGGCCACACATTGTCACGCTAGGCCTCAGTGCCCCCACCTGCCCCGTACAGGGGAGAGGCAGAGACCTACCTGGGAGCGCTGGGGGACATCCAGGGAAAGGACCAGGCATGCTCACCTCAGGGCCTTTCTCTTTGGCATGGACCCGCCTCAAACCTCCTCCTCGAGGCTGCCGCTCTCCCACACACCTCGTCAGGCTCAGTTCTGCACCCTCATCAGTGAGATACTCATCTCCATGTGGCTCTCAAACGGGGCCACAGGGTGGTGTTTACTGACCCCTTAGACTCCCAGCGCACCAGAATGGGCTGGGCCTGCTCTGTAGCTTGCCTGTGAGCCCTAGGATCCACTGTGGAGTCCACGTGAGCACAGGACAGAGTGGGGAAGGATCTGTGCCAACAGGTATCGGCACTTCTGTGTGGCAGGTAAGAATGAACCGCAGAGGACAATTTCCATTTATATTAACTAAAAAAAGATTTACGATCATTTCTGCTTTTATTATAGCACTAAAGAAGTACGAGAGTAGGATTTTTAGAAGTGGTATTTATTTGGAGACAGTAACTCAAAACATTTAGCAATTCAAATTTGCTTTATTTTCTTCTATTAAAAAGTCTCACAGGAGTAAAACCCACAATATATCAGAGATTGTAATTTATACAAAATGACCTCGTCCTTTTTAAAAAATAGCCCATATACTGAAATACTCTAAGTCACAGAGCCATTCTCGTTCTGGTGGACATAATTTCTGGCTCTCACAAAAGCCATACTCCCACAGGCAGCGTGGCACACAGTCCTGCACACGTGGTAAGGCGGCCTGTGGGGAGGGAAGGGCTGTGCGGGACAGCAGTCAGGCCCGAGACCCCTCCCACGCCTCATGTCCTGATCAAGGGGCCTCCCGCGCCAGCCTCTAGTGCAGGACGGCAGAATTCGGACGCCAGGGCATCAAGTCTGGGGCAGAGGGAAGGGAACAACAGGGCGGCCAGGGTCTCAGCCTCTAGGCTTCTAAGAATTCACAGAAGTGAAATTCAGGAGCCACAGAGACGATATTAAGAACTTCACTTCTCTGAAGGGCCCATGAAATTTACCTCAAGACAAGCTCCTTCTCTCTCAGTGTCAGTTTTCAGGCATCATAGTCATTAAAACAATCTCAGTACATGCAGAGCAGAGAGACTCAACTCAGGCCATTTGCCATCTCCCTCAGCAGGCAGAGGGGGAAAAAAATCAATCTGCCTCTGCCTATAGCAACTCCCTCCAACACAGGTGCCTCTGTCCACACACACGCCTTCTTGGGAAATTTTGTGTCTCAATGAAAAAGAGAAAAGGAAAGCCTGAGTACTTCAGGGCCAAGCGAACTGGACGTACAGTTTCAAATCTAAAAGGTGGGCCCAGGGAGGTCTCCCCTCCCCTGCTGCACATTCCCAGAAGGCTAACTGGTTAGCCGTGCTGAGCGGCTGTCAAAACCCGTGGAGGTCTTACGCCACCAAAGAGGGAAGGTCTTGCTCAAGTCAGCTTTCAGTTTTGAGTGGTGGGTGAGTGCAAGACTGCGCAGGTCTTATAAAGACAAGGACAGAAGCTACCCCGTGTACGTAAGTGTTAGCTAACAGGCACTGAGCTAAATGTTCACCTTAATGACAACTCTACGCGGTGGCATCAGGACGATCCCAGTGGGAGGGTAATGGAGGCTCAGGCAGGTGGTGTGGCCTGCACAAGGCCCCACAGCTGGGGGGCTCCAGTGCTGGACTCACCCATGCACACTGCACCCTGCCAGCACCCCATGGTCACAGCATTCCTGGTGATCTTACCACTTTCCACAAGTTCTATGGGTTCTGCTTCCAAGGCCATCTCAGGAGTGGAGGCTGCTTCCCGAGTTCGCTTCTGGGCTTGTCTAGAATTTACTGTGCCACCACGGCGCTTTCTCTGAGGGTATCGGGGAAAGAAACAGTCACATGAGCCCCTGACTGATACAACTTCAACAAGAAGAATGAAAGGTCAACATGGGAATGGCTCAACTCATCAAGAAGAGTAGGGAGATCACGGGGCGCCTGGTTGGCTCAGTCAGTTAAGCGTCTGCCTTCGACTCTGATCATGATCCCAGGGTCCTGGGACTGAGCCCCACCTGGGGCTCCCTGATCAGCAGGGAGCCTGCTTCTCCCTCCCCCCTCCCCCCAGCTTGTGTGCGCACATGCGCAAGCTCTCTCTCTCTCAAATAAATAAAAAACCTGAAGAGTAGAAAGAGTAAGAGACCAGTGAGCCAACCTGAGGTAATGGGTCCTTTCAAAACTCGACATTCTAGGACACCTGGGTGGTATAATCAGTTAAGCATCTGACTCCTGATTACGGCTCAGGTCATGATTTCAGGGTTGTGAGATGGAGCCCCGCGTTGGGCTCTGTGTTGAGCATGGAGCCTGCTTGAAATCCTCTCTCACTCTGTCCCTCCCCCCTCTCTAAAAACAGTAACAAAAACAAAACTTGACATTCTAGAACACTGAATATTTAAAAGAGAAATAATCCTAAACATATAGTGAACATGAACTCTATAAAGCTAAACTTTGTTATATCAAACTATTGGTCAAAATTACCTGATACACAACTTTATACAAGCCTCTGACCCAGGTCAGGACTTGGCCAGAAACCCCTCCTTTTCACCAAAAGTAGCAGACCTGCCCTGCTTGGATCTGTATTTGGCCTCACTGAGGCCATTCTGTTGTTTCAACCCAAAGACCCTCAGTTTCCCACATTTCCATCCACTGTGGAAAGTGGGTTTTTTCTTTGGGAATTCATCAACCTTTAGGGTGCTAGTCAATGCAGCTCATACCCTCACAATCATGGCCCTGAGCTCAAAGAACCAAAGTTCCCAGTGGCTGCCCAGGAACCCTGCCTTCTGGAAGGCTCAGGCTCTCAGCTGGCGCTATCTGCAGTCCAAACTCCCCGAGCCAGCCGTCTCCCCAATCCTTGAGCGCTGGCTTCCCAGCACGCTCCAGCACTTCTGACCAGGCTGGCCCTAAAACCCACGGTGAGAACACGCCCTGTATGGCCTTCCTCAAAAGAGACCCAACCTCCCACCTGACCCTGTCACCTTGTTATTCCCACCCTGCATGGCCCCCGCCAATCCCGGCTCCCTATGTTTCTGGTTCCCACTGCCACTGGGCCCAACCATGCTCTGAACTGGGTGAGCTGGGGTGGTGATTCCTCTATGGAGCCCAAACCCTCACCACACCAGCCTTGCAGAGCTGGCATGCGGATGAGAGGGCACGATGTATGCCAAGTACTGAGCACAGACACAGGATGCCAGCACAACCCTAACTCCTTGGCGTACCTTACTAAGCATTCTGTCCCTGGAAACTCTGTAAGGATGGACACTGTTGGTGAGATGTGCACAAGACCTAAGCGTGCTGGCCAGGCAAGAGAGAGATGCCTGACTCCTGCTGTATTCCAACCATGCCTCAGTGGCAAAAGGCAGCCTGGGGAGTGTCAGAAATTAAGATTTGGGTTTAGCAACTTCCTGTGAATCTAAGGACAGATGAACCATCTCCAGGAGGGCCTAGAGACAAGCGACCACAGTTGTTCAAAATTCTCCCGCCAGGAGCTGCTGTCTGTCTGTTGAGGGAGCTGCCACTCTAGCCTCAGCAGAGTCTACGGCCCAGTGTCTACCGGCTCCCCTCACTGCCACCAGAAGACCTGGGCTACTTAAGTTTTCCCCGTTTCTCTCTGAAGTTTCTTTGTATTTTCCTTCCTCTGCAAAGGACCAAATATTTCTCAGGAGATACTGCTGAACAGAACCCTTCATGCCCCACCACAGCCACCTGTATGGTTTCTGGTCCCCACCGAAGGGGGCAAGCAGCAGCCATGGGCCCTGGCCAAAGTCAAGGTGCTGGACTCGGACACCATGGGCACTGCAGCAACATGTGCTCTCCCTGCTCACCACCTCTACCCTACACCCCACAGCAATCCTCTTCCCTGGCAGCTTTCTCACCCCTTCCGTGCCTGGACTACCCATTCCTCCCCCTCCTCATTTGGCCAATTCTTACACAGCTTTCAGAAACCTATGCAAATTTCACCTCCACTATGAGGCTATCCCTCACTCTCCCAGGTTGACCATCTCAGGAGTCAGCACCCCCTCTGAAGCCCTGCATCCCCCACATTCCCCAGAGGGCAAGGGGTAGGGGACTGCTAGCTCAGGGCCAGCCTCCAGAAACCCTAGAACACTGGCAGAGATTCTCTCCGCTGCCCTGTTACTCTCAGCGTGGCTGTCTCCCTTTGCACGAGCAGGAGAGGTTCACAGCCTTCAGTTCAAACTGACCACGTAAGTTATTTACGCCATTGAGGAAGCTTAACCAACTTCTTCACAGTCACATAAGCTACACTGCTCTAACCAGATCCTGCCTGGGCAAGGCGTGGGCTTCAGAGGGGAGGTGCCCAGGCTCAGGACATGTTTCCCTACAAGTGAGCTGCAGGGACAATCTGCAGATAAGGAGTCAGAGTGGGAAGTCACCTGCCTTTTAAAAGGGTAGGTCCAGGGAAACAAAGGCCCTTTTGTGTACAAACATCAACGGTGGGCTCTGAGCACTCTAGGCACTGGGAGTGGTCAGGACGAGGTGCAGCCAGGGGCAGGGAGTGGAATCTACAGGATTTCTACTGCTGTTCAGTCTCACCCTGCCCACACGCTCACAGCACCTCTGGAACCTGGGGAGAGACTATGACGCTGTCGTTTCCCAGCTGGTCCACCTGATACGAATCCAGTATCTCAGAAAACAACTGTTTTGAGTTTAGATCATATGAGCAATCTGGTCAGCAGGGAATAAACTAGGGAGGGAGACCTTCAGGCAATCTTCTCTGGAGCTCAAGGGGCTCCAGGGGATATCTGCTAACACGGCACAGCCTCTGCAGTCTGATAAATGCTCTGAACAGACTTACCGACTTTGGTCACTGAGTATAAGAAAACTCTCACGAAGGACCATTACCACTATGCTCACACTGGACCAAAAACTACACAGGGAAAGGAAAGAGAAGGGAAAATGGAACACTGGATTGTGAAGGATTGTGAAGGATTAAATAAACCAGAGCATTTCCAGGACACGGAAGCTGCTCTGGGGATAGAAAATTTCCAAACCCGCAGGTATTACTGTTGTCTTCAGGACACCACCCAAAACACTGGACTCCTCCAGACAACTAAGTTGTGTAGCTGCCCTCAGTCCTGTACGCTTTTCCTTCGAGAACAAGGGTTACTGAGAGGCACCTTTACGGTACTCTCATTAATGTGCCATAAGAAATAAGGTAGTTGCTTAGCCTCGAAAATACAATTCATGAGGGGGCGCCTGGGTGGTGCAGTCAGTTAAACGTCTGACTTTGGCTCAGGTTGTGATCTCAGGGTCCTGGTATCGAGCCCCATGTTGGGCTCCCTGCTCAGTGCAGTTTGCTTGTCCCTCTGCCCCCCCACCCCACCTCGTGGGCACACTCTCACAAATAAATAAAACAACAAAATCTTTAAAAAGAAAATTCACAAGCTGATAAAACTCACAGTACTCATTGTGCTCTTTGACTTCACCCTACAGAGAAGGAAGGGACCTGTACAGAGGTTGGCAAGGAAGCTGAATGTTGACTGTTTTCAACTTCTCACATCTGCTGGTTACTCATCCTCTGGCTAGCATAGCAATCTGCAGCCAAGTAGATTTCCAGTATCTTCAAGTCCTGAAAAACAAGGGTATCAAGGTGATAACTGCTCCCACCTACATCATCAACAAGAAAGCTCAGTGCGATCCTTTACTGGTACTTTGCTGAACACTGCATGTAACTCATGTGCTTGCTTGCATATTCTTGAGAAGCAAGCACTCTTATAGAGCATTGGGTCACTTGATCCCAAAGCCTGAGATCAGACCCATTATGCCACCGCCTGCCCTTCTTTCTGGCGGCTCAAACGCATCCAGAGTCTTGTGCCAGCTGCTGGGAAAAGGCAAGAGAATCTAAACGGCCACACATGACCTCGCAGACTCCTTGCAACCAGGTGGGCATGGAGTTTCTGAGGCCAGAGCAGAGCCCAGGGCCTCTGGCTCTTTCTACAACTTCACTGTTGCCCTCTGGAGGAGCTGATAATGCAGAGGAGGAGACGAGAGTCACCTGCCCTGATTCACCCTGCATGCCTAGCTGAGACTTCTGTCACTGGCAACAGGTGAGTGGGAAAGAACCAAGAAACTGGATTGGGAAGCTAAGTGGGAGGTTCCAGGAAGGGCAGTGAAAGCAGCAAGTGAAGAACCTGCTAGAGAACTGAAAGGCCCTAGGATTTCATTCAGGGCCTTTCCACTGGGAGGCGGAAGCTACCCACCCTAAATTCAGTGTCAGAGATGCAGTGGAAAAGGGAGCAAATGAGAAACAAAAACATGGAGTCAGAAGCCAGGAGTCGGCGTGTGTGTCATCAGGGTCAAAGGGGCAAAGCTGGCTTCTGGCGGGGGAAGCCCTGAGCACTGGGCAAGGCTGAGGGACTCAGGGAGAATCAGAGCAAAGAGGAGGCTCTCTGGTCACCCACCCTGGGCAGCAGTGCTCTGGACAAGGACAGGGGTTCTCAAACTTGAGCCTGCACCAGCCTCACTAGGAAGGCTTGTGAAACCAGAGTCTCTGACTCAGCAAGTCTGGGATGGGACTCAAAATTTTGCATTTCTCACAAGTTCTGAGGCAGTGCTAATGGTGCTGCTCCTGAGGCCCCACCACAGGAACCACTGGACTAGGACAAGGACCTTGGACAGAAGGAGGCCTATCTGAGAAGTGCTGAGACGGCAGCAAAGACAGGACCACTCTCAAATCCATCCACCCAGTCATCCCCACGGCTGCTACCTGCTCCTAACAGATCTCCCACCTCCCAGTGCCCCCTCCACCCTACTGCCAGCACAGCTTCCTAACGCACACAGCTGGCCACAGCAATCAGAGCACATCTACAGGGCCTGACGGCTGGGATCGGTCGGGCGCCTCCAAACCCCTACTTGTGCCCTTGGGCAAAGCACCAAACTCTGTGCCCTGTTTCTTCGACAACAAAACTGAGCAGCACCTACCTCAATGGGTATGTGAGGATTATAGGGGCTGGCAGAGCACTTGGAACAGTGCTGCACATTTTAAAGGCTCAATAGCCACAGGCTGATGTCGCTGACTCATTCCACCAGCACCAGCCTTGCAGTCCCTCCAAAAACACCGCCCATAGCGCAGCTCCGCCCCTCTGCTCAAGCCTAAAGTGCTGTGTAATGCCGCACCCAACCCAGCTTGAAAAAGACCGGCTCCCCACCTCATTCGCTCATCAGTATGGCTCCTGCCCTGCGAACACAGCATGAAAAAACCCAGTCATCAGCTCCCAATCTGGTGGAGGGAGGGAGGGCTGGCCCTGGCAGACAGCTCAGTGTTGGGACTGAGATGTATGAGCTACGTGTAGGAAACACAGGACAAGGAGAGGCCAGAAGGTTTTTCAGAAGCCTTCCTGATCCATCCCCCCCTCCGGCCTTTTTCCCCCAAGAGAAGCCCCTCTAGAGGGACTACCCGGCCAGCTGAGCCTTTCTCTATTACCTGGTGGTCTGCATGTGTCCACATCTGCTCCTCTGCCACCTCATTACCCACTGTGACCCTGACCGGCTGCAAGGGATGATCTCTTCACTGTGTCACTCTGTGGGCAGAGGTGCAGCTGGCATGCAGCACGACATCTCCTGACGCCCACACCACGGGGCCACAGGTGCCCCTACTCACAACGGCACACGCGTTCCTGGTAAGCTTTCCATGGAAACTGGCCTTCAGGGACCAACACCGCCCACCTGCTTTGAACAGCCTCTTAGGACTCACAAGACCACCACCCGTTCTGGAATCTAACATACCTGTGAATGTTTCTGATCCCAAGAAGTATCTCACATTTGGGTGTACACCCATGATGTAGCTGTTTTGGGGAAAAGTTATCTACCTCATGGTGTATGTTAGAACTGAGAAGAATCGGGGGCGCCTGGGTGGCTCAATTGGTTAAGCATCTGCCTTTGGCTCAGGTCATGATCCCAGGGTCCTGGGATGGAGCCCCCCGTCGGGCTCCCTGTTCAGTAGGGAGGCTGCTTCTCCCCCTTCTTGTGCACACGCTCGTGCTCTTTCTCTGTCAAATAAATAAATCTTAAAAAAAAAAAAAAATTGAGGAGAATCTTTGATAAAAGCGTCACTGGCAGAGAAGGAGATCCGCCTGTTGAAAAACGGGAAAAAACGTAATGCACAACCGTGGCCTGGCCATAAGCCTCTTGCCTCCCACTTGGTTACTTTTTAAGCCTTTAAACATGGTTGTTAAGACCTGTCCTATGACTGTCCCAGAGGCACCCCAACTCCTTGGCCTGCACGCCCTCCCTACTGTCTGAAACCCACCTCCTGCCGCCCTGCAGCCCAGCAAGACCACCCGGGAGCTCCCCTGGCTCGTTCTCACTCTCCATGCCCAAGGCCAGTCCAGCAATCCGTTCCAAATCTGTTTGCTTCGTCTGGGCATAGTAAAAGTTAGTGGTCAGAGGGCACAGGAAGTTGGAAGGCTGGCCTTAGGGAAATCTACCAAGGGGCTGGATGTCACCAGAGAATGAGGTGGGAAGCAGAGGGCATTCCCAGCAGACCAGTGTGGGTTGCAGGAAAGGAAGCCTTCACAGACTACAGTGTTCCTGATATTGCAGGGGATAGAGGCCACCGGATTAATAATAAGGCTGACCAAAGCTGAAGCCCAGACGTTCCTTGTACTATGTGCAAAACACTGCTTTCCAACATAGTTCATTTAACAGTCCCATCGCCCAAGAAGTGGGAAGGTATTATTAAGGTTACCATTTATTTATTATTTTTAAAGATCTGAGAGCGTGGGTGCCCACGCGCACACGCACACAAGCATGAGGGGCAGAGGGAGAAGGAGAGAATCGCAAGCAAACTCCATGCTGAGCAAGAGCCCAACGTGGGGATCGACCTCACAACCCTGAGATCATGACCTAAACACAAACAAGAGTCAGACACTTAACCGACTGAGCCACCCAGGCACCTAAGGTTACCATTTTACATGCAAGAGAGCTAAGGATGACCGTTAAGTAACCTGCCCAAAGTCCACGACTATTAAACAGTGGCCTGGATTTAAACCAGGACAGTGTGACAGCAGAACCCACACTATTAAATAAATACCATGCCAGAATCAGATGTATTATTATAGAAACAATTTGGAAAATGGATGTTTTCCAGGTTTTCAAATTTACTTTGTCCAGGAAGAAAGTCCTTCCAACAATACCATCACTCCATCTCAGCAGATGGCGCCCCTGATCCTTTAGTTTCCAAGGCAAACCCTGTAGTCATTCAGGGCGCCCTAAGTGCTGTGAGGGCAGGGCACAGTCTACTTTGTACCTAGTTAATGCTGCTCACAAGCACTCATGTTTACCAAGGGAATCAATGACTCGGGAGGTGACAGTGGGGGTGGTGAATGGTGTCCCTGCAACAAAGAAAAGACCCGGGGTAGAGCATGGCACTGGGAATGGCTACAAAGGCTAGAGGCCAAGAATTCCTAAACCCCTGACAGGAAGGTAAGGACAATTCACACCAAGGTAGCTAGCTAGTCACAGAGCAGGAGAGACGCCGTAAAACTTATCAGGGAAGGGAGAAAAGAAATAGGTGTTGAGGGCAGACAGTTTTAGTTTTAGAAATGCTCGCTATGAGATACCTAAAGGCAGCTGCAACATTTAGGAGAGAGAACTGGAGTAGAGATAGAGGTTTTAGAATCTGTGTTTAAATCTGGGGAGTCAGGTAGCACAAGAAGAGCCTATAAAAAGAATAAAAAGTCAGAAACAAAGCTTTGCGAGAACCTGGAGGCATCACTTAGACCAAGCCAGCGTGTCAAGGAGGAAGCAGCAGTCAACAGGCCGGGGAGCTAGAATGAGGCCAGTGAGGCGACCACAGGAAGCCAGTCACTGGTGATCTAACAAGTGCAGGCCCAAAGTGATAGGAGTTACTCAAGAAACAAACCAGCTGGGGGGCACCTGGGTGGCTCAGTCGGTGAAGCGTCTGCCTTCGGCTCAGGTCATGGTCCTGGGGTCCTGGGATCAAGCCCCATATCGGGCTCCCTGCTCAGCGGGGAGCCTGCTTCTCCCCCTGCTTGTGTGCATGCGCTCTCTCTCCCTGACAAATAAAAAAATCTTAAAAAAAAAAAAAAAAAAAAAAGAAACGAAACGAAACAAGCAAACTGGGTGGGAGTGGGGTGTGCAGAACGAGAGAAGCTGCCCTAGCTGAAGACTGTGTGGGTGGCGTGAGAGAACAGAAGACAGCAAAGATGAACGGCTGGATCATAACTCACCTCCTAACCCACACCTCAAGGGCAGGACACCCAAGGGTTTCAGAGATCTGTGTTTAGAGATCCTGTCCCGTGTGCTCTGAGGGCCGATGGGAGGCGGAACAAGTCGGAATGCAGACCAAGAGGAAGTCGGGTGACCAAGAGAACCCCAGGCAAGCAGAAAGCTGTGTGGCTCGGAGGGGGCAATGGCAGAGCGCTTGCGGGGGGAAGGGGCTAAGAGGCCACTGCAGACTGAACGGTCCACTCAATCATTCTGTCCTGTGAGAGATGGGGTTTTTCCCATGAAGTCATCACAGACACTACAGAGGATGACCCCCACTCTAGCAGAAGTGACATGTCATCACGTATGTGGTGCATGTCTTCAGACACAATGGCTAAAAACTGCTGGGCAGGCAGGAAGCAGGAAGTGTGGGCCTGGAGCTGGTTCTCCCACAGCCAAAAATGGAAGAGTCAGCAGAAAAGGGGTGGCAGGGGTGCTCCAGAGACAGAGGAAAGTGACTGTCTGCAGGGGGCCCAAGGGAAATCTAGGAGGAGCAGCTCTGTCCAGCCGGGGCGCGCGAAACCCTCCCTCACACCATGCAGGGCAGCCAAGGCTGACACAATTACCCACAGACACCTGAGACCTGACTTTCCACACGGTTCCACAATGGCCAAGCAATCTCAATTCTTAGGCGGCTCCCTGCGCTTTTCTTTCTCTTTCAGCATGCAAGCACGAGCAGGGGAGGGGCAGAGGGAGAAGCAGACTCCCCGCTGAGCAGGGAGCCTGATGGAGGCTTGATCCCAGCACCCTGAGATCATGACCTGAGCCGAAGGCAGACACCCAACCGACTGAGCCACCCAGGCACCCCTCTTTGTGCATTTTTCTATGGAAAGATGATGTGCAGACACATCAGGTCACTCATTACGTGTGCCAATTACAAGGCAGTTCTCACTATAAACTCATAAATAGCCACCATGAGACACATGTGCAGTCTCCTGTGAGTATGAATGAGCTAGCCAAGGCAACCTCTCTATGCCAGCGTGGTTGAAGCAGATAGAAGCATAAATCCTACAAAATTTCATCAGGGAGGGGCACCTGGGTGGCTCAGTCGTTAAGCGTCTGCCTTCGGCTCAGGTCATGACCTCAGGGTCCTGGGATGGAGCCCCACATCGGGCTCCCTGCTCAGTGGGGAGCCTGCTTCTCCCTCTCCCACTCCCCCTTCCTTGTGTTCCTCTCTCGCTGTGTCTCTCTGTCAAATAAATAAATAAAATCTTAAAAAAAAAAAATTTCATCAGGGAAATGCCAATTTATCAGGTACTGGCTAGTACCAATTGTCTACCCCACATCTTCCCTTTTAAAACCCTAAACACAATCATTGCCATGTTATTTTAAGTACTTCCCTAAATGGTATTTCAAAAGTAAAATTACAGAACATGTGTTAAAAAGCAAGAATACATTAAAGACTGTTGTTGTGTATTGCCCAACTACCATTTTTTTTTTTTAAAAAAAGACTATTTGAGAGAGACTATTTATTTGAGAGACAGGGGGAGGGGCAGAGGGAGAGGTAGAAGCCAACTCCCTGCTCAGTAGGGAGCCCACTGCCACCAGACTACGCTGCTTCATCCCAGGACCCTGAGATCATGACCTGAGCCAAACGCAGATGCTTAACCGACTGAGCCACCCAGGAGCCCCCGCCCAACTACTTTTGTAAAGAATGTCAAAAATACCCAAGGCTGTTGGCAATGTATCAGTGCCCAGTACAGCCTGCCCTCCCGGGGAAGTGAGCAGGAGCACTAAAGTTGCCAGTAAACTTTCACTTCAAAGCTTTTTTTTTTTTTTTAAAGTAAGCTCTACTCCCAGGTGTGGGGCTTGAACTCATGACCCTGAGATCAAGAGTCACATTTTCTACTAACTAGAACTAAGCCAGCCAGACACCCCTCCCAAGCTTTTTATTTTTAAGATTTATTTATTTTAGAGAGAGAGCAAGAGTACGCATGATGAGAGGGCAGAGGGAGAAGGTGAGAGGGAATCTTAAGCAGATTCCCCACTGAGCACGGAGCCCAACACCAGGCTCCATCTCACCACCCTGAAATCACGATCTGAGCAGAAATCTAGAGTCGGACACTTAACCGACTGAGCCACCCAGATGCACCCCCCCCCCCCAGCTGGGAGACACTTTATTTTTTTATTTTTTTTAAGATTTTATTTATTTGACAGAATAGCGAGAGCAGGAACACAAGCAGGGGGACTGGGAGAGGGAGAAGCAGGCTTCCTGCCGAGCAGGGAGCCCAATGTGGGACTCGATTCCAGGATCCTGGGATCATGACCTGAGCCGAAGGCAGACGCTTAACGACTGAGCCACCCAGGCGCCCGAGACACTTTAAATAGACAGGGTTTAGTCAATTACTCAGAAATGCTCTGTAGTGGACACAGCCCCAGAAACATCTGTAAGGAATTCACCTATAGCAGGATCCTCAGTCTCTCCCATCCATGCTCTGGGATCTCCGGGACACACCTATGACTCAAACACAGCCAAAGCAGATCCTGGCTCCTTCTCTTCTCAAAGAAGCCATTCTTATGAATTTCTCTATAGTTTCATGTGCAGGATTATGAGGAACTCCCTCCAAACATTAGGTTGACCCTTTTGTCGATGAAACCCCTGGGAGTGGGGACACCTTATTTCTCTAACAGCCATGTCTGATGCAGTTATATCACTAACTGATTTGGAGGATCTTATCTCAAGATAAAAAACTCTTGCACAGCAAAGGAAACAGTCAAGAAAACGAAAAGACAACCAACGGAATGGAAGAAGATATTTGCGGGCACCTGGATGGCTCAGATGGTTAAGCGTCTGCCTTCAGCTCAGGTCATGATCCCAGGGTCCTGGGATTGAGTCCCACACCAGGCTCCCTGCTAGGCGGGGAGCCTGCTTCTCCCTCTGCCTCTGCCTCTCTCTCTCTCTGACTCTCATGAATAAATAAATAAAACATTAAAAAAAAAAAGATATTTGCAAATGATTTATCAGATAGAGGGCTAGTATCCAAAATCTATAAAGAACTTAACAAACTCAACACCCAAAGAACAAACAATCCAATTAAGAAACGAATGCACAGAAGACATGAACAGACATTTCTCCAAAGACAACAGACAAATGGCCAACAGACACATGAAAAAATGCTCAACAGAACTCGGCATCAGGGAAATACAAATCAAAACCACAATGAGATACCACCTCATACCAGTGAGAATGGCTAAAATTAACAAGTCCGGAAACGACAGACGTTGGTGAGGATGTGGAGAAAGAGGAACCCTCTCACACTGTTGGTGGGAATGCAAGCTGGTGCAGCCACTCTGGAAAACAGTATGGAGGTTCCTCAAAAAGTTGAAGATAGAGCTACCCTACGACCCAGCAATTGCACTACTGGGTATTTACCCCAAAGATCTGAATGGGGCACCTGCACCCCAATGTGTATAGTAGCAAAGTTCACAACAGCCCAACTATGGAAAGAGCCCAGATGTCCATCGACAGATGAATGGATAAAGAAGATGTGGTGTATATATACACAATGGAATATTACTCAGCCATCAAAAAAAAAAATGAAATCTTTTTGCAATGACGTGGATGAAACTGGAGAATATTATGCTAAGTGAAATAAGTCAATCAGAGCAAGACAATTATCATATGATCTCACAAATATGTAGAAATTTGAAACAAAACTGAGGATCACAGGGGAAGAGAGTAAAAAATAAAATGAGATGAAACCAGAGAGGGAGACAAACCATAAGAGACTTTTTTTTTTTAAAAGATTTTATTTATTTATTAGAGAGAGAATGAGAGAGAGAGCTTAAGAGGGGGGAGGGTAAGAGGGAGAAGCAGACTCCTCACCAAGCTGGGAGCCCGATGTGGCGCTCGATCCCGGGACTCCAGGATCATGACCTGAGCCAAAGGCAGTGGCTTAACCAACTGAGCCACCCAGGTGTCCAAACCATAAGAGACTCTTAATCACAGGAAACAAACTGAGGGTTGCCAGAGGGGAGAGGAGTGGGGGGATGGGATAACTAGGTGACAGACATTAAGGAGGGCATGTGATGTAATGAGCACTGAGTGTTATATAAGACTAATGAATCACTGACCTCTACCTCTAAAGCCAATTAAAACATTATATGTTAATCAATTGAATTTAAATTAAAAAAAAAATAAACATATGGATGGGGGGGTGGGGAGAAAGAAACAACTGGGAAGATATCAAAAGATACTAAATCCAACCAACTCCTTTGTAGAAGGGGACAGCCGGGAAGTGAAACTGAGTGGCTCTCTCCACCTCTCTGACCGCTAACCTAATTTTCTTTCAGCCCCGGTGGCCTGGTGATACAAACAAGGCAATTTCTGGAGGCCAGGAGCAAGGGTGTATCACAAAGGAAACCTAAGGATCTATCCTTCCAGAGGTTGAAAAGATACCAGAGGCCAATGGAGCATATCAACCTCAGGTGCAGAGGCCATCAACAACTTTCCACTCTTCCCTGGGACCAAGGTCACTCTACCCATGACACTCAGAGGGGGCAGGCATGCTGGGTCTGTGTGGATGGTGCCTGAACACAAAGCCTGCCAGAAAAAGCCAGCTAGGAGGCTTAGATGCTTGTACTGAATCATGAACCTAATAAGGAGTGTGTGTGGAATCAATCTAGAACTACTAAAAATGACCAAGGCACAGCCCCCGAAGGTGGTGGGGGGGAGGTGGTCAGAAGCTTACAAATATGATTCTATGGCCTGTACCTACAGCAGGGAGCAGCTGAGCAGTGCCCCACTGTGGGAGCGCCCTCATTTGCATAGCCGGTGGCAGCTGGGGTGCTTCATAAAGTACAGCAAGCTCCCGACTATGAAGGTAATGCTCTAATAGAGATGGAAAAGGAGCCAGGGGAAGTTAAAAGGCTTCACACGGTAGCTTAAAAAAAATTACCAGGCTCCAAAAGGTCCAAGAAGAGTGCAGATGTTCCCAAACGATCACATCCATCTCCTTCACAGAATGACCTCCCTTCCCTAACCCAATGCTACCCTTTCTGGCCTCATCTGAAGTTACAGACATGTGTATTCCTAAAATATACCACACAATACAAAACACCACAGGACTTACGGGAAAACAATGAAATCAGGCGAACGGTGCTAAAAACCTTTGTCAGTGTCACACACACACAAGTCAAGAATCTAAGAGAACAGAAGCACACCTCTGCGCGTGTTAAATGGTCAGGAGATGCACAAATACTTTACAAGGGTTGCAGCTTCTGAGTTACTGGGAATCAGGGAGAATTTTTTTAAACAGAAGATGTGTATGGGTGTGGCTCATAATACACACAGTCACTGAGAAAGCTGGTAGATGTATGAGGTGTGTACTGTCTACAGTCAGTGTGACTTGATTCAGCTCAGTTCTATTTTGTTTTCATCTAGTATTTCCCATAGATGAAATTATGCACAGCAAACTCAAAATCCCTGTTCAAACTGTTCCTAGTCTATCAATCCCATTGGAACAAATCATGCTTCCAAACAAGTGTTTAAAGCAGAACTGACTGTACTTTACTCTGGTACCCTGGCCTTCAGTCACCTGCTGCAGGCTCTTCCTAATAGCAGGGCCATAATCTGATCCACACTGTCCCCTTGCCTTCAAGGGTCCCATACCCCCTCCCACTTTGGGAAACTCCTGTTCATCCTTCAAGACCTACCTCCCTTTCTCCTGCTCCTCCTGGTCCTAATCTAACCGTTTCTTCTCCTGTACTCAACATGGTCAACCTGACTTCAAGTCCAATACTTACCGCCGTGTCCCCTTCTCTTAGCACAAACAGGCTGACTACATAAATCATGACTTTCTTCCACTGAAATTAAACTATCAAGGTGCACCTGGGTGGTTCAGTCAGTGAAGCATCTGCTTTTGTCTCAGGTCATGATCCCAGGGTCCTGGGATGGAGCCCCATGTCGGGCTCCCTACTCGGCGGGGAGTCTGCTTCTCCCTCTGCCGCCCCCCCCATGCTCTCTCTCTAATAAAGAAAATCTTTAACTAATTAATAAAATCTTAAAAAAAAGAAACTAAACCATCAAACTCATTAGATGCTTGACAGAGATGGCAGAGTATTTTTGAGGTGAAAAAAAGGATGAAAAGGGGATATGGAACCTTAACATTGCAAGTAAAAATATAATCACCATCAGGAAACAAAGGAAGATTTAAAAACAGACCATCACCATAGGAGAAAAGGAAAGAACATCTCATCTCCACAGACATAATGGCTAGAAGAGATCTCGGTGTTGTGAGTTTGAGCCCCATGTTGGGTGTAGACATTACTCCAGGAAAGCCTTAGGGTCATAATTTCATTTTACACAAGGAAGCTACTGATAATACTTATTTTGAAACATTGTCAGGCCTTTCCTACACTGCTCGGTGTTGGCATGAATAATAAACTTGACAACCCTTATTTATACCTGGGGAAAAAAACCCTTCCAAGGTAATTCTGTAGCAGCACTCTCCAATCCAACTTCAGGGCCTTTCTCACACTTGAACTCTGACCTTGGGATGCAGTACTGCCTGAGCTGTGGGCCTTCCTCCTCAGAGGGAAACCTTAAAATGCCTTGCTCTACAACCCCCAAAGCCCTGCTGAGAAACAAGCTAGTTAGGAAAGGTAAGTTACAAGAGCATATATGTGAATGACACCTCAATAAATAAGAGTCAGCCCTGTCAGATCTACAGAAGCCACCTAATCCAAGGTCAGAGAAAGATGTAGGTAAATAATTTCAAAATATGACACTGATAACTTACACACAAAGAACACACAAAGCCATGTTTATACAGCATAAAACCAATTACCTTCTGCACGCATTTGCATTCAGTAGCACCTCAAATCTTTTCCAGAAACTGGTGGGGGTATAAACTACTGGACATGAACTTTTCAACAGCCTTTTAAGTAAAATGCCAATGGAGAACTGCCACGACTGGCAATCACTGCCCCGAGTTTGGTCCCCAGTCCCCACCGTGGTCCAAGTCACACTTCTCTCTTCCTAACTGGTCCAGAGGCCACTAGTCTCGCGCATCTTTCTAAGCCATCCTCACAGTACCGTGATTTTTCTAAAATGCAAACCTAACCATGTTACTTCCTTGCTTAGAACTTCATTTGTGGTTTTTCCCACGTGGTCTTAACGTAAATTCTGAATTCATTAACTTGGGGCACAGCAAAGACCTTTTTCCATCCGGTTCCTGCTTACCTCTCCAGTCCCGTCTCTCCCACAGTATGTATTTCAACCCCAAGGAATTTCTCTCATTCCCTCCACCCTCGCTCCTCAGTTAAACGAGGAGTTGTACCCTGCCTGTTCTGCTCACGGCTCTACCCCAAGCAGAAAGCTTGGCACACAGAAGACCTCAAAATGTACTTAGAATTTTTAAAGTACGCATTCTCAAAGGGGATGAAAAAACATCTCATTCTTTTTATGTACAAAGCATAGATACACATACGGTACATAAAAAGACCTACGGTATGTAAGAAGCAGTAACATTTCATGGAGAGGGCAATTAAGAAAACTCAAAGAGGTGGGGGAATTCATCTTAAAAAAAAAAAAAGAAGATTGATAAACACTGTATTAACGTAAGATTTTTAAGCCTGAGTTAGAAGCTCAAGCTCAGGCAATACAAAAACCAGCAACACCACGTCTTTCTACTTGAATGTTCCCATTTCACCGGCAGCTCAGACAAAAGTGAACCCAGTATGTCTCCCCACCCGTTAAAAAAAACAACACACCACCAGTCACACAAAGCGATTCCCTTCAACGTCTCTGTCCTTCATCGCCAGTGGTCCCCAAACTCCTGGTCGCTGAACTTAAAGGCCTAGTCCTGCAGCCACAGGAAAAGCGAGGTTCCAGGCTAGCTCTGCCGTCAACCAGTTAGATGGCTTCCTGACCTTGGGCCACCGCCTCAGTCTCCCCAACCACTTAGGCAGCCCCGGCTGAGCGCAGGACTGCGGAGCTCAGACCCTGGGTCTGGCTCCGAGACCCTGACGCAGAAGCAGAACGGAGGTGTGACTGTGAACGTCGATGGGCACGCACAAGGATAAGCAAAAGCCAAAACCCCACAAAAACGGCTACCGCGGCAAGTCCAGGCTCCGAAACTTCCCCCTTCTCCCTGGACCGGTCAAAGGGCGGACAGCGGCGTTCGCCGAGCACTCCGTGTCGGGCCTCTAGCCTCCCCGAGACCCCGCTCACTCTTCAGACTCTGCGGGCGCCCGAGGGGCGGGGCCGGCCGCAGGCCTCAGCGCTCCAGCGCCCCCCGCAACGACCGGAAACTGAGGACTCCCTAAGCCCAGCCCCGGGTGGGCGCTCCCCCGGCCGGCCCCCGCCGCCCCCGGTGCCGCCAGCCCAGGAGGCTCCGCCACGAGGCCCGGGCGGACGCGCAGGCCAGCGATGGCTGGGCGGCGGCGCGAGCGCACAAAGGAGGCGGCGTCAGAGGGGAACAAAAACCTGCCCGGGGCCTCCGCCGAGCGGCCCGCACAGGCCCGCGCCCCAGGCCGCCCTGCCCGACTCCCGGAGTGACCTTGGCGCGTCCACCCCGCTCCCCAGCCCCGGCTTCGCTGCCTTCGCTACAACCGAGCGCCGCGGCCGCAGCCGCCGGGGCAGCCCAGGCCCCTGGCGAGGCGCTCGCAAGCCCGTTCCCCGCGCCAAGCGGGGCGCGGGCGGCCACGCGGACCACGGGGCGTGGCGGGCGAGCGGGCCCGCGGGCCCGCGGGAGGCCCGGCCGGGCGTCCGGCCCGCGCTGGCTTGGCCGCGCCACGGCGGGCCGCCGCGCCGCGGGCCTCCGCAGGCCTCGAAGCCGTCCGAATCCCGCCTCCGCCCGGCCCTGGCTGGCCGCTCGCTCTCCGCGAAGCCTGACTTACCGGGAGCGGGACTGGTGCGGCAGGAGCCGCCGCCGACGCACTCGGGCGAGGAAGCACCCCCGGAAGCCACGGAGGAGTAACCCTCAAGCAAGACGCCGCCGCCTCAACAGCTACCACTTCCGCTCCTGAGGCCTGGGCTCCACCCCCCGCGCACTCCCATTGGCCGTCGTCCCTCGACTCCCGCGGTCTACCGGTCCAGGAGGTATGTTTTCCAATCCTATTGGATAAGAAAACCATCTATTACCGCTTTGAAATGCGCCTCTTTCCGGCCCCGCCCACGCCCGCGAGCTCGCGCTCCCGCCTTCCCGCGAGAGTCGGGGTCTGCGCCCCTCGGTGCGCAGGGCCTCTCGGGAGTTGTGGTTTACTGGGCGACTGCCGCCGCGGGCTCCCGGCGCTCTGATCCTGGCCACGCACCGCCGGGCGACGGCGCGGAGCTGGATGTTAGTTCACGGCAGCCTTTCCGGGGCCCGCTCGCGGCCTTCTCCGGGCCTAAGTCCTCTTTCCTGTTAGCGCGGCCTTTGTGAGCAATGGCCCCGGGGTCTCTACTGCCGGCCAGAACCCGGAACGGAATCTGCACCAACTCCAGGGCGCTCGCGACACGACGCGCCAGGCCCTGGGCGGGGCTTCCGGTCCCAGGGATCCCGGACTGCTTCCCAGGCCGGCGGTGAAGACAGGACGGAAGTCCAGCCTCGCCCGTTCGCGGGACCCGGAGGAGGCACTCAACCAGAGTCCCTGGGAGGGCTCTCCGGAGGAAACGACTTCGGAGCTGGGAACCGAAAGGACTAGAAAGGAGGAGAGCGAGCTCCGAAGAGGGAGCCTGGGTGGGGAGAGACAGGCTGGCATGTCCAGGAGACTGCAGGCTGCCCGCTGTGCGAGGAGCAGAGCTGGGGAGCGGTGGCTGTGGGGGGAGGCAAGAGCCATGTTGTGCAGGGACCGATACCACGTTGAGTCTGGATTATCCCGAGGGCAGTGGGTGTGGGAAAGGAAGGACTGAACCCCTGGGGGAGCACTCTGGCCCAGGACCAGTCCTGGGAAGCGGGTCATGGCCCCGGGCAGAGGCCCGGAGCTCTCTGGGGCATCTGGCATAACTCCAGGGGTTAAGAGCGTGCGGCCTCTGGACCCTGCCTGCCCGAGTGTGAATCCCAGATCCACTGTTTAAGCAGGTCTCACCGGTCCCCTCACCTGGCATATGGGGATAACAGTCCAGTACCCGCCTCAGAGGGGGAAGGTGGGGAGGACCCCACCCAGAACAGCACAGGTTCAGAACCTCAGGAGAAAAGCAGGTGGTGGGTTCCTAGAGTTCAGCTGCCAGAACTGGTCTTGGACATGGATTGGGCAATAGAAAGCCTAACTTGTCCCTCCTGTTCTGAGGGAACCCAGATCCAGGCCATGGCCATCATGGCTGGTCCCCAAACACCCTCAGGCAGTGAGGACATCACTCCAAGTGCCTCGGATGGACTTTTACTAAGAGGGGTTCTTCAACCCTGAAGATTGAGTCATGTATGGAAATGACTAAGCAGATCAAAACCAGAGAGCATTCGTGGTTTTGTGTTGAGTTTACAAGTAGTCTTTGTGTTTGATACTTATGTAATTGTAAAAGAATTTGACATGGCAGATAAATCCGATTCTGCATGAAACATGTTGAGTATTGATTTTTTTTTTAAAGATTTTATTTATTTATTTATTTGACAGAGAGAGAGACACAGCGAGAGAGGGAGCACAAGCAGGGGGAGTGGGAGAGGGAGAAGCAGGCTTCCCGCCGAGCAGGGAGCCCGATGTGGGGCTCGATCCCAGGACCCTGGGATCATGACCTGAGCCGAAGGCAGACGCTTAACGACTGAGCCACCCAGGCGCCCCAAGTATTGATTTTGATAGTGATTTTAAGTTGGAAGGTACAAGATATTAGTTTGTCATCAATTGTTATATTAAAGAGAATTTACAAATTTAAGAGAAATTAGACCTTTAATACAAAATTGGGAATCCTTAAATACTTGATAAGACAGCCAACAAATGCTAAAAAATAAGTTTAGACTGTACATTATAAATGCAGTTTAAAATGTTAAAGGGTGGGGCCGCCTGGGTGGCGAAGTCGGTTAATTGTCCTCTTGGTTTCAGCTCAGGCCATGATCTCACTGGTGGTGGGATAGAGCCCTGTGTCTGGCTCTGCGCTCAGCAGGGAGTCTGCTTGAGATTCTCTCCCTCTGTGCCCCCCCCCCCAGTGCTTGCACTCTCCCTCCCTCCCTCTTTCTCTAAAATAAAATAAATCTCAAAAAAATGCTAAAGGGAATTTCAGCTTGTAAATGGAAGCATACACAACTAATCAAAACGATAGTTATAGATTTAAAAAATAAGATTAATAATTTGAATTTCACAACCTAAAGAAAAGCTAGGGTTTTCTATTTGTAACTTTATTTTTTTTTAAGATTTTATTTATTTCAGGGGCGCCTGGGTGGCTCAGTCATTAAGCGTCTGCCTTCGACTCGGGTCGTGATCCTGAGGTCTTGGTATCAAGCCCTGTAATGGGCTCCCTGCTCCGCAGGAAGCCTACTTCTCCCTTTCCCACTCCCCCTGCTTGTGTTCCCTCTCTCACCGTGTCTCTCTCTGTGAAATAAATAAAATCTTTAAAAAGATTTTTAAATCTTGCGCTGGTGGGCAAGCATGAGTGGGGGAGGGGCAGAGGGAGAAGCAGGCTCCCCACTGAGCAGGGAGCCCCATGCGGGGCTCCATCCCAGGACCCTGGGAAATGACCTGAGCTGAAGGCAGATGCTTAATGGGCTGAGCGACCCAGGTGCCTCTCTATTTGTAACTTTAATACATCACATTAAAGATGTAATGTTGAGGGGCGCCTGGGTGGCTCAGTCAGTTGAGTGTCCAACCCTTGATTTCAGCTCAGGTCATGATCTCAGGGTCGTGACCTTCAAGTTCTTTCTGAACTTCATTTGACATTGAACTTGGGGTGTGAACATCCCTGGCTCCCTCACAGCTAATGCCTCTGGCCCTGAATGTTTCCAGCTCAGAGAAAAGACTGGAACTTTGGTGCTTCCAAGTGCCATACAGCTAATGTAGATTCCTGGGCATCACCCCAGAACCTGAATCTCTGTGGATGAGGTCGGAGAATCTGCTTTTTACTATTTGCAAAGAACCTCTAGCCAAGTGAGTTTCAGGTACTGTCAATGAGGGTCTTCTGGCTGCACTTATGCAGAAAATACACTAAAGCAGAAGGTCAATTCCCTGGGTGGTCCAGAGAGTGCTTTCTCAGCATGAGCTGGACCTGGCTTCTCTTGGCTGGCCCTCTTTCCAGGGGCAGTTTGACTCTCTCTCAAAGGGCTCATGAAGGGGGTGCCTGGGTGGCTCAGTGTGTTAAGTGTTCGACTCTCGGTTTTAGCTCAGGTCATGATCTCAGGGTTGTGGGATCAAACCCCACGTCCAGCTCCGGGTGCTCCCCCCTCCCAAAATAAATTTAAAAAAACTTTTTTTTTTTTTTAAAAGGCTCTTGCATGTAGGGGGAAGCCTCAGTAAATGAAGGCCAGTTAGCTGCTACCTCTGAACAAACCTCAAAGCTCAGTGCTTTGAACAAACAGGCATTTATTGTTAATGACTCTACAAGTTAGTGGGGGCAGGGAGAGGGTTCGGGTTCTGGCTGGCCTCACATGTTGGGTTCTGCTGGTTTGTAGTACGAGTGAGGATGGCTTCTGCTGGGACAACTGGCTGACCTCATATAGTGTCTCATCCCAGCGGGCCACCCTGGACATGCTCACATTGGGGCTGGGCAGGGTTCCAAGAGAACAAGAGGGAGCTCCAAGGCCACATGAGGCCCGGCCTCCGAACCAGCACACAGCCACTTCTGCTGCCCCCTATTGGCCAACACAAGTCAGCCCAGATTCAAGGACTGAGGGAAATAGACTGCCTCTTAGTGGGAGGTCACGAGGCAGGGGACCTGGATACTGGAGACATTTTGCCATCAATCTAGAACATAAGGCCTGCCCTCAGGCCACAGCCTCAGGGGCTGGCCCAAGGCCTATTCCCCCTCAGGTTGGTATGGAGCAGAAGCTCCAGGTACTCTGAGCAGCTGCCCAGTCCAAGAGGGCAGTTAGGGACGTTGGTGTGCCCTGCCAACCAGCATCATTGCCAATAGCACCTCCCTGCCTCTGCTCGAGAAGCCAGTTGGAGAGGTGAAGGGTTGTTCTCCCCTCCTCCTGCCACGGTGCTTGCTTTGGGCACCGATAAAGACCTTCCCCCACTGCAGGAACTGGCTCCGCAGAGCTTGTTCAATTCAGGCCAGTGAGACTGGAGCAGATGTTCACACAAGGCCTTGAGGACAGACAACCCTCCTGAGAGAGCCACCAGGGAGAGATGACCCTTCTTCCTCGATTTCGTGAGGCTGGAACTGCTACCAGCTTGAAGACCAAACTCCTGCATCAGGCGTGTCCTGAAGCCCACCCCACCTTTGGACTGCCAGTTACAGGAGTTAATAGTTCATCCTTTGAAACTCTCAGAGCTCCTGAGGGACTCTGGACAGGTCATCATCAATGTATTTCCTTGATATCAAATGAAGTGGGTTTGAATCACATGTAACACAGGATATAAGAAATGTCACATTTGTTTCTTTAAATGAAATTTAATCTGCCCCCAGCCTTTTTGACAGGGAGGTAGGAAATTCCTTTCTATTGACCTGGGTAAGTCCTGCGTTTCTGACACTGTTCAAAATACTGGGGGAGAACGCTTGTGTTCAGTCTGTTGTCTTACTTCAAAATGCCCATGTTCCTGGTTGGAATGTGCCCTGAGGTCCAGCCTCCCTCTCTGAGGTGTCATCTCCCCCGCAGACCCAAGGAGGATGTCAGCTTTGGGGGCATCTCTCTCCTGGACACCTACCTACTTGGCTGTTTCCAGCCTCTCCCCCACGGCCTTGCCCAGACTCTGTGCTCTCTGGAGCTGCACACCTTGTGCTTCAGTCATGAATCTGCATTTCCACAGCATGCTTTCGCTGGGTCAGCCTGTCCACAAGGTCATGCCCTCTCCAGCCTGGCGCTGGATCCAGAGGAACCAAGAAAATGAGTGTGTCCTTGTCTGGGCTCATGCCCACTGTCTCCAGTCATGTTCCTTTGGTGTTGCTGGAGAAGGCTGGGTGGCGCTCTAAAATCATGCAGACTTAGCTTTGGGTGAAGGCTTTTGGGGCTGGTTACTTTACCTCTTTGAGGACTCCGGGCCTCATCAGCAGAATGGGGGTAGGGGACAGTTCCTGCCTCCCCATGGGCCCCCTCCCCGCTATGGCCGCAGTGAGGTTTGCTGGAGATAAGTCAGGAGATAGGCCATTTCCCAGGGGCTCAAGCATCCTGGCCCCTTCAACCAAACTCACGCGCACAACCACACAGGTTAAGCCGTCAGACTCCGGGCAGAGAGGGGGATTCCAAGTTTTCACGTGCAGAGGTGGCTCTGGGAGCTTTGAGGAGGGGCGTGGCCAATGCTTTGCCCTGGGCCCTAGGTAAGGGCTAGGACCTAGGCAAGGGTGGCCAGATTTACCATATAAAATACAGGACACCCAGTAAGTCTGAATTGCCGGTAAAAAGCGGATACTTTTTTTGGCGCGTTTGTCCCAGGCAGTAACTGGGCGTCTTACATTTCATACCGCAACCCTGTTCTGGGCGGGGGGCTCTGCGGCGGCTGAGGGCGTGGAGCCGGGCGAAGGGGCGGAGGAAGAGGAGGCGCGCCCCGCCCGCCGCACCGTCGCCCGCGCGGGATGCGCGGCGGCTGGGCGGCGGGCCCGGCCCGGCTCAGGCGGCCTCCAGGCGGCGCCCGGGCCCGCCGGCCGAGCTACTCAGCAGCAGCGCCCGCAGCCGGCGCTCCCGGCTCCGCTGCAGCTCCTGCCAGTGCCGCTCCTCCAAGTGCGCCTGCGGACGGGCCCTCGGCGAGGTCGGCGCGGGCCCAGCGACCCTGCGCCCCCATCCGCGGCCTCCCCCGCCCCCCGAGGACGCCGGGCCCCCAGCCTCCCGCCAGCTCCCGGAGCTCACCCACGGCCGAGGGCGCGCGGGCCCCGGCGCCGACGCCGGCTTCGGGGCTGCCTGCGTGCGGCGGCGCTCCGCCACCTTCTCTTGGATCTTGCGCTGCAGCTCCAGCACGCGCTCGTCCCGCGAGGGCGTCCCCGGGGCCGCAGACCGGGCTTTCCTCTCCTCCCACCTGAGCGGGCGACAGGGCGGCCTGAGGAGGGGCCCTAGCCGCAGGTTACGGGAGTGTTTCCGTGCCGGGGGAGAGGCTCTCCGAGGACCGCCGGGGTGCCGCGCGGCGCCACGGCCTGTTGGCTCTGCACGTAACGTCATGGAAACGTACCCCATGTCTATTAGCTACGGAGGTCTTTGGAGCAAAAAAGGGAAAACCCTCTTTTACCTTGGGCTCTCCTTGCCACTCTTGCCTAGGGGCAAGAGCTGCGAATACAGCTTTGCAAATCTCTATCATACTAGGCCATTTTTCCTTCCAAAATGAGGCCTCACTCTACAGACTGTTCCCTGATGGCTTTGGGTTAAGTGCACATCACGGCACCGCCAGGCAGACTGCCCACGAGAATGGTCCTGGTGAATCAATGCCACGAGGTCTGGCTGCACGCGGAGGGCTCCAGGAGCCTCGTTAGCAGGTTTGCATCCTTGGAGGCTCCCCAGCACCAACCAGACTGCACGTGGGGTCTGTCAGGCCGAGTCTGGAAGCGGTGAAGTCTCCCACGTGCCTGCCACCTTGGGGACCTGCTGGGTGGCCAGCCAGCCTTGCCTGGACAGCCCCCACAGTTGTCACAGGGCCTCCTCCAATTCTAACCCGAGCAGCAGTCGCTCAGGATCAATAGTGATGGGTTTTGTGACAGTCCTCCCTTCTGTCCACCCCACCCCAGTTACACACTTTCTCTGGAGCCCTGGGTGCCAGACCCTGAACCAGGCTATGCTATGACAGGGCTGGGTGCCACCTGACCCAGGGGGGTGACCATGCTGCCACGGGACAGACGCATGGGGCTGGAAAAGCCACCACAGTGTTCCCCAAAAAAGGGGGTACGTGTGCACGTGCTCTCCATTAAAAGAGAGAAGTCAAGTCAAGATGCCTGACAATCAAATGCTGTGTGAATCTCAGCCAGGTTCTGGTTTAAAAAGAAAAAAAAAAAGACAATTACAGCACACAATCTTTTAAAACTATAGCAGACAGTCTTGGGACCCTAGGGAAACATGAATACGGAGAGGATATTTAGATGATGGGAATTTTTGTTGAAATATCTAGTTGTGTAATTGTGCTGTGGTTATGCAGGAACATGTCTTTTTTTCAGAAGATGCACACCAAAGTGTTCAGGAGTGAAGAGTGTCTGATGTCTGCAACTACTTCCAGATGGTTCTTTAGGGACAGATAAGTGGCTAGCTAGATGGAACACATGGCAAAGGTCGTACTCGTGACCTACATGGGAACATTTTGCATCCAAGCCCTCACTGCACGATTTTTTCACATCTGAAAATGATATATAAAATAGTTGGGGTGGGAGAAGCTATTGCAAGGAAACTGCAGGAGGGCGGTGTGTTGTTGTAGGGAGAACCCGCCCGGGAGGAGGCTCGCTGCGTGCTCCTGCCAGAGGCGCCTGCCCCGGGGACCACCAGTACCGACCTCAAGGCCGCAGACCTCCCCATGGCCGCGCGGCACAGTGAGATCTGCTCCACCATATTCTGCAGTTCCTGGCTTCTGGCGCGCTTGCCCTGGATGATCTGGTCTCGCTTCTCTTCCTCTTCGCGCCGCTGGGTCTCCTTGAGCAGGGCCAGCCGCTCACGAAGCTCCACCACAGACATCTCCCCTTCCAGGCCATACCCAGGGATCTGCAGGGTGATGGGGAGAGCCGAAGCTGGGAGTCAGGCCCATGCCCAGCCTGCAGGGCCGTCTCCTGTGCCCTGACGTGTCTTCTGCCCCAGCACTGGTGCCCCTCCCCCAATTCCCTCGGTCTGGCCTCTGTGCCCAGGAGACCTCCTTCCCTCTGCTCAGGAGCCCTGTGTAACATGTCTGCCACTCAGCCTCTCCAGCCTGGACCCCCCTCTGGTGACTGCACATCGCAGCTGGGTGCCCTGTAGGCGCCTCTACTGGGGTAGGGCCCAAACGGAGCTCACTGCTGTCTCCCCAAGCCAGGCCCCATGGCCTGGGCTGAGTGCCCTCTGGACTTCCCACATCCCCTGGGATCAGGCCCAGTTCCCAGACCAGCTGCCGTGGCCCTTCCAGGCCGGCTCCCGCCTCACCAGATGCCAGCCTGGCTTCTCCTGGTTCTTCGCACACAGGCTTCCAGAGACCAGTGCTCTCCTCTCAGCCTCTGTGCATCCAGCCTCTGCGCACCTGCACTGTTCTTACACTGCCCTGCCCGCCTGGGCCTGGGGAGTCCTGCGACCACCTTCAACCTGTTGAAGCCTAGCTTGTGAAGCCTACCTTGCCCCCTCCCAGGGCCCCTGGGCCCTGGCCCCCGGAGGTCACAGAGGTCTCCCTGACAGGACTGTGGAGTCTTGGGCCAGCCCTAGGCCTGGCACGTGGCAGGTGCCGCATCCACAGCTGGGCGTGCCACTCGTGCCGGGTGGACCTTGGCTTGGGACCGGTGGGAATTGTGGACATGCCCTCCCATGGCAGTGCCAGGCTCCCCTAGGACAGGCCGTGTCCTTACCTGGGTCAGGTCCACGAGCTTGCCCTTGCGCACGGGCTGGGTCTCCAGGGCCCGAAGCTGGGAGACGAGCTCGCAGCGCTCCTTCTGCTCCTCCTTGGCTGCCTGTAGAGTGCGCTGCAGCAGCTCCCGGCTCTCCTCTATCACCTCCTGAACTTGGGGGCCAAGCAGGGTGCTGAGGGGCTCGGAGGGCAGCCGGCCCAGCCCCAGCCTTCCCTTGAGAGCAGCTGGGCTCTTGCCAACCACGGTGGCTCACTTGAGGCCGGAAGCCGGCCTGGGACCTGAGCTGGGGTGGGGGGGTTGGCAGAGCTGGGCGCGGCCTCATGGTGCCGGGCCCCCCATTGTACCTATCTGCCTTCGGCTCTTCAGGAGCTTCATCTGCGCCAGCTTAACATTCTTCTGCACCTCTGTCACCTGCTCCACCAGCTCCTTCATGGACCTTTCCTCCTGGAGGCGCCTCTCAGCACACTGCTGCTTCAGCTCAGCCATCTGCTCAGACAGCCAACCCAGCATGGTCAGAGCCGGAGGTGCCCCCTGGAGCAGGCCTGTATCCCCCCACCCCCCACCGCCGTCTGCCCCAGCCCCAAGAGCTGCATGAGGTCCGGAGAGCAGAACCTGTCCCTGACCCTGAGTCACCTTGGAGCCCGGATCTAAGCTCATCAGCTCCTGGGAGTCCCCTGGAGGTCAGGGCCTACTGGGGAGGTTCCACCTCATATCCTCCCTTCCTCCACTGTAGTCCTGGGGAAACCAAGTCAGAACCACTGGGTTTGCCCCGAAGCCCACCCACCCCTGGACTCCAGCTGAGAGAGGAGGGCACTCATTGCTTGGAAGCCCTGCGGAGCACAGCACATGCCAGCCCCCTGGGCAGCCTCAGGCTTCTGTCACATGAGCCCCCAGGCATGTCCTGCTGGTCACCCCGCTCTCTTCTTTCTCACGGTGCCTCGTTAGTGAAGACTCTTAAACGACGGAACAGGGGCGGTTTTGCCACTTGGACGCATGTGACCGGAACCCTCCTGTGTGTTCAGGTGCTTCTCGCCTCTTTGGCCCTGCGCTGCATTCATTAGCCTCGTAAGGAGATGTCCCGAATTGTAGCCGGCTTATTTTTGTGGCTGTATGTTTGGGGGACTATATCACAAAGCTTTCATCCATTCTACTGTGGATGGACATTGCAGATTGCTTCCAGTTTGGTGCTATGGTGAACAATTCAGAATACTATTTTTAGTCCTCAAGACGCTGTAAGGCACAGCGTGGGGTTTACACCTCCATCACTGGCCCAGGGTGGCCACGGAGCTAGCGAACTCCCGGCCCTGGCCACCTGTGCAATGGGGGCTCATCTTCAGCTGCACAGTAAGCGGGAATCAGCCTGCAGGCAGCTTGGACTTCAGGCTTAGAGACGGCGACACGAAGTAATCGTTCTGTAATACAATTTGCTGGTGTGCATAAAAAATGGCTCTTGACCATCCCTTTCGATTTATACCATAAAGTAAGGAAGTGCTCACACAGCAAAAGGACAGAGGGCAGTCAGAGGGACACAGGGGCCAACCTGAAAGAGCTCCCAAAAGCCAAGGCTTGCAGCAAAATCAATACTGTCCTATTGGGTGATAACACAAAGTGTAAAACAAATATTCGTGAGTCCCCACTGAAAGAAGTGATTGAATATATAAGTAAGTGAGGGAGAAGAGAGGAGTCCTCCGGGCAGAAGAATTCTCAGTAGGTGCCCACTCCTTGAGTGTGGGCTTTGCTTGGAGACCCCCTTCTGTGGAGTTCCGAATGGTGGGGGGAGACAATGGCAGTGGAGAGACCTGGCAGGCACGACCTTGGCCACGGGACCAAGGTCAACATCACAGGGATGAGTCTGTTGAAAGCAGATGCCCTTGAGAGAGTGTGATGAGAAGATCACTTTGCTTCTGCAGTCTTGCTCCCAAAACCCACAACCCCGGTCTAACCATGAGAAGAGCATCAGACATGTCTCCACCCAGGGGCATTCTACAGGACACCTGACCAGCTCTCCTCCAAACTGTCAAGGTCATCAAAAACAAGGAAAGTCTGAGAAACTGTGACAGCCAAGAAGAGTCTGAAACATGACCTTTATTTTATTTTAAAGATTTATTTATTTGACAGAGAGAGAGAGCGAGAGAAGGAACACAAGCAGGGGGAGAGGGAGAGGGAGAAGCAGGCTTCCCGCAGCGCAGGGAGCCTGATGTGGGGCTCGATCCCAGGACCCCGGGAACATGACCTGAGCCGAAGGCAGACGCTTAATGACTGAGCCACCCAGGCGCCCCTGAGACATGACCTTTAAATGTAACATGGGGTCCTGGGACAGGAAAAGGGCATTTGTGTGGGGGGAAAAAAAACGAGCTCAAATCCTAAGGAGGTGTGGAGTTTAGTGAAGAGTCATGTACCAATGTTAGCTACTTAGCTGTGACAAATATCCCATGGTGCAGTGGGCCAGTGTCTCCCCCAAATTCACATCTACCTGGAACCTCAGAATGTGATCTCATGTCCAATTAGCTGAGGATCTCAAGATGAAGTCATCCTGGATTTAGGGTGGGCCCTAAATCCCATGACAAGTGTTCCTAAGAAGAGGAGAGGACACAGAGAGATGTGGACGCATGACACATGACTGTGTGAGGATGAAGGCAGAGATTGGGGTGAGACCGCCACATACCACAGAGTTCCTGGGGTCACCAGCAACTGGAAGAGGCAAAGAAGGATCCTCTCTGAGGAGCTTAGCAGAGAGCGTAGCCCCGCTGCCACCTTCCTTGACCTTGGACCTGGGGCCTCCAGAACTGTGATCTGAGCCCTCCGGGCCGTGGGGCTTTGTTGTGGCAGCCCTGGAGACCTGGTGTGGTGCTGGAAGATGTCACCAGCAGGGAACACTCTGCACTATCTTTGCAACTTTTCTGTAACTCTTAAAAAACTGCTCCAAAATAAAATCGTATTTTTAAAAGTACTTTCGAAAACTTGGTAATAAATGGAAAAATGCTCATGTGGAAATATGAGGTGAAAAGAGGTGGGCTACCAAAATCTGCGAGGGGTCTTATCTCATGTGAGTAAAGTACAGACAAAACCCGAACGAACCCTGGGCGAGGAGGCCGGCCCTGCGGGGTCCCCAGGCCCCAGCCAGGCTGCATCTCAGGGACAGCACAGACATAGCTCGGGGACAGCTAGGAGGGAGGAGAAGAGGCAGCATCTCCTGGCTCTCCATAAATGTGCCTGCAACAAGGGGGTGGGCAGCGCAGGACCAAGGACAAGGCCGAAGCTGGGGAGGAAGACACACAGGACTTGGGGCACCTAGGGGCTCAGTCGGTTAAGCATCTGCCTTTGGCTCGGGTCATGATCGCGGGGTCCTGGGATCGAGCCCCACGTCAGGTTCCCTGCTCAGCGGGGAGCCTGCTTCTCCCTCTCCCTCCGCTGCTCCCCCTGCTTGTGCTCTCTCTCTGTCTCAAATAAATCAGTAAAATATTAAAAAAAAAAAAAAAAAAAGACACACAAGACTGTAAGTGCCGTCTCTGCCTGGACCAGCTCTGCTACCTCAGGCCCTGCCAGCATCTACGCTGGTGAATGAAGACGGGGGTACCCACCACCTCAGCCCCTCCAGAGGGGTGCAGAGGGCAGGGCGGCGGGAAGGGCTCCCGTGGGCCAGGCTGTAGCCATGGAACCTCTGACCAGCTGAGGCAAAAGTTCCAGTTAATGCTGTAAGAGTCATCATCCAACAGGAACAATACAAGAGAAACTGAAATCCCTTTCTCTTCAAATATTTAGTGCTGTCTAATCTGCCTAATATATTTATATAAAGCATATTAGTCACGTAAATGCGTGTAACTGCAATTCCAGGATGGGGAAGGAAACGTCAGAGGATACCATGTGGCAACCTGCCTTCCCCGCCCCCCCAGCAGTAACAAGAGTAGTGTCATCAGAGGCCTGGTGGAAAGTGAGGACCCAAGTGGTGTGGAGACCTCTCCTGACATGCTTGCCATGTGACAGTGGAGGCCAAATGGGGAGCTAGTGTAAGGTACTCCCACCTTTGCCAGGCAGGGAGGTATGCAGGCAGGTCTAGCCAGAGTTCTTGCAAAGTAATGAGGAACCCCCCACTCAGGGGTCAACAAAGGCCAACCAGGAAGTCTGGATTGCTAGGCCCACCTGGAAGTAATATGGCAGCTCCCCATCTTCCCCTACCTGTGTGAGAGGGAGCCAGCCAAGACAAGGGTTTAAATAAGATCCAGAGTCCCATAATATACAAATGTTTGGGTTTCAGTAAAAAAATCACTCATCATACCAAAAGCCAGGATGATGTCAAGCTGAATGCAGACAATAAATGCTGAGATGACAAAGATGCTAGGTTTGACAAAGATTTTTAAAGAAGCCATTATAGAAATGCTTCAGTGGCAATTATGAACATGTTTGAGACAAATGAAAAAAATAGTTTCAGCAAAGAAATAAAGCCTTAGCAAAGAAATAGAAGACATAAAGAAAAAACAAATGGAAATTTTAGAACTAAAAACCATAATAGATGAAATAGAAAATTCAATGGATAGCTTCACTGGCAGATGGAGGGAAGGAGTAAAGAATCCGTGAACTTGAAGATAGAACAGTGGAGAGAAATCACCCAATCTGAACGTAACAGAGAAAAGAGACTGAATGAGCAAAACCTCAAGGACCTGTGGGACAATCAAAAACATCTATCACTCCTGTCATCAGAGTCCCAGGAAAGAGGAAACAGGATGAAGAGGAAAAAGTACTTCAGAAAGTCATGGCTAAAACTTCCCAAATTTGGCAAAAGACATAAGCCTAGAAATTCAAGAAGCTCAGTGAACCCCAAAGATGCCCACGGTGAGACATATTGTAATTAAATTTCTGAAAACTAAAGGCAAAAAAAAAAAATCTTGAAAACAGCCAGAGAAAAATGACACATTACTTATAAGGGAGAAACTATGTGAATGACAATGGGTTTCTCATCAGAAACCACAGAGGCCAGAGGAAGACGCACAGTATTTTTCAGGGGCACCTGGGTGGCTCAGTCGTTAAGCGTCTGCCTTCAGTTCTGGTCATGATCCCAGGGTCCTGGGATCGAGCCCCGTATTGGGCTCCCTGCTCACTGGGAAGTCTGCTTCTCCCTCTCCCACTCCCCCTGTTTGTGTTCCCTCTCTCTTACTGTCTCTCTGTCTGTCAAATAAATAAAATCTTAAAAAAAAAAAAAAAAAAAAGAATCGTCAACCCACAATACCATACCCAGCAAAAATATTGATCAGGAAAGAAGGAAAAACAAAGACAGCCTCATATGAAGGAAAACTAAGTATTTGTTGTCAGCAGACCTGCCCTAAAATCATGGCTAAAAAAGTTCTTCGGAAAGTGATAAGAGAAGGGAACTTGGGACGTCAGAAAGGAAGACAGAACATGGGAAGCAAATATGTGGGAAACACAACAGACTTTCCTTCTCCTCTGGAGGCTTCTAAATTATGTCTGATGGTAGAAGCAAAAATTATAACACTGTCTGGTGTGGCTCTAAATGTGTGTAGAGAAAATATTTAAGATAATTCTGTCATGAAACTGGGAAGGAAACAGGACTTGGGAGGTAAGATTTCTAGACCTCACTCAAATTGTTAAAATGACAACACTTGGGACGCCTGGGTGGCTCAGTCAGGTAAGCATCTGCCTTTAGCTCAGGTCATGATCCCAGGGTCTTGGGATCGAATCCCACATCGCTTCTCCCTCTGCTGCTGCTTCCCCTGCTCGTGCTCTCTCTCTTTCTGACAAATAAAATAAAATCTTAAAAAAAAAGTTTTAAAAAAATAAGTAAAATGACAACACTTGCAGGCGGTGATAAGTTATGTATGCACGATGTAATACTTAGAGCAATGACTAAAAAAGCTATATTAAGAGATACACTATAGGGGCGCCTGGGTGGCTTAGACGGTTAGGCATCTGCCTTTAGCTCACGTCATGTTCCCAGGGTCCTGGGATCGAGCCCCGTGTTGGGCTCCCTGCTGGGCAGGGAGCCTGCTTCTCCCTCTCCCTCTGCCTGCTGCTCCCCCTGCCTGTACTCTCTCTCTGTCAAATAAAAAATAAAAAATCTTAAAAAAAAAAAGAGAGATACACTATAGATAAATCAAAGTGAAATTTAAAAAGATGAGCAAATAACCCATAGGAAGGCAAGAAAAAGAAAATAAAGAGAAACAAAAATAGGACAATCATGGGGCACCTGGGTGGCTCAGTCGTTAAGTGTCTGCCTTCAGCTCGGGTCATGATCCCAGGGTACTGGGATCGAGTCCCGCATCGGGCTCCCTGCTCGGCAGGAAGCCTGCTTCTCCTTCTCCCACCCCCCCTGCTTGTGTTCCGTCTCTCGCTGTGTCTCTCTCTGTCAAATAAATAAATAAAATTAAAAAAAAATGTAACTGGCCCAGATATGCCAATAGTAGATATTGGCAGGGTGGATTAAAAAACATGACTGAGGGGCACCTAGGTGGCTCAGTCATTAAGCATCTGCCTTCGGCTCAGGTCATGATCTCAGGGTCCTGGGATCGAGCCCCGCATCGGGCTCCCTGCTCGGCAGGAAGCCTGCTTCTCCCTCTCCCACTCCCCCTGCTTGTGTTCCCTCTCTCGCTGTGTCTCTCTCTGTCAAATAAATAAATAAAATCTTAAAAAAAAAAAGAATGAAAGAGGTTATATCACTATAGACCCTAAAGACACTAAGGAAAAAAAAAGGGGGTCATAATAGGATATTATAAACAACTCTACATGCATAAATTTGACAACTTAGTGGAATGGGCAAATTCCTTAAAAAAAAAACACAAACAACCACAACTCACCCATTATGAAGCAGAGCATTTGAACAGCCCTATAACTTTAATGGAAATTAAATTTGTAATTTGAAAGTTTTCAAAAAATAAATCTCCAGGCTTAGATGATTTCACTAGAGAATTTTGCAAAATGTTGAAAGAATTGACACCAATTCTACACAATCTCCCCCAGAAAATAAAAGAGAGGAGAACACCTCCAAATTCATCTTATGAAGCTGGTATGACTCTGATACCGAGACCAGACAAAGTCAGCCAAGGAAGAAAACCACAGATTAACATCCCACGTGAAACTATATGCAGAAACACTTGAAAAAAATCAAAATAGTAGCAAATACAATTAGCATATATAAAAAGAATTATATACCATAACCAAGTGGGGTTTATGGTAGAGATGCGAAGCTGGTTCAATATTTGAAACTCTGTCATGTGATAATAATTCATCACTTTGTCATGAATCTACTATATTCACAGCCCAAAGAAGAAAAGTCACATGATCATATCCATTGATGCAGAAAAGCATTTGATGATACTCAACACCTTTTCATAATAAAAACTTGTGGAACTTTGTCAACTTGCTAGAGAGTACATCCACAAAAACTTACATCCCAACATCAGTACTTAACAGTGAAAGACTGATTTCCCCTGATATCAGGAACTAGGCACAAATGTATGCTCTCATTCTTACCCAACACAGGCCTAGAAGTTCTAGCCAGTGCAATAGCCCAGAAGAGCAAATGATAGGAATGCAGTTCAGAAATAAAGAAATAAACTGTTCTTTACAGATGACATGATTGTCTACATAGAAAATCCCAAGGAATCTATGACAAAACTCCTTGTTTGTCCTAGAAAAATAATAAGGGAGTTCAGCAAGGTCACAAGATATAAAATCAATACACAAAAGTCAATTACATTTTAATATGCTAGCATTGAATACATGGACACAAGAATTAAAAATACAATACCACTTACAATTACTCAAAAAAAGAAAAGAAATACTTAGGCACAAATCTAACAGAACATGTACAGGACTTGGATGCTAAACAACACAGATGAAAGAAATAAAAAATTTAAATAAATGGAGAGACATAGTGCATTCATGGATTGGAAGACTCAAATGGTTGGCCCCAAAAGTGGATCCAGATCTCAGACCATGTACAAGAATAATCTTCGAGTGGATTCGAGATCCAGATGTAAAAATGAAATACAAATACTAGAGAACACATGGGTCAATTGCTCTCTAACGTGGGTATAGGAAAAACCGTTCTTTTTGCTCTTCAGAATGTGGACACAATAAAAGGAAAGCTTGGTAAGTTTGCACTGCAAAACACATCATAAGCAAAGCTGAGTGACCAACTGGAGGAAATTGTCTACAATATACTATAAAGAGTTACTTTCCCTAATGTGTGAAGAGCTTTTTTTTTTTTTTTTAAGATTTTATTTATTTATTTGACAGAGAGAGAGAGAGAGAGCACAAGTAGGCAGAGTGGCAGGCAGATGGAGAGGGAGAAGCAGGCTCCCCGCCGAGCAGGGAGCCAGACGTGGGGCTCAATCCCAAGGCCCCAGGATCATGACCCGAGCCGAAGGCAGCCGCTTAACCGACTGAGCCACCCAGGACCCCATGTGTGAAGAACTCTTCAAAATGAAAGAAATGAAGGCTAAGAGCTTATCGGAAAGTGCCTGATGGATCTTTGGCACAGAGACCACGCAGTGGGGAGGGGCCGTGTCTTCAACAAGTGGTGCTGGGAAAACTGGACCCCTACCTCACAGCACACACAAAAATCAATTCAGAGTGGACTAAAGACTTGAGCATAAGACCTGAAATCACAAACTCGTAGAAGAAAACAGGAGAAAAGCTCCCTCACGTTGGCCTTAGCTATGTTGGGGGGTGGGTAGTTGACATCAAAACCACAGGCAATAAGAACAAAAATGAACTACTGGGACTATTTCAAACTGAAAGTTTTCAGCACAGCATAACCAACCAAATGAAAAAGTCACCTATGCAATGGGAGAAAGCATTTGCAAACTGTAGATCCAATAAGAGGTTAACGTCCAAAATACACAAGGTACTCTTACAACTCAGTAGCAAAAAAAGAGCCAAATACCCTGACTAAAAAATAGGCAAAGAATGTGAATATTTTCCCAAAGGCGATAAAAAAATGGCCAAGGGGTATATGTAAAGATGCTCATCCTTACTAGTTATCGGAGAAAAGCAAATCAAAATGACCATGAGCTATCACCTTACACCTGTTAGGATGGCTGTCATAACAGTCAAAAGACAACAAATATGGGCGAGAATGTGGAGAAAAGGGGTGCCCGAGGGTGGGAGTGTGAACTGGTGCAGCCATTATGGAAAACAGTATTTTAACGTTTCCTCAAAAAATTAAAAATAGAATTACCAGTTTTTAAAAAATAGTTTCTAGGGCGCCTGGGTGGCTCAGTTGGTTAAGCGACTGCCTTCGGATCAGGCCATGATCCTGGAGTCCCTGGATCGAGTCCCGCATCGGGCTCCCTGCTTGGCAGGGAGCCTGCTTCTCCCTCTGACCCTCCCCCCTCTCATGTGCTCTCTCTCACTCTCTCTCTCTCAAATAAATAAATAAAATCTTTAAAAAAAAATAAAATAAAATAAAAATAAATAAATAAATAATAGTTTCTATTTATTCATTTGAGGGAGAGAGAGTCAGGGGGAAGGAGAGAGAATCTGAAGCAGACTCCACACTGAGCTCAGAGCCCGACCTCACAATGCTGAGATAGTGACCTGAGCTGAAATCAACAGTCGGACGCTCAACCGACTGAGCCACCCAGGCGCCCCGTCACATCACACACCTTAAACATATGGGAGTCTTACTCGTCAATCACGTCTCAGTAAAGCTGTGAAAAAATGGACAAAAGCCATGAAGAGAGAGTTCACAGAAGAAGTCACAGAAATGGGTCTTAAATATATGAAACACGCTCAGCCCCACACCTAACACATGACAGGCACGTCAGCACGGTGCCGAGATGCCCTGTCACGCCCACAGGCTCAGCACAAATCTCTGAATTCAGTGCAGTGCACCCAGGCGGGGTCCTGGGGGCCCGGCCCCTTGCACAACACCTGCAGAAGGCAACGCAGCATCTCTGATGAGACTGCATGCCCTGGACAACGTGAACAGGGCAACACAGCCAAAGCCCTGCGTTCTGTTACTTTCTACTCATCGACGTCCCCTGGAAGAGCTCCCCTTGAGAGCCCCCCTCCCCCGACGCCAGAAGCTTGCACGGGCCTTATTCATTGCAGATGCTGCACTGACAACATGTGTAAGGAAAGAGGGACGTAAGAAGTGTGTGTAGGCAAGTGTACAAACTCGCTTTGAAGGAAAGACAGAAAAGATCGTCCAGAAATTAATGGAAATAAGAGCTGAGGGGGTAGGTGGAAATGGGCTCCCAAGAAGGGACACTCCTCTGGGTCTATTGTTCATATCGTTTTGACTTCCTATTTGTAAGAAAGGAAACTGAAAAGGAAGGAAAAGCAAACCCTGACATCTAATAGAAACAGACACAGACAAGTTTATCAAAAAGGCGCTCAGGAGGCCGCAGGTCCTCAGGGGCACATGTCTGAGGATGGACAGGGCTGCAGTTGGGCCGCGGAGCCCAGGCCCCTTGGAGGCCCTCTGCAAGGAACAGGCTTTCAGGGAAACACAGGGTGGGGGTCCCCACCTGGGCCGCCTGTCCTGGCAGGAGGACGAGCCCAGACCAATATGTCTACAGCTCCTGAAGTGGTAACGTGGATGCCCACAGACCCTTCTATGGGACAGGACACCAGATGCAAATGTGCCACATGTGGGCTCTCCAGAAGTTTCAGGTCTTCCTTCATGTGTGGATGTGTGGGCCAGACGACTCTGCTGGTGGGGGCGGGGAGGGAGTCTGGACCAGAAGTGCCGGCCCGACTGTCCGCCCAGAGAGCCTCTAGAACCCCCCTGCCCCCCCCGCCCCCAACCACCACGGGAAGAGCCAGGCCCATGGCCCTCGGCAGCCCCACATCTTCTGGGGGTCAGACAGGCCCCCCGGCCGGCCCCCGGGCCCCCAGCCGCTCCCGCAAGGCTGCGTCACCTCCTCCTTCTTCTGGTCGGCCTTCTGCTTGTTCTCCTGCGTGAGGTGCTGCCGGGCCAGGATGGCCTCCTCGCGGCTCAGCTTCCCCTGCAGCCTCCGGCACGCACTTGCGGCCAGTTCCTCCTCCCGGTCCTTCGCCTGCATCTCCTTCTGCCACTCGAGGAACTCAGAGAAGTCCCCGGCTCCGTCCACAAGCTTATCCACCCTGGGGAAGGGGGGCAAGAGGTGGGGCTTGGGGTCCCCCCAGGTCAGGGCCTGCACTGGCTAACCGGGATGCCACAGGTTCCCCCGGGGGGCAGTGGCCCTCACAGGCGTGGGGCGCTCTTCACCCAGTCCCAGCCACACCACCCACCCACTGTCCACCTGTCCCTGTCCTGTGCATCCAGCCTCCAGCCACTTGTTTGTCTACTCACTGGACTGTCCATCGGCCTTCCCCATCTACCCGTCTATCGGCCATCCCTCTGTCCACTTTTCTGTCCTCTCATCCATCTGGGCAGCCACCCAAACTCCCACCCACAGCCCAGCTCATGGGTAAGCACAGGGTCTGCCACGCTGGTGGTCTGTGGGGGGAGGGGGGCATCAGGAAGGGGTCTGAAAAGGAGGTGACCCCTGACAGAGGTCTGGGCTGGGCTAGCTTTCTGCTAAGTCCTCTTCTGTCCCGTCCATTTCCCTCACTGAGGCAGGATTATCTTCCTTGGATACAGCTGTGACCCCAACACTGGCCTGCTTGTGGACCCCACCAAAGCACCACAGCCACCGGGCCCCCTCTATTCCCACAAGAGCCATGCCCTGCACCTCCTCCTCTAAGGGGGGTGAGGAGCTGCCGCCCCCACCTCTGCAGCTCTTGCTCCACCTGCCGCTGGTATAAAGAGCCTTCTCGGAGGATGGCAGCGGTGTTCAGCTTGACCGGGACCTCATTAGGCTGCAGGAGAGAGGGGGGCGGCTGCAGTGGGGTGGAGGGGGAGGGGAGACTCGGGGTAGCAGGTGCCCCTTGCCCTTCCCACTTGCCCTTGCCTCCGGCTCTGGCCATCCGAGGCCCTGGGCACAGAACAGGCCAGGAGGTGGGTGTCCAGGGGCAGGGGACTGATACCCGTGCCCACCCGGACCAGTCAGGAGCACCCCTCACCTTGTAGAAGGTCAGCTTTGGAGTCTTAAGGATTCGGGGCATGGACTGAAGCTGCAGCTTCTTCTTGGAGGCCTGTAGAAGGCAGGGCCTGGCACCCATACCCACCAGGTGCCCTTAAACACACCCTGGGGAGGTGGTGGGCCCTGCACCCCTGGGAGGGCCAGCTCCCTCCTCTCCATCCTAACTCCAGCTGCTCACCCGTGTTCCCAGCCTGCCCCCTGCACGTGCGTCCCCCAGGGTAGCACCCTATCCTCCAGTGCCCTCCCCAGCCTTTCTGGGGTGTCGGGCCTCCCAGAAGGGGGCAGGGAAAGAGTGGGCCTGCCAGGCCTGAGGACAGCGGTTCCCAGTCAGGGGAGCTTGAACCTCCGGGCTTGGGGCCCGTCCCCCTAGCTGCTCCCTGGGGATGGCTTCCACAACCTTTCCTGGCTGCTCCCCAGGTTGGCTCTCGGCCCGCTGCTTTGTGGACACCCCCGGGACAGGCCCCACGGCTGCAGTGTGCAGAGCTGTGGGTCGAAGGGCACCTCCTGGGGACCTGCCATCACCGCCACCCCCCCTGCCCCAGCTGCTTGTGGGGACCATAGCCGGCTGCCACCAGGGGGGCCCACAGGGGGAGGGCAGGGCCGGCCCAGCTCCTCAGGAGTGAGCCGCCACCGAGAATAGGCCTTCCTTGTCCTGCTCCCTTTACTTTTCCCTTATTGACAAACATACTGGGGTTTTTGTTTTTCTCATAGAAATATTAGGTGCTAAGCACGGAAATCTGGGAACCTGGGAACCCCAGAGAGCACGGAAGACGCGTGCCTGCAGTGGTCTGGGAGGTGCGTCCGCACCTGCAAGCTCAGGCTGCGCTCAGCCTGGCTCGGGGAGCCTGCCCCTCTGTGAACCGAGCCTGGAAAGGCTAAATGAGGGGCTCATTGTGTCGCTGCCGGCAGGGCATTGGGAGCAATGTGTCCGTGCCACCATGAAGACTGACCCAGGGTGTGGAGCGCCGGGGGTTACCTGCATCAGGGGCTCCTCCCGGGACCTGGGCACCGCACACCGCATCTCCTCGATGTTCGCCTTTAGCAGCAGCTCCTGCAAGCAGCGCGTGACTCTGGCCCTACTGACCACCGGCCGGCGTCCTTGGGCCCCAGAGGGGATGAGGGCACGGACCAGCTCCCCACTCCTCCCCCATTCTTTGCACAGAACCTCCCACCCCCCCACCTTCCCACCCCCCACCAAGGGCTCTAAGAAGGCAGGCGTCGCGGAAGGCTCCTCACCTCGGCCTTCCAGCGATTAAATCTCTTGGTCATCTCTAGCAGCTGCCGCTCCTTGGGCGGCTGGTAGGTGCTCCTGGGGATCTGGTGGGGTGGCGGGAGAGGAGTCTGCCGTCATCGGCTATGGTTCAGAGGGGTGTGTGGAGGTGCCAGGCTGGCGGCCAGCTGGATGTGGGTGCGGGAGGGTGCTGCCCATGCCAGGAGAGGCAGGGCTGGAAGGGAAGCTGCTGAGCTCTGACTGGGATCCCCTGGGTGCTGGTGGTCATCCAGGGGAAGGAAAGGAAGGATGTCAGGCCAGCAGCAAGAAGGAAGGTGGCCGAGCATAGTGCCCAGGCCCAGGAGACACTGGACGAACAGGCAGGTGACTGGGTGGCCAGGGGATGAGGGAGGAGGCCTGGAGGGGCAGGTGAGGCCAGGAGAGTGTCATGGAGCCCAGGAAAGTGAGTGTCATGGAGCCCAGGAAAGGGAAGGGGCCGCAGCATTAATACTGCAGAGACCAGGGTGGCCTGAGAAGTATCCGTGGGGTCTAGTGACGGGGACCCTCGCCAGCCTGGAGGGGGCATGTCCGTGGGGGGTGGGGTAGGGACAGCCTGGGAAGCCCTGAGCTCCAGACCCTAATTCTTGGGCCTCTGCCCTGTGTGTCTAAGGAGCATCCGAAAACTCGAGGGACCTGATACAGGTGAGGGGTTTATGGAAAGCCTCTCTGGGCAGACAAATTGCAATGAGACCTAAGGGTGGTGGGAGTGGGTTGGGACCCTGGGCCCCCGAGCACCACCCCCTTACCCTCCATGCAATCCTCAATTCTGTGAAGAAACCAGATTGGTTCTGGGCAGCTGAGTCCACCAAGGTGCTTGGGGCAGGGACCATAACCAGTCAGAACATTGCACCCCGATCACGGTGATCAACTCAAGGGGAGGCCCGCCACCTGAGCTGGTCTAATCATAGCGTCATGGAATTCTTGGCCCTAGATGTCCTCTCACGTCCTGGATGGTTTGCTACAATGACGGAAATTTGCCCAAAGATAAAGGTGACCCATAGAAGCACAGCTAGGACTCTGATCAAACCAGAAGCAGTTAGTTCTCTATGGTCTAAACCAGATCAAGCTGCTTTTTCCTGTTATTTGCAATACAATGCATCCTAACTGGCAGGAGAACTCAGCAAGTTAAGGAGAGGGAGAAGAGGGAGGGGAAGAGGGTCTAGGCAGATGGGATAGATGTGCAAAGGCCCTGGGGTAGGGACAGCCCCATATGACTGGGGTCACACAGACAGACATTATCAATGGCCCATGACCTGAAGAGTATATGGTGATGTACGTGTGTGCTGGGCACTATTTAATAGGGAGGGAGAGGTATGCTGCAACAGGCTCCAAGTACGCTCCAAGTGCCGAGTCCAGATGGGTCTGAGCCCCATGGTCCCCCAGCCTCATTTCATGTCACTGACCAGACCTCAGTATGTGGAGCACAGGAATCCACCAGGCAGGCTCTAGGTCAGCTGGGTGGGGTCATTAAACACTCCTGGTCTGGTCCAGAGCACCCTCGGCCCTGGGAAGAGCCCAGCCTGCTACTTGCTCACAGCCGGGCCCACGGCAAATGCCTGCACTTACTGGTTTTGACTTGGCCACGACAGGGACCGGCTCGGGGACTGGAATGGCGCGGGGCCGGGGGACAGTCAGGTTGAACTCCTTGGGCTCTGTGACCTTGGCCTTGCTCTTTGAGAGAGGGGGCTGAATGGCCATCACTTCCTCCAGCTGGTGGATCAGCTCCTGGACCTCTGGCTGCCATCTTGAAGGGAAAGGTGGGAGAAGCTGCTTAGGGCCACTTCCAAAGCAGGTCAACTAGGGCACGGTCCTTGGGATCCAAAGGACCCCCCCCAAACACCTGGGTCTACCCCAGGGTGGGGGTGATAATGTCTCTGATGCAGGCATGGTACCAGCCACACCCCAGAGTCACACAGCAGGTGGGGAAGCTGGGCCAGCAGCACCGGTCTCAAGCCACGCTGGTGAGTGAGTGAGTGGGGAGCTGGGAGAACGGGACAGAGAGATCCTTGCTGCGGAGTCCAGCGAGTCTGAGGAGGAGCGGCAGTGGGGACATGGAGCTAATCTGGGCCAGCGGGCGGCCCAGGGGAAGGAGGCCAGGGCAAGCTGGAGATTGCTGGAAGGTTCCTGGAGCTGTGCCGTTAGTGACAGGTGGAGAAGGGGCTGCCCTGGAGCAGGAGTTTGGGCAGGGCATGGCCCACATCAGCAGCCTGGCCAGTGGGGCTCCCCTGAGGGCAGACTGCATGGTTTGGAGAGTTCCTGCCCCAGCTTGAGGGCCACGGCCCCCAGAGGAAGGAAGGGCATGTCCGAGGGCCAACGGAGAGTGGGATCTCAGGGGGGGCAGGTGGGGCAAGGCAGGTCTGGGATGGGGCTGGTCCTATAGTGGGCAATGGTAGGGGTGGTGGGGCAGGGGGTGGGGCACCCTGGAAGCAGGCTGAACCTGGAGGTAGCTCCCAGGGCCCGCAGGCCGGGCTCCTGCTGGCAGCCCTGTGGACGGACAGTGAATCCAGCCTGGCTGGGACTGAGGACTTTCTTCCAGGGCAGGGGCAGCTCAAGGGACATCCCACAACTCCAGGGCCACGGTTTCCTTCCCATGGAAGGGCTTCTGCCTTCCCTGGGCCTCTGGTCTCCTGTATACAACTGGTATCTAACGTGGTCTGCTTGTGCCCAAACAGTCTCTCTGTCCCCAGGAAGACAAGGTGGACCCCGCCCCCAGCCCTATCAGAAGGGAAGCCACAGGGAGCAGCTTCACCCTGCCCCCCATGCTGGTCCTTCTCCTGCGGGTCCTGGCCTGTGCGTGTGAAACCAGCGTTTTCCCAAGCCTGTCAGGGGACATGGGGACAGGCAATGAGGGCGGCTTTGGGGAGTGGGGTGCAGGGAGGCTCCCAGCCTGGCCCACCTCATCAGGGGGTCGATCCAGTTCTCTCTCACATGGGCGGTCTCATAGATGAGGCTCCACTCATCCTTGATCCAGGAGCACAGGTTTAAGGGATTGAAGAAGAACCCGAGGAACTGAGGGAGAAGCAGGAACCACTGTGGGGGGCTCGGGCCCAGACCCCCCAACCTGGTGAAACCCCCAGCTCTCCCCACACAGAAAGCCAGTGTCCAGCGGGCAGGTGTGGCTAATGCACCGTGAGAGGAGACCTCTGTCCACCCCAGGGCAGGTGGCCCCTCATGACAGACCCTCCCTCCCCAGAACAGAGGGGAGCCTGACCTTGCTCACCTGCTGGGCTGGGGTGCCTGCTCTGGGGAGCTGCCCCTCCCCCTGTGGACTTCTACACACGGTATCTGGGCTTTCGGGGCAGCCCACCCCAGTCCTGGAGCATGCCCCAGCCAAGCAGGGCCCATCCCCACTGGTGCGGACCCTGTGCTTGAGCCAGCAGCCCAGGACCTGCAAGGCCCACACCCCACTTCTGGAGAGTTCTTGGTGGGGACAGACGGACAGTGGCCTGCCTCCCCCCATGCCCCCCGTGGGCTCCAGAATACCAAGAACAGAGGTGCACCGTTTCTGGCAGCCTGCCCCTGCTTGCCCAGGACAGTACCAGTGGTGGGCCCTCAAGGGACTGAGGATGTGTGCCCTGGGATGGACCAGACCCTGCCACAGCAGGAGTCTCCTGCGACTGTGGGGTCCTAACAACTGCTTTCCAGTCTGGACCCTCAAGTGTAACAGATCTGATTCTGGAAGATACAGCACAGTTTGGCTTCTCAGTGGAGGCCAGCCACCTTGGGGAGCTGGAGGCTTCTGCAGAGCAGGCTGGCCATCACTTGGGGTGGCTGTGGCCACAGGAGCGGCCGTCTGCACTGCTGAGATGAACCTCAGGCCCCAGCCCTTGTCCGAGGGGTGGCCACACCTTGGGCCTCTTGGGGGGCTGCTCTGTAGGGGTGTCCACCAAGCTGAAGCCACACTCCGGCTTGGAGGGCCTTGTCTAGTCAGGGGACCACTACAGGCCACTCAAGCCAGGCTCTGGAAAACTGGCTGGAAGGGGAGGCCACGTGCTGCTGCAGTCCCCCAGGAGAGCTTCGTGTGGACTAGGAAATATGATGCCTCCGTCTGGTCCCCAAAAGTGCACCCTGAGCTGTGGGCCTTGGGAACAGATCGTTTACTGGGCCGGGCCAGGCAGCACAAGAGTTGTGTGTCAGCGTCTGCCTTCGGCTCAGGTCATGATCCCGGGGTCCTGCGATTGAGTCCCGCATCGGGCTCCCTGCTCAGCGGGGAGTCTGCTTCTCCCTCTCCCTGCCGCTTCCCCTGCTTGTGCTCTCTCTCACTTGTTCTCCCTCAATGAAATAAATAAAATCTTTAAAAAAAAGGAGACGCAGGGGAGGTGGTGGTGGGGGTTTCACCTTGTGCATCTTGTCCACGGGCTGGGCCCGGACAATGTCACAGAAGAGCTGAAAGCCGAGTTCCTCCAGCTGGAACGTGGCCAGGTAGCAGATCACTAAGGAGACAGGGCCGATGAGCGTGGGGCAGACCCTGGGGTGTCGTCTCCCGTGCCCCCTAGCATTTGACCTTGGGGGAGTCAGCCAGAGGCCAGGGGCCCGACGGGTGCGCTGCAGGCCCCACCACCATCAGGGCGGGAGCTCCACCTGGCGCCCCGTGAAAATGGCAGGATGACACCATAGCACGAATGTCTCCTACAGGTGAGTGTGCGGTGCCTTCCATCCCACTTCCACACACATTAACTCATTTGATGAGTTCTCAGAAATTCCAGAAGTCCCCTGGGTAAAAGTAAGTCATTGTGGATTTTCGTTTGTTAATTCTGAGAGACCGAATAGCCTCGAGCTCACTGGAACTTGAACGCCCTGGGCCAGGTGAGGGTCGTCTGCGGGACTGTTGGTCACACCGACTGCCAGGTGGGCCAGTGACGCGCTGCTGACTTGAGCCGAGTGCCCAGGGGTGCGGGGGTGGCCCAGGAGCCAGCTCTGGACCTGGCCTCCAGCCACTAAGCTAGGCCCCCCAGCACTCCTCAGTCCCCATCCCTTCCCCCTGGACAGGAGCCCTGCGGCCTTTAGTGGGCCTGGAGTCTGTGTCCATGTCGCCAGGTGGACCCTGGTCTGCCCACTCACAGGCACCCACGAGGACCCAACGAGGTAAGAGACCGTGGGAGACCTCGGAAAACACAAGTGCCGCAGAAAGAGCAGGAGCCCGAGGAGTGTCCTTTCGCTCCCACTTCACCCGGTCATCACAGCTGCTGCGAGTCTGCGGCCCTCATGCCAGAGACAAGGGCCACAGGCCTGGCCTGCAGGGACACCTACCCTCGAAGAGGTTGTAGTCGGCCCGTGGGCAGAGCCGGCCGGCCCGCACGTAGAAGGCGTCCACCACCACGGCCAGCAGCTTCCGGTACTCGAGGCACCCGGACAGGACCTCCAAAATGAATGCCTGCTTCTGGGGGCTCAGAGTCTAGAAAAGAAACAGCCAGGAGGGGGCCATGGGCCAGGGCCAGGTGCCCCTCCATACGGGGGAAGAGCTCAGTCGGGCCACTCCCCCCAGAGCAGTGCGCAGAGCCTCAGACCCAGACCCTCTGACCACCACCCAGGATGTGGTCCCTAGGGTGCTCCTGGATAGTGATGGTGAGCTGGGGGCAAACACAGAAATAAACATGGAAATGATGCATTAAAACGAACGCTCCAAAAGGACAAATATGTGATTTCACAAATAGGAGACCCCTGGAGGAGCCAGATTCCCAGGACAGAAAGCAGGATGCTGGGCGCCAGGGGCGAGGGCAGGGGGTGGGCAGCTAGGGATTCATGGGGACAGTTATGGTTGGGGAAGAGGAGAAGGTTCTGGGGACGGAGGGTGGGGATGGCTGCGCAATGTGAAGCGTGCGCTTAACATGGTTAAGATGGTAAATTCTACCTCACGCGGGACGCCTGGGTGGCTCAGTCGGTTAAGCGGCTGCCTTCGGCCCAGGTCATGATCCCAGGGTCCTGGGATCGAGTCCCACATCGGGCTCCTTGCTCAGCAGGGAACCTGCTTCTCCCTCTCTCTCCCTCTCCTTGTGCTCTCTCTGTCAAACAAATAAAATCTTAAAAAAAAAAAATTCTACCTCACATGTGTGTGTGTGTTTTTTTAAGATTTTATTTATTTATTTGACAGAGAGAGACACAGCGAAAGAGGGAACACAAGCAGAGGGAGTGGGAGAGGGAGAAGCAGGCTTCCCACGGAGCAGGGAGCCCGATGCGGGGCCCTCACGTGTGTTTTACCACAGTAAGAGAAAAGACGAGCAAGCTCTTATAAAGGTTTCCAAACGAGTTATTAAAAAAGTAAGCCTCGGGCGCCTGGGTGGCTCAGTTGGTTAAGCGACTGCCTTCGGCTCAGGTCATGATCCCGAGTCCCTGGATCGAGTCCCGCATCGGGCTCCCTGCTCGGCAGGGAGCCTGCTTCTGCCTCTGACCCTCCCCCCTCTCATGTGCTCTCTCTCTCTCATTCTCTCTGTCTCAAATAAATAAATAAAATCTTAAAAAAAAAAAAAAAAAAGTAAGCCTCGGGGCGCCTGGGCGGCTCAGTCATTAAGCATCTGCTTTCAGCTCAGGTCATGATCCCAGGGTCCTGGGATCGAGCCCCGCATCGGGCTCCTTGCTCCTCGGGGAGCCTGCTTCTCCCTCTCCCACTCCCCCTGCTTGTGTTCTCTCTCTGGCTGTCTCTCTCTCTGTGAAATAAATAAATAAAATCTTAAAAAAAAAAAAGTAACCCCCAAAGGAAAAGAAAATGGTAAGGGGGCCTCTGTGGGACTCCTTGGGTGTGCAAAGCCAGGCAGGAATCACCAGTAACAGGAGGGACTCTACCCTCGGAGGGGGAGGGGGTCGTGCCGGGAGACTGCAACACCTTGGGGTTGGTAACCTGTGTTGCCACGCGCTACTTATTCAAAAAAGGAATTAAGCTTTTGAAAAGAAGAAGCATGAAAAAGAACATCCAGTGTTGCCCGCATAGCCTTAGCCGGTGGGGGAACAGGTGCCGAGGAGCCTTTCCTGCAAGGAGTCTGGGAATATGTTTCAGGCACCTTATACTCCCGTCCCCTTTAACCCAGCAATCACACTTCTGGGGATGGAAGGGAACCATCCAAAATGCAGGAGATACCCAAATACGACAAGTTCAGGGCATTTCAGAAGAAAACTTTTTCAAGCATTTTCCCCCCTATCGTTTGCCTTATTCTTATCGATTGAAACGTTGGCGGTTTCTGCCTGTGTCCAACTGGCCGCTGTCATTCGGCTCTCCCGTTGGAACTGAGGAGTGCCCTAACTTAATGTGCTGGAATGTCAGCCTTGCACAATTCTTTACACTGAAAGACAAAATGTTTTCCGTTGCTGCTGGACATACATTCCAAGCTTTTCAACTTCAGGAGAAAAAAAAATCATCATCTGTCTTCCTGTGCTGTACATTTTAGACTCGTTCATATACGTTGTATTAAACCTGCCATGTTAATTGCAAGGTAAAGATTTTGCAAATACTATGTTGCATCTGATGCCTAACTGTATCCGTCGGGTGTATGTAATACGTTTATACCCACTAAATGTTTTACTCCTTTCTGAAAAGAAAAAGAAAGAAGTTCAGGGCAAGGGGAAAGGTTAGGAGCCTAAGTGTCAGTGGGGGGGCGTCACATCTATTGTCCCAGGGGAGCAAGGCTGCCACAGCCGTGATGCTCCATGGAACTGAGGATGCGGTCACAGGACAATTAATATGGTATGAAGCCGAAGTGTGGACCTGGCCCCCGACAGGTGCAAAGCACATCAAAATAAACTCCCCTGCAGTGTCATTAAAAAAATTGGGGGGGGCAATCTATTAGATACATTTTGGTATCTTGTTGTTTTATTTTGAATTTTTTTATTAGCAGTGAAATTTTCCTATGTTTATTGGACATTTATTTGTACTTCTGTGAATTATCAATTTACATTCTTGGCTAACTTTTTATTGGGGCAATATTTTTCTTAACCATTTTTATGAGCTCTATTTTTTAAAAGATTTTGTTTGAGAGAGAGAGGGAGAGGGAGGGCACAAGTAGGGGGAGCGGCAGAGGGAGAAGCAGGCTCCCCACTGAGCAAGGAGCCCGATGTGGGACTCGATCCCAGGACCCTGGGACCACGACCTGAGCCGAAGGCAGACGCTTAACCATCTGAGCCACCCAGGTGCCCCTATGAACTCTTTATAGAGTAAAGCAATAAATATGTTCACTAATATGATAGTTATTTTTGTGAGTTTGTAATTTGCCCTTTAACTTTGTGTAAAGTATTTTTTGGCACACAGAGCACACAGGGGTTTCTCTTTTTTTTTTTTTTGAGGTCAAATCCATCTTTTCCTTCATGGTTTCTTCCCATTTTCATGCTAAGAAAACAGAGAAATGAGATGACCTGAGGGCTCCTGGACAAGCCACAGGACCTCAGAGAGCCTGTGTCCCCACCTACGTGCATGGGACATCTGGATGTTGTCTTGGCAGATGGTGTCATTCCCACCGGCACCATGGGGGCTGGAAGCCCGGGGACCGTGTTCTTCAGTGGGCTCTGCCCCCGCGGTTCTGGGCAGTTTGGTCCTGCCCTTACAGGAGGGACAGCAGGGCGAAGGAGACGACGCGCGTCTTCCTGCCACGGCGGAGGTGACCGATGCGCAGCCCCGGGCTGCCCCAGACTTGGGCTCTAAGCCCGGCTCCTCCCAGTGCCTGGAAGGGCCCCTGGCAGCAATGTTCTCATGCTAATAGTTCCTTCGGACACCCTGGCTCTCAGGGCCCATCCCTCCCGCCCAGTTTCTTCACTGTCTGCACTTAGCCCCTGGGGCACCTCACCTAGCCGGCCCTCCCTGGACTCCAGAAAGTTCCATCTGTTCCTGCTCCTCCCCCCCACTTGTCTGTCTGGTGGCTGTGTGGGAGGCTGGCCTCCTGGGCTTTGCCCAAACCTGCCCCTCCCCAGCCTTCCCATGTCCATAAGCACAACCCTTGCTCCCAGCTGTTCAGACCAAACCCCTGATGCCTCTCTCTGCTCCCTCCCAATGCCTCCTGGGCAACTAGGGGAAACCAGCTGCGTTCTGGCTTCTCCCCTTGCCCGCCCTCTATTTCCAACCTGGCCACCAAGAAATTCTTTTAAAATGGAAGTGACATCATGTCTGTCCCTCTTTAGAACGTTCCAGAAGGAGTCCTTACTGTGGCTGGTGAGGCTCCCTCTGAGTCTGTACCCAACCCTGGCCCCACTCCAGCCATACTGGCCTCTCTCTGCTTCTCCAGCATGTCAGATGTCCCCTCAGGGCCTCCTTACTGGCTGTTCCCTCTGTGTGCAATGCTCTTCCCTGCACACTTGCTCCTTTGCTCCCACCAGGAGTGCTCAGGTGCTCCCTGACCCGGGAGGCATCCCTGACCTTCCCACAGTCAGACATCAGCTAGCCTCCTCGCCTAGCAGTGCATGCTGGCAGGTGATTGCCCGTCTCTGTGAGAATGTCGCCCCGGTGCTCGTGGGAGAGGGACTAGAATGTCCTGCCTCTGTGGGCCATGGTGGGGACCCAGAGACCTCGCTGAGTGCAGGCTGGGCGCAGAGCGGGGTCTCCGTCCCGCCAGGCTTCTGCGTCCGTTTCCCCGCACGGGCCTCTGACCCCTAGGCTATGCCCAACTGGGCAGGCTTTGTCTGAGGAAGCCCAGGATGGCGGTGCGGGCTGGTCGGAGAGCAATGAGTCAGCGGGGCTGGAGCGAGGCTGCATGACTCTGCAGGACGCCTGCCTCTGAGGCTCAGACAACAGTGACTCCGCTTCTCGTTCATTACGTCTGCATTTGGGAAGTGTGAGTATGTATTTTTAATAAGGTCAGAGACTTGAGCCTATGGCTGGAAGCCCTCATGAGCTCAGTCCCCAGGCAAGGAGGTCAGGCAGGGCTGCACGGGGCCCAGGGGCCCGGAAGACGCAGAGCCAGGCAGTAAATGACACCCTGGCCATGGGCTAGGCTGGGCCCAGGGCCAGGTCCTCATCGCCAGGAAACCCAGCTGGTCACAGAGGGGAGACTGAGGCCTGGTGGTGTGACATGGGTCAGGGGGCGCTGAGCTTCAGACCAGGTCCTTCTGGCCAGGCCAGCGGAGGGCTGCTAGGGCTGGGTTGGCTGGGCTGGCCGGGCTTTCTCTAAAGGAGGTAGGGCCGGGGCCGAATTGCAGAGAGGGCCCCAGTACCAGAGCTAACCCTTAGCCCCAAACCAGCCTCAGTCACAGAACCCAGAGGGTGGTGGCCACCCAAGGGCCTCTGAGTGTTGTCATACCATTTTGGGCCTTGGTCCAGTTTAGGACTCCCAAGTCCATAGCCCCCGGCTGGCTCCCAGGGAGGGCAGCAAGCCCTTGGATAACAGTTTCATGGACAGTCCTGGGAGGGGGCCAGGCCTGGGGGCAGAGGCCCCAGAGGCCTGCAAGCCTGCCCACGTTCCACCATCACCAGTTGCCTCCTGTAGGAGTTCCCAGACCCGGCTTGTCTGCCGGCACCACAGAGTTAGGGCAGAGCGAGACCAGGGTCCAAGGCAGGAAAGGGGCCTGGGTGCGGATTTCAGCACAGGACAGAATACCCAGAGGCCCCTGCTCATCAGTGATGTCAAGACTGAAGCCAGGGAGAAAAGCAGAGAGAGGAAGCTGAGGCAATGTCGTCGGCACAACCCCTTCTCCTTTTCTCTTGCCTGATAGAAAAATGCTATCTCATCATGGATGGTATGCTCAGCTAGAACTTTTTCCAGTCCCCTGCTGATGGAGCCATGTATCAAATGGCTTTAATCAATGAGATTTAATGGCAAATTGCCAGGTGTAGCCTCCAAGAAGGCTCCTAGAAAGTTAGGCAGATTCACCTGGCACCTGCCTTATGCTCTTTGCCTTTCTCTTCTTACCTGGGATATGGATGCAATGCTGGAGGCAGGGCAGCCATTTTGTGACTTTAAGACAAAGGTACATTCTAAGGAGCACCAAGCAGAGAGGAAGAAGAATGCATTCCTAATGGCACCCCGGAGCCGCTGAGCCCACCCTACACTGCCCGTCTGCAGACTGCTTTTTATGTGAGCAAAGATACCTCTAATTCCTTCAAGACATTGCTTTTCAGGATTTTCTCAGAGCCAAACACTGTTTCCCAACAGATACAGGTCTAAACAGATAGTTCAGACATAGAAACACATACTGTTTCCAAACTCGGGAGCTAAAATAAGAGAAGTGTTGATATAACTACCCCTAGTGCCCTTCCCCGCCTATCTGGCAATGATGAAACTAGCTGCGAGCACAGTGTGTAAGCAAGGTCAAGGACACGGTCGGCATGTTGCTCCCCGAGATGGGTCAGCTGGCTGTGTCCATGGAGCTCACCAGGGCCCACTCTCTCTCATGGAGAAGCTGCCTCTTCCGGGACTTGACCCCAGCTGCAGAAGCACGGGCAGACCAGTCGGCCCCACCATGCTTCTCATCCTGAAACACCGGACACAACCTCTGAGCCCGTCGACCGGGGAGAGCTGCCGTGACTCCGTCACAGCCGGGAGGTAGGACGCTTGCGTCCACCAACACAGGCAAGCCCCCAGGGACGCTTCAGTGCAAACAGCCAAGTGCAGGACTGTGCAACCATGGGTTACCATCTGCTAAAACTGCTTAAAAATGTTATATAAAAATGATATTGTTTTCATATATGAAAGATACAGTGTAGACGTAATTTTCACCACATGCAGTATCTCTGTGGGAGAGGCCTGAATGGGTCTCTGGAAGGAACCACAGGATACTGGTCTCTGCTTGTCTCCCGGGAGGGCCAGTGGGAGAGGGAGACCCCCGACTGGATACCATTTTGGACCTTTTGGATTTTGGATCTTTGATGTCAATAAATGAGGCACTGAAAAAATACTAAAAATAAAAACGATTTCCTGAGCCCAGGCCTTCTGTGAAGCTACCGACCAGAAGGGCAAGAAGGCGTTCCGGGACGTGGCCGCCGCCACCCTGCCACCTTCCAGGCAAGGACATGCTGGTGATACCAGGCCCCTGCCTTCCCCCCTACCCTCCTGCACGAGCCCCCTCCCTTCCCCCTTGCCACCCTTCCCAGCACCTCTCTCCCTGGTGGGGTCTGGGCTGGGTGCTCGGCCAGGCCTCTCCCCTCCCCACCTCACCCCTGCACTGTCGGACTGAGCAGCTGTCCAGTACGTCTTCTGCCATCCCCGTGTTGACCTTTCCCTTCTCCTGCTCAGGACTCACCTGCCTGCCCGCCCTTGCCCATGGGCTGCCAAGATGGCCCTGGGATCCAAGCTTCTAGCACTCAGGCCCGCTTGGCTACCCTGACCACATAGCACCTGCCACAGGTCAGGACTCCACTGTCCCTGGCTCATGCAGATCCCTCTGCCTGAGGGATCCCCGTTCTCCCCTACCTCCCACCCCTCAGGTACTCTCTCTCAAAGCCAGACCCTTGTCGGAGGTCTGCTGAGACCTCATGGACTCTGTGGATGCCCCAAGCTGCCTGCTCTGCCCAGCATGCCCACACCTCTGTCCCGAAGGCCCGTGTCCATTCTGTGGAGGTTCTTATGCCCACCTGTTCAGCCTGGTGGCCCAGCTGTCGAGCCGGCTGGCCACATGGGGCTCTGGGAGTGTGCGGGAAGGGAAGGAGTGGCCCAGGGCAGGGCCCAGGGAGTAACGTCCCCCAGCATCCATCCCCCCACAGGAAACCCTCAAGCCCACCATCGTGGTGCTCTAATGAAATGACGCCTGTTCCAAAGTGACATTAACTGTGGGGGTCAGAGCTTGGAGAATGGAGAGAGGGAGGGGCTCCTTCTCATTCCCAGCCCTCCCTGAGGGCTCGGCCGGGGAGCACAGGAGAACCAGACTTTCGGGCCAGCGCAGGCCGCTTGCTGGCAGCGTACCTGGTTGGTGCCGTCACCCTCGCCCCCACCTGTCCCTCCTTCCCTCCTCCAGCTCCAGCCAGCTCTTCTGTGCCACCGTCAGGCCATTCTGGAGACTGGCTCCTGGAGAAGCTCAACCGCCACATTTCAGCACCTACACGTGCGTGACCTGTAGACCAATCTGCAGAGAGAAAGCGCGCTCTTCCCCCAGCCCACAAGTCCTTGGACCTTTCCCCACCTTTCAGCCAGGCTTCATCTGACCACCTGAGGCATCCTCTTCTCCACCTGGTCCCCAGAGCCCAGCATTCTGGCAGCCATTCTGAGTGTGCCACCTGGCTCTTGGTCTCCACCAGGAGGCTCCCTGTCTATGCAAGTGTCCTGGGGCAGCTGTAACAAATTACCACAAAATTGGCAGCTGAAAACAGCAGGAATGACAGAAGTCCACAACCGAGGTGTTGCAAGGTCAGTCCCTTCTTGGGGACCAGAGGGAGAGTCCACACTGTGCTTCTCCCCAGCTGTGGGTGATTGCAGCAATCCCAGTGTCCATAGCTCATAGATGCGTCACTAAACTCTTCGTCTGAGGTCATAGGGGCCTTCTTCCTTGTGTCTCTGCATCTGTGTCTAGATTTCTCTCTTCTTATAAGGATGCTAGTCACTGGATTTGGGGCTCACTCTAAATCCAGGATGATCTTATCTCGAGATTCTTAATTATATCGGCAAAGATGGCGTTTCTCAGTGAGGTCACATTTACAGGTAGCCAGCAGTTAGGACTTCAACTTATCTTTTTTGAACCGAGAAACCTGCCCTTCACCAGTCGGCCAGTCCATTTCTGTACCGGATCATTCTCTTCCAGGTGGCAGTCTTGAGCCTTGGTCCAGTAACTAGCTGCACGACAGGTCTAACAAAAGCAGTGGATCACACCAATTTTCTGACAGCTGGAGACAAGGGTGTGCTGTCCCAACTGTCCGGACTCGAGGTGGACATTTGAAAGGACCTGGGAGGACCAGTGTGTCAGAAAACTCAGCTGCCTCTCCGCCTGATGTGAGCGTCGGCACCCCTCTTAGGGATGCCGGGCAGCTCCCCGGGGCTGGGTTGGGGTGTTGGTCTCCCCCCCCACAGAAACGCACACGGGGGGCATCATGCAGGGCTCGCCGGTAATAATCTGTTGGGGAACAATCCAAGGGGCCAGGCTGCAAGCGGGCGCTGGGGAGGCCGGTTCTGCTTGGGGACAGGGCACTGTGGCCTGGCACCTCCCCACCGTGCCGAGGTCTCAGGGCAAGAGCTCGGGAGATGGGTGCAGGGGTGTTGGGGGAGGAGTGCTCCCCGACCCCTGCCCGGTCCTTTCCTGAGTGACATTGGGGAGCGGGCACCGGGTCAGCAGTCCCGGGCTTTCTCTCGTGGGAGAGTCTCTGGTTGCTGGAAGCCCTCCAGCCTTTGTGTATGCACACTGCCCAGAGCCCCGGACACTTCGGCAGGCCAGTGCCCGTCCACCCTGTCCCCCTCTGCGTTTTTAGGTTGCTGTACAACAGGCAGCCAAGGAAGGAGGAAAATACCCCACCACACCCCAAGGGAAAGGGAGTCCCTCTGCGGCCCGGGGCCCGGCAGTGGCCGCAGCTGAGCAGGTGACAGGGCTGGGGGGGCGCCTAGAGGTGGGGCCTGGTCACAGCTGTGCCCCCTGGGGCGGGTGCCGTGAGGAGCTCACACGGGCCCTGGTAAAGCAACACGGCTGCGGCAGCAGCAATCGGGCAAACCTCCCGGAAGGAGCGCGTTCGCCACCGCGGCCCTGCCTTAGAGCGCGCGCAGGTGCCGGTGTTCTCCCTGCTGGACGACGACGGGCGGGCAGCGGGCGGGGAAGATCCCACAGCATGTCCTGAGGCCCCATCCAACGGGGCCCGTGTCCCAAAGTCCTGAAGGCAGGCCCCCCGCAGTGCATGCTCCTGCAACCCGAGCACCACCCTCGACAGCTGGTCGGCGGACGCAAGGCCAGAGGCCTCCATCCCAGCGAGGCCTCCGAGGGCTGCTGAGGGGCAGGATGAGCTGCACTGCGCTGCTCTCATCCCGGGATCCCGTCCAGCGGACTCTCTGTATATGCTTGAAATGGGGTGGGCTGCAGTTGGGGGAGAAAAGGACAGGGACCGTCCAGGGTCACGAGGACAGAGCCAAGTCACTGGGGGGAAGGTCCCTCATTTCTTCCAGGTGTGGGTCACAAGAGGAAGGAGCCGGGGGCTCCCATGGGCCTTGCTGCTCTGTGGGAGGCCGCTCAGCTCACTCGCTGCCCATGCAGAGCTGCCCTGGGGAGGACGCCACTCTCCAGAATGGCGGCCCATCCAAGCTGACTCTTACCTATTTTCAGTTTTGGATGGTACCCCACAGGCATGTCCCGAGTCTCAGTGCCATTGTTTCTTTTCATAAAACTGGTCTGACGCACATTCTGGACACCAGGAGTGCCTCTTGAGGCACAGAGGGCGTCCTGCCCCTGAAGGGTCACCATTGTGACCTACAGTGACACTGAGCATGCCCAGGAGCTGTGCCCAAGCCCTCTCCCCAGGTGGAAAAGAAAGCAGCTGTGAGGAGGGGATTTGTTGCTGTTTTGCTAGAAAGTAACTAGCTGCACGACAGGTTATCACTAGCATGCCTCCCAGCAAGCCCTGAGTGGCCACTCTGAACCTACCTGCAGGGTGGCAGATGCAGCCTCCAGGAACTGCTCATGACTGTCCTTCTCGGGCTTAAATTTGTTCAATTGTTCAATGACAGTTTCAATGCATTTTCCGTAGTAGGCCATCTTCCCAGGGCAGGACCCTAAAAGCAAACCACTCCAGGTCACGCCCTCCAGGGCCTCTAGGCTGCCGGCTCAGCAGGTGGCAAAGCAGCCACAGAACCTTATCAACAGATGGCCGTCCCCTGGGAGCCTGGGGCCTCTCACAGTGAGGCGCGTTAGAGGGAAAGAGGGACCCCAGCTGCAGTAACCCGGGCCCACTTCCTGGACTGCGTCCCCGCCGGCCTCTGCTACCTGAGGGGCCCGGGCTGGCCTTGGGGAGCCCTCACCCACAGCCCCTGGAGGCTCCCCGTCTCCCCCCAGGTGGCCCCAAGCCCTACAACTGTGCACAGGTGGGGATGACCCCTGGTGGGGAGAGCTCTGAGCATCTCTCAGCCCAGCTGGGGTTCAGTGACAGTTTATGCAGCAGGTCTTGCCCAGAGGGGTGGGTGACCTAATCCCAAAAGGGTGGGACAAGAAGAGTCCTTGGGTCACCAGATTCAACACCCCCATTTTAAAGATGAAGGACCTAACACCTAGAGAGACTGCACAGTTGGTTAAGTGGCCAGGCACTGAACATTCCAGAAACATACTAGCTCCAGGAGACCGGTTTGCCCAGAGACCCTCTCTGGGAGACCTTGGAGAAGCTGCTTGAGGTGGGGCTGGGCCCCCAGGAACTGGTTCTGACAGGTAACCCCCAAATTGCCCTTGGGGGGGTGGCCAGGCCCAGCAGAGTCTCCCTCCCCACCTGCCTCTTTGTTTCACCTACTTGAGCAGCACCTCTGGGCTGCCCCCTGCTGGTTCTCCCAGGCACCAGCTGTTGGCAGAGCCAGGCTACTAGTGCCCTGGGGACAGTGGGGGCACCTCTCCTCCACCTTCAACAAATTGGGATGGCTCCAGATAGCAGCCCCCAGACCAAGGTCCCCCAGGGGAGACAGTGGAAAAACAAACCATCACTGGGGTGCCCAGGGAGATGGCCGGTCCCAGCCGATGCAGCCGCTGGCTGAGTCCCCCACCCCAAGGAGGGTGAGGACCAAACGCCCCTGGACGCCTCTGAGAATCTCTGGCATGAAACACTGAAGCAAGCCAGCAAGAGGAGTAGCAGAGTTAAAGCCCAGAGACAACTATACCACCTCCCAAAGATGAGTCATACGGTATCTGAGGAACGAGGAACTGTGGCAGAAAACGGAGTTCTTGCAAATGAAAATATGGCAGCAGAACTAAAGATATAAATACAAGAGGTGGAAGGTAAATTTGAGAAAATCTCCCAGAGAGCAAAAAAATGGAAGTCCAAGGGCCCTGGGTGGCTCATTCGGTGAAGCATCTGCCTTCAGCTCAGGTCATGATCCCAGGGTCCTGGGATCGAGCCGCGCGTTGGGCTCCCTGCTCCGCGGGGAGTCTGCTTCTCCTTCTCCCACTGCCTTTCCCCCTGCTTGTGTTCTCTCTCTCTCTCTCTCAAATAAATAAATAAAATCTCAAAAAAAAGATGAAGATACAGAAAGCAGGAGACAAATACACAGAAAACCAGAGAACCACTCCAAAAGGTCCAAGTGCCAATTAACAGGTGCTCCAGAAAGAGAAGAGAAGAATCGAGTGAGAAGATGTTCCAGAGATGAAGGATGGGTTGGTTTCCCTGTGGACAGGGCTCCCAAGCGCCTTTGGTCGCCAAGGGAGATAGCAGGTGGCCTCAGAATGGGCAGGAGTGTGGAGTGGCCTCAGATTCCCCAGCAGGGAATCCATCTCCAACCTGGAGAGAAGGATGGCATGTGCAGACAGGCAAGGCCCCACACCCTTCCCTGGGGAGTGAGCCCAGGAAGGGGCAGACAAGTGACTAGGAAGCAGGAGAATTTCCAGGAAGGTGACAGCTGGTGGCAGGCCAAGGACATCAGAGCCCAGCACATGGGGCTCCAGGAGGAGCCCTGCACCTGGCACAGTGCTGAGTGGGTTTTACTGAGTGCTCAGGGAAAGAGGCTTCGACACTGCCCTGGTCAAATTCGGGACCGGTCTGCATCCTCACCACTCTGCTGGCTGCACACCTGGGCCCCACACCACCCAGCCCCGCCGGCCTGACTTGGGGCTGTCCCTTCAGGGGCTGCTCTGGGCCCAGCCCTAGCTCTGCGGGGACCAAAGCCAGCAGGAACGTCTCTTCTATGTGACCAGGAAAGTCCTCTTGAAAGGGGGAAATGCACTGAAACCGGCTTACAGCCCTGATGCCGAGCTCAAGCCCTGGAGACCCAGCCTCAGGAGAGTCTGAATTCGGAAACCAGCCGGTGGTCCTACAGAAACCAGGGCAAACTGCTGGAGGCAATGGCCGAGACCTGCGGAGGACTCTAGCGTGACAGAGTCCCTATTTCTACATCAGATCTTGCCCCAAAGTGTGCATGAGCCATCAGTGCCGAGTGAGCTAGCTCCAGGCACAAACTAGAGGAATCTCGGAGCCAGAGGTGGCACTGAGGGGTGTGCAGCTAGTTCTCTTTCTCCATGTGGGGTCTGGACTCCAAGGAGTGGGGGTCCCTCCCTAGGGCCTGGCTTGCAGACTGAGGGAATGCCAGGCCTGGGGGGCCCTGGAGGAAACACCGACTCTGGTGAAGTCCTGGAAAAGACTTATTTCCATGGTTTGCAATCTTTGCCCTAGCAAGATTGGGGTTTTCTCCACCTAATGCAGCTAATGGACAAAGGGACATCCTATTTTATTAAGTAGGCTCCATGCCCAGCATGGAGCCCAACATGGGGCTTGAACTCACCATCCCAAGATCAAGACCTGAGCTGAGATCAAGAGTCAGATGCTTAACCAACTGAACCATTCAGGTGCCCCTGACAAAGGGACTTTTTAAAGGCCACAGAAAGTAGTGGCCACCCCTCCTCACCTTGACCACCCCTCCTCTGGCATCAGAGGCCTTGCTGGGTATGATGGAGCTTGGAAGCCTCGAGGCCGGCGGGCTGCCCATGGCTCCTCGGGATGAACCCCTCCTAATTGGTTACTTGGGTTCATGCAAACCCTTTCCCCCTGGGGCCCATGTCTGAGAGGCCGTGGGACATTTCCAGGTGAGGATCACCCAGTCTGGCTGTGCCAACTGGCCATAACCCGCCTTACCAGGTCTCCCAAGCCTGGCCCTCCATCTTACCCCCCAGCACATCCCTTGTCCTTCCAGACAGGTCTTCGGGTATAGGGGGAAGGCAGGAGGACCTCAGGCCTCTGGTAGATCCGACAGGGGGCGATGTTACGCTCTGAGGGGAGGGAGGTCTGGGGAGGAGTGGTCTCAGGTCAGTGGAGTCTCCTGCCACTAACAGCCATCATGAACAAATCCCCCCAAGTTCTCAGCTCCTGGGGGACCCAGCCGGGTGTCCTCTCCCTGGTGAGCTCCTAGGCATCCCACAACACCGAGTGCAACCACAGCCCCTTGGAGCCTGCCTTCCTCATTCCCTAGCTCTTCCCTTCTCTGTGCCTCCTCTGAACTCCTCCAAACTTGCGTGACACCTCCGTGAGCAGTTGGCACAGGACCCTGCTTTCCCGCCTCTGAGTTCTGGCCCTTAACCAGAGCTGGTTGCTAGTAAGAGCTGCAGACGTCTCTGTGGGATGAACGACAGGGCGCAAAAATGTGCAAAAGGATCCAATACCCTAACTGGTACTCTTAGTTTTAATCTGAAAGATGGCTTTGACATCCAGAGATTGACCTCCCCAAAGATCATATTAGTGCTTTTTTAAACCTGTGCTCCCACAAATCCTATAGTTCAACAGAGTTCAGTTTTATTGTTTCACTTAACTGGAGGATAACAGATACTACAACAAGATTTACTAAGCAAGTAAATGTGGAAGAAAACAAACCCCATGTTGAGTTGGGGGTTGAGGGAGGGGGTCAGGCTCCCCAACCCCAGGGAGGACTTCCTGCCCGTGGAGCCCGAGGTCCAGGCTGGTTCTAAAGCTCTCCCAATAGCCTCTCTGCCTGATTCCTGATAACATCTCAGGGGGAGCATGGCTGGGTGAAAGAGGCACCCTGTCAACATAATAAAGGAAAATAACATTTACACATTCCAGAGCTCACAAGGAAATGAATGCAACTAGTAAAAAGTCTGTTTTTATAGAAAAAATGTTAAGGATGCAGGTTTTTTTATCGCTCCTGCTGACCCTCACTTGGGGGCGCTACCCTGGGATGGGGTCTGGCCCTTAACGCTACTTTTCTGCATCTGCTCTGAACACAGCTCAGCCTGGAGGAACCACGTACAATCAGGAAAGGGCTCCCTCCCGCCGGCACCTGATGTGGGCAGTCTGCATGCATGGGAGCTGCTCCCGGGGGCGGGATGACTTCCCTGCCCTCTCTCCTGTCCCAGAGCTGGAACATTCTGGAGAAAGCATGCTCCAAGAGGCCCTTTGGTGATGACACAAGTCCACGAAGAGCAAGAGAACCACCCAAGCTGTCCCCTCAATCCAGAGCGGGCCTGAATGGAACAAACTGGAAGCAATGACTGCATGCACCAGGTGGCAGCTGCAGAGGGGACTCTATGGGGGCTGTGGGGAGGAGAGGGGGGTCCCTGGCTCACTGTCAGGCCCAGGGCTCCTGGGGAGGGGCTCTGCACCCCCACCCCGGCACAGAGCCGCTGCGCAGGAGGGTGGACATCAGGAAAAGAGACCTTGGAGTTCTGCATTCTCACTGAAATTAGCCTGTGAGCTTAGTCAACATAATGACATGTTTGGGTGGGAGACAGGCAGTAAAGGCATCTGATTCTGATACATGCTCTTAGTTCCTCAGCTTTGTTTTAATGGGGTAAAACCAGATATGTGGGAAGTGGCATCCGATTCCCAACATTTAACTCCCCTAATCAAGACTCAACTGTCTCATATTTAAGGAAACTTTAAAGGTAGGCTGGACCAAAGCTTCTCTTTTCTTAGCAAATCCTTTGTAGAAAGGAATGAGACTACAGGAGGTTTAAATTCCATCAGACACAAACCAGTTCAACACTCTCAGCCACCAGAGAGCCTTCATTTACATAGATACCAAATGTGCACTATTCAAATATATTCTTTCCCTGGCTTTTGATTCTGAATAAAAGTCTCTGAAGGATTTTTGCCAAGTCATGCTCTGATGGCTTGTGCTCGAAGTACAGACCCACACGGCAGGTTTTGCTGGTTGCTTTTTAATCTCCACTCCCCCTTTCCTCCTGAGTAACAAAACACTGAGTTTTAGTTGGATTTATTGCTGCCCAGCCGAAAGATGACATTTTCTAGCCTCCCTGGCAGCTGGGTATGCCATAAAGTGCAGGAGTGTGAGATTCCTGGAAATTCTTTCTGAAAGGCAGAGGCATATATGCTTCTTCGCTTTTCCATCCTGCTGCCTGGACTCAGGAAGTGATGGCAGGAATTTGGGCAGCCATCCTGGACTGTGAGGAAACATGTTCAAGATGGCAGAGGAGATAGGCGCCTGGGTGGTTCAGCTGTTAAGCATCTGCTTTCAGCGCAGGTCATGATCCCAGAGTCCTGGGATCAAGTCCCACATCGGGCTCCCTGCTCGGTGGGGAGTCTGCTTCTCCCTCTCCCACTCCCTCTGCTTGTGTTCCCTCTCTCGCTATGTCTCTCTCTGTCAAATAAATAAATAAATCTTAAAAAAAAAAAAAAAAGATGTCAGAGGAGGAAGCGAGAAGAGTCCAGTGCCTGACGGCATTCTGTGGGTGCTATACCTTACAGGATTGCCTCCCCCGTTAACCTCCTTTATGGAAATATGAATAATCTTGTTTGGGCCACTATGATCTTGGGATTTTTCATTACATGCAGCTGAATCTAATCTTTAAAATTTTTTGAAAATTTTTATTTATTTGAGAGAGTGAGAGAGAGAGAGAACATGAGCGGGGGGGGGAGGGGGCAGAAGGAGAAGCAGGCTCCCCAAGAGCAGGGAGCCCAATGTGGGGCTCGATCCCAGGACTCTGGGATCATGACCTGAGCCGAAGGCAGCCGCTTAACTGATTGAGCCACCTGGGTGCCCCTAAAATTTTTTTTTAAAGATTTATTTATTTTAGAGAGAGAGAGCGAGAGAGCGAGCATGAGCAAGTGGGGGGAGGGTCAGAGAGAGAGAGAAGCAGACTCCCTACTGAGTGGGGAGCTGGACCCAGGGCTGTATCCCACAACCTATGAGATCATGACCTGAGCCAAAACCAAGAGTTGATGCTTAACTGACTGAGCCACCCAGGGGCCCCTAGCTGAACCGAATCTAATTGATACACCAACTTCCCTGAGGCCAGCCCTCCTCCCAAGCACAGTTTCAAACTGGGAAGCACAGGAGGGAAGATGGCACAGCCCCAACAGCCCAGCCTTGAAGTTGGACAAGGACAGAACCATAGAGAACAGTCCCCCAAGTTCCTACCCCGAGTTCTCATGCTAGAGGCACTGGCTGGGGAGGAGCAGGTCTTCTGGGGGGAAGATGGAGAGTCCATTTGGACATGTTGAATTTGGGGGGAGTTGTTAGACTTCCACTGACAAAGAATAGGTAAAGGGGTCTGCAGTCCCAGGGCGATGTTCAGGTTAGAGATACAAGTTTTGGAAAGCTCAGGAGAAAATGTTTTTTTATCAGACCTCGTTACTGCAGAAGATCACCCAGGGAGGGAGTGGAGGGAAGAGCTTCCAAGGACTGAGTCCCGGGGCTCTCGTGTTAGGAGGCTGGGAGACAGAGGAGACCCCAGCCAAGAAGACTGAGAAGGAGCAACCACAGGAGGAGAGGCAGGGAGTGCGATCTGTTCCAGCCAAGCGAGGATGGTGTGTTCAGGAGGAGAGCACTCAGCTGAGATGCCTGCTGCTAACAGTTCCGGGAAGAGATGGGGCTCTGATCACTGGACTTAGCAACATCGGGGTCAAGGATGACCTTGATGAAGAACTTTGGAGGAACAGTTAGGTGCAAATCTGATCAGAGTGGGCTCCAGAAAGAAGAGGCAGAAAGAACTGAAGATTAGAGGCAACCCAGGGTGGGGAGGGATTTGCTCCTAACGGAGCAGCGATTGGGTAGTAGCTGGAGGGGTGTGGGGAAGATCAACCAGGCTCAAAAATGAACATGGCCCACCACCAGCACACAAGGAAATCTCCGAGGCTGCCTGCGCCCAGACTCATCGAGTCTCATAGACTAAAGAGGTCAGGGATCCAGAACCATCAGAGCACATAGCCCCTGGGCCACTGATAATATGTCTCAGAGAATAAGTTCTCTACCAAGGGAGACATTCCTTCCGTTTCCTGCACCCCAAGTCTGCACATTTCAGAACACCCAGAGAAGTGGTGCTGGGTGGGGGCCGGGGAAAGTGCGAAGCTGCTGGGGGAGTGCTGTCCTTGATCTAGATCCCCTTCCTACAGCCAAGAGCACAGCAGTTTCTCCAGCTGTCAATGGGAATTTAAGTGTTTTGTATTCAACACATTTGTTTTTAGCTCTCTGCTTGATACATAATAGGTTCTTATATTTTGGTGATTGTCTTTATGGATCCAAATTAGGGCACGGTTGGGGGGAGTAGTGAATATTGGAGAAAATCTTTTTAAAAAGCACCGTTTATTGTGGCGATTAAAAAGAAAACAAAACACCGTTAACTTTAATCAAGGAGCTGGGAAGAAGCCCAAAAAGGTGGTTAGCGAAAGCAAGATGAGAAGCAAGGAGGATGAGCACTGCCTGCAGACCATGGGGAGCTGCTGGAGAGAGGTGCTCAGGCTGAGGGGAGGCGCCTCGCCCTCCTCCCTATCGGCTCCCACCTGCTCCCTTCCCACCTCCTACCTGTTGGTCGGCTTCGTAGGCGCTCCTGCCGCCGAACCTCCCGTCCCACTTCCACCCGCCGCCACCGCAGATGCCAGGGCCAGCGGGTGCGGCAGGTCTCACGAATCCAGGCGGGTCCCCGACTTCACTCCGGCTCCGCCAGGACCTCCGCCACCAGCCGGGACGAGACGTGTGCGCAAGGGTGCAGTTTGGACGTCGTCACCTAGCAACCGGCGGCGAGCCCCGGAGCCGCCAGCGGGAAGACTACAAGCCCCAGAATGCACAGCGCGCGCTGTGCGGCAAAGGACGCTGCGCCCAGGGCCCCGCCTCCCCGCAATGCCCTGTCGGGACTTGTAGTTTTTCGCCCTTCCCGGGAGCGCCGGGTCGCCCTCCGGCGGGGAGCGCGCCTCGGGCGGGGCGCGGCACGGCGCCGCGGGATTGGGCGGCCTCCGATGCCCGCGGCGGGCAGGGGGCTCGCGGCGCTTCGGCGCATGTGCGGCGCGCTGGCCGGCGAGGCGCGGGCTGTCAGTGAGCCGCGAGGAGCCGGCGCCCCGTGCCCGCGTCTGTGCGCCCGCTCGCCCACCCGTCCGCCTGCAGCGGGGCTGCGAGTCCGCCCTGCGCGCGCTCGCGGAGCATCGCCGGCCGTGCACCTGCCCCGCGCACCTGTCCGCCGCCCTCCGCCGGGCCCTGCGCCGGGCTCCGCTAGCGCCAGCCGCCCAGACACCGCGCGGGCCCCGGCCCGGCCCTGCCCCCGCGGCCGCCCCGCGCCGCAGCCGGGCCGGGCGCAGCGCTGCGGAGGCGAGGGCCGTGGGTCCGGGTTCGCGCGGCGCGGCGATGATGAACAGGTTCCGAAAGTGGCTGTACAAACCCAAGGTGAGCTCCTGTCCCTCCCTGCCCGGACAGACCCCTTTCCCTGTGGTGACTGGCCCGCTCTCGCCTGCCGCCGTAGCCCCCGCCCCGCCCCTCTGCGACCCGCACACACGGTCGCGGGACCCCTGCGGCGGGTCCCGCCTCCCCCACCCCTTCCCAAGCCGGGCCCTGGACCCTCCTGCTCTCTCGCGCCGAGCGGGGTGCGCCTTTAGCCCTCTGCCCGACCAGGACGCGCCCCGCTCCCCGCTCATCCCCGTCCTGCTTGGCGCCCCGCTCGCACCTCGCGGTCCCCGACCCGCAGCTCGAAGCGGACCCCCTCCTACTTCTCCTGGGTCCTGGAAGGACCTTTCCATCCCTCCTCCCTGCACGCGGTACTCCCTCGCTCTTCTGCCGGCCCCCTTATCCTGGGCCCGGAATGTACCTCCCAGCCTCCCGCCGCACTCCCGAAGAGACCCTCTTCCCACGCCCCCAGGTTCTGGAGGGGACCCCCCTTTTCCTCTCCCGGGGTCCCGGACGGACCCCTCCCACCCCATCCCACTGCCCCCGCCCTGCCCTCCCGAACCAGCACTGATCGCTCCTTGGCCCCGGCCTTGGCCCGTGCCCACCGCGTGCTCTCGAATCCAGGACGGGTGCCCCCCTCGGCCGCGGGGTCGGGGTCCGGACGGCGCGCCCCGCGCCTCGTTCGCTGCGCCAGTCGCACTGCGGGCGCTGCGTCCCCGCCGCCTGCCGGGGCTCGTGTCCGCTGTGGCCCGCGCGGGGCTGGGGGCGGCGGTGCCGGGTGCGGGGCGCAGGGTCCCGGGCCGCAAGCTGGGGGCCGGCGCAGCGGGGAGGGCGGGGGCGCTGGGGTCCTGGCTGGGGGCGATACCGCTCGGGTGGGGTCACCGCGGCGACCAAGGGACATGGAGGCCGCAGTGTCACTGACCGATCCGAGGAACACACTGCTCCCCCGGGGGCTGACCACTTTCCTGGATCCGGCTTCCCCGCCCTCCCCAGCGTGGGTGGGCTCTCAGGGTGGGGGTTTCTTTAAATCCGTGCCCTCTGGGTGCGCCCATTCGGGGGAGGCAGCAGGTCCGTTTGGGAGACGCGCACCGGGGTCCTGAGGCGAGCCCAGAGACCCGCAGGGTTCGTGCTTCGCGGTCTTTGGGGTCAGAGAGTTCTGCGGAGTGTTGGGTTAAGGGTTTGGGATGCCAGCGGTGCGCCTTGCTCCGCCTTGGCCTCACCCGGAGAGGATTGGGGTTCTTCCGTGCCAGGTACAGCCGCCCTCCCGCTCCCAACCTCCTTGTCATGTAGCAGCTCCTTGTCAGTGCCACCCTGGTGCTCCCCACTCTGTGTGTGGTCTGGGGCCCGCCCCGACCTAGGCCATTTTCCACCCAACCCCTGCTTGCTGCTGTCCCCACCCCCCCCCACGGCCAATCCCAGCCCCCCTGCTGTCCTGCTGTAGGTTGTCAGCCTCTGCAGGATATCTGGACAAGGAATGGCTTTTTGCTTGTGTGACTTTTGTCCCTGGTTAAGGAAAAACCAAGTCTACTTGCCGAAAGGTCGTTTCTAGGGTGGGCAGCAGCATTATTTTTCCAGTGTATTTGCCAGCAAGGGTTGGCAGGGAAATGTATCATCGGTCAAGTAACCTGGTATTTCCAAAAAAACTTTTGTCAGGAGTCCGGGGGCTCCAGGGTGCTTTTCCCAGCCGTGGCTCTGCAGTGGCCTTGTTTCCAGGATCACGTAACTGTATCATATTCTTGGTAGGGAAGGAAAAGTAATTGTGGGCTCTCTGTTTCATTAATAACTGCATACTTCCAGTGGCCCTGCCTGTTTCAGTTTAGGGGAAAGTCTTTAAAAGTGAAAAATGATATTGCCCTTGAGCTTATGCCCCAGAATTGAGAACGGTGTCCCTAGTTTTCCCTTCCAAGGCAAGCTCCAGGGGCTGGCCAGGGTGAGGTGGACAGTAGTGATGGAGAATCAAGCTGTAGGAAAAGGGAGGGGTAATGGTTCATCTTGTCTTCAGTGTCATCTCGGGTCATGTTGTCTGATATTTGTCCCTGACCCTTGGACTCAAAGACACATCTGCATCTGAGATCTTTGCGTCTGGCCATGGTGTGGTGCCCTGCGGTCAGCTTGAGCTTGGGCAGTCTCTTGTTTGAGATCTGTCTTCGGAGTTAAATATCTTGATTGTTTGAAGGGTTGGAGTATGTTAAGTCACCCCAGTAGCCTTTCATTTTTCAAACCAAAGCTCAGATTTTTGTCTTGGATTATGAATTGAATTTTATGTGTCCCCTACCTTTCTAATTTAACCAGTTTGGCACAAGTGAGCACAGAGTCAGTCCCGGGAAGATTCTGGGCTGGAAGAGCAGAAGTGTGAGTGTTAGCTGTGGGGGGATGTGTCTGGGGGAGACTGTTGCTTGCAGTTAGGATTTTTTCCCCCACTTTTTATTTAGATAGATACACAATTCAAACTGCATTCTTGCTATAATCCCTGCTTTGGTTTAAAACTGAACACTGAGCTGCTTGTTCATTACAATGCAGTGGAAAATATTCTGAAGCCAAAAATATTCATTGTTCTTGCAGTTCAAAAAAGCATTTAGAAATGCTTTAAAACATTCTGACACTTAAAATTTTTGATATCTGAATCATTAATAAGGACCTCAGTTGAGTAAAAAAAACCAACCTGATGTATAATATACGTGTTTAACATTAAAATGACATTACCCATCTCTCATTTTTCCATTTATTTTCTTTAAGGCAGACTTTTAAACCTTATGATTTTTCTTCATGTAAAGTGTTCAGATTTGTCAGTATTACCTGGATGGCAAAAGCTGCGTGCTTATCAGCCTGTCCTTCTTTGTGATGTTGGTGATGTGCTTTTTTGGCTTTTTGTCAGGGAAAGTCCTTCCAAGAAAGAGTTTAACTTTATTTTTTTTTAAGATTTTATTTATTTAATTGAGAGAGAGAGTGAGAGAGAGCGAGAGCGAGCACAAGCAGGGGGAGCGTCAGGCAGAGGGAGAGGGAGGAGCAGACTCCCCGCGGAGCAGGGAGCCTGATGCAGGGCTCTATCCCAGGACTCTGGGATCATGACCTGAGCCAAAAGCAGACACTTAACCCACTGAGCCACCCAGGCGCTCCAAGAGTTAACTTTAAAAAGGTGAAACCTTTTGGAATAGTGGGTGTCTTCATTTGAAAGAAAAATATTAATACTTATATTTCTTGCTGGGTTATAAGTTTCTTGTTGATGCCTGGTCACTGTGCTAAGGGGTGAGATGGTGGTGTCGTGGACACCACCAGCCAGGACGTCTTGGCCACCATTAAAGAGCATCCTCATGATGGTACAGGTTAAATTTGGGCTTTCCATCTTTGAAGAAGAACTGATATGTGGGCAGGTGATGCTGTCCAGCTGGATGGGGATTACCGTGCTCAGCCATGCACCCCATGAAGAGCTCTCATCGGTACCCCAAGCCACTTCTTGGGTGTGGGTCATTAACTTTCCTGGTAAATACAGTGCTTTAATGGGTAATGTTTATCTGGAAACTTTCAGTATTCTGGGTTCAGGTTAGAGATGAAATGGCCTTCTTAAAGAGAAGCCTGAGTAATGGGATGGGTGTGTGTGCTTTCTGTAAGAAGGACTCTGCGAACTTTGTGAAGTCGGCCTGGGTACACCCAGACGGGGTGTTTGTGGAACTTCCTGTTGGTGGCTGTTGACTTAACCCAGCCTCAGTGGGCTAGGGGCTCCAGAGCCCTGCCCGGGGTCCCTCCCGGTTTCCAGAGTCCCCAACCACCTGGTCATGGGCGTGGAGCTGGCCCTCTGTTCCTTGGCCACCTGGCGGGGGGGGGGGGGGCCCCCCCCGGGGTTGCAGTGGCAGGTGGGAGTCCTCCAGGGATTAAACCAGCCGGTCTCAGGGCCCCAGGAAGGGCCCGGGTTTGTTCTGCATGGCCCCCCAAGGTGCACAGATGCTGCGTAGCCCAGTCATCCTCTCAGGGCTTCCCTACAGAGGCCTGGAGAAATACAACCAAGGCATCAGCAAACCCCAAGGCACAGAGCACCGTGGGAGGGCCTGCAGTGGAGGCGGGTGAGACCTCTGGTCTTCCCTCCACTGGGGTCCTGCTGCCTCTGGGTCTGAGAGGGCAGCCTCGGCATGCGCCTCGATTTCTCTGTTGGAGCCTGGTGCCGGGTACAGACACTGTTTCAGGGGCTTGGGGTTTTAATGCGAACATGCAGCCAGGCTACTGATGGATTGGTTTTCAGCTGATAAACTCTGAGGGCTCAGCTATGGCTGAGGCCGTCCTTGGGGTAGCTCACTTCTCTCTGTTTCTCTCTGAGGTGAGCTACTGGAAAGCCAGCGTTCTGGGAATCCTGGCCACGCAGTCTATGCCAGGGCTGAGTTCCGTCTACCAGCATGTGCCTGGAAGAGAGGGGCTCAGGGCGTCCTGGGAAGGATGCTCAGCAGTGCTGAGTCACAGCAGTCTTGCCTGGCCCACACACCCATCTCTGTCATCCCTGAATTCAGAAAGCACGGGCCCCTCCCCGAGAGCCCTGCCTGCGATGTCTCGGCACTGGGGGGCCTCGAGCATGTGGGAGGGCCTCAGGGGTCCCCTGGCCCTGAAGGTGGCTTGCCGAGCCCACCCGGCCAGGCAGGGGGTGACTCAGTAGGAGGCTCCCGTCTCATTTCCCAGGCTTTGCTGTGTTCCTGTGTGTGGCCTCACATGCCAGCCTTGCGCCATCGCCGTTTGCAGGGCAGGGAGAGGCTGAGCGGCTAACGGATAGCGAGTGTCTGTTCTCTGCCAACTCTGATGTCATCAGTTAGGGGTCTGCAGTTTACAATCAGAGCAGTGTACTAATGGGAAACGTCTGATAGGGTTTCTGTTAAATGGGCGAGTCACAGGCAGGGAGCTTTCAGCGTGGCCTAACTGATATCGGGTATCAGGGTCCAGCAGGTCAGTGCACTGCCCCCTGCTCTGAACGGGAAGCCTGCTAGGTAATTTTGCTCGACCTTAAGAAGAGATGGGTAATTTTAGGATGCTTTAGTGCCTCTCCTAAAGCTGCCAGGAATTCCCAGAACACCAGAGATGCTTCTTTTAAATGTGTGAAAATGCACATCTAAGAGCCTATAAATGACTCAGTGGTCCTCTGCAGTTTTCGGTGGCGTAGCCGTGTTTTGTTTTGTCGGCCCCTATGGCACCGGGTCGCCACGGCTCCCGAGGGGTCCGCATGCGCCCACGCAACGGTGAGTGATGGGGAGCCCTCCCGGTTCAGAGGAAAATGGGTACCCAGAGCGCGTGGGCGGCAGTCCCCTCCCGTGCCCCACTGGCCTGTCTTGGCTGCCCGCTATGGCCTGTGTGTCCAAACAGTGTCGAAGCCACAGACTGGGCAGCAGAGGCTTCTGGGAATCCCCACCCCTTCCTGCCCAGCCCCGTGCCTCAGTTTCCCTGTTTGAGGTGGGGAATTTGAGGAGATCATCTGTCAAGAGCTCATAGGAGTGGCTCAGGAAATGACCGCTGTCCATGTCAGCGGCGCTCTCGTGCGTTGAATGAATGCGGGACCACGCGTGGGGCATTTTATGGTGTCCGCCGTCACTGAGGTTTCCAGTTACTTCCAGGTCAGTTTGAGAGTAACACTATCTTAAAAGGTGCATCCTGCCTCCCCCCCCCTCCCTTTCTGTTCCACGTTGGGTACTGGGTTGCTGGGAACAGGCCCTGATTCAGGACACCTCAGGCATCCTGCTGGGCCTCATCACAAATAATGACAATGATGCATAATAATGATCCCGCCTCCTGTGCCCTCCCTGGGGCTGGGATGCAGCTGTGTCCTCATCCACTGCCCGGCTTTGCCTCTCCAGTGAGAATCCAGGGCCGAATTTCAGTCTGTGCAGGCATCAGTGGGCTCCACCATATCAGGTCTGGCCTCCAAACCTCTCAAGCCTCCTCCATTCCTTGGCCAGAGGCTCGGGATCCAGTGGAGGACGCCGGAGCCATGGGGTAGCCAAGGCTGGGTGTAAATGACAGCTCAGGGGGATAGAGCTCTATTGGTTAAGGTGCTGAGGTCTTGGGGGTGCTTGTTAACGATTGCTGTTCCCTGTTTTACAAATGAGATCTCAGACACGAGATGTTAACCTTCGCAGCCAGGATGAGGGCAAGCTAGGTTTGAACTCCGGTCTGTTCAGCCCTGGAATTCGCAAGCACCTCTGTCCCGAGCTGTGTGTTTCCTGCAGGAAGGAACCGAAGCTGTCATCAGTGTTTACATGAGTCCCATTTGATGAAACAATTGCTTTTGTACTTTTCACAGTTGGATTGCAAAGAAACTTAGATATTGATGGGCAATTCAAGTGTTTGAAGGAGGAAGACAAAAATGAATGGATTTTTTTTTTACTGATCTGACTAGATTAAGCAGAAGTAGAATAGAACGTTTCATATTATGGTAATTTATGTAGAGTAGTTGGGTAAGATGAATGGAAGGTTTTTTCCTTCTTACAGTAAGTATTTTGAAGCTCTTCCATTTCTCCTTGTTTTGTGCTGGGCGGAGGCAGGGGAATGTTGGGAGCACTTCAAGTGGGGCTCCCTTCCTGGCTGAGGGGTCCTTTGAGCTCTGCATGGGGGCTCTGTGAGTCTCTGCCCTGGGGGGTTTGCCAGTGATCTCCCCCGACCATCCCCATGACCGCCAACCATCGTACACTGGGTTCTTGGGGAAACGGGTTTCCACACCTACCCACTATGGGGACGGTGTCTTTAGGGCAGCCATTTTTCCTTTGGGTTTTTTGTTTTTGAGAATGTTTCCTGTTATTTTTAGGGATATTGTAATTGTAAAAAAAAGTCTAGGAGCAGAATCAGCTACTTTCATGTCAGATACATTTAAGAATTGGTATACCCATGTTTATAGCAACATTATACATAATAGCCAGAAGGTGCAAGCAGCCCAAACGTTCTCCAACGGTGAATGAGTAAATGAAGTGTGATCTGTCCGCACGATGGAATGTTATTCAGCCAGGAAAAGGAAATTCAGGTTATAACATGAATGATCTTGACATGCACGGCCGCTGAAATGCACACTTTAAAAAGGGTAATTGTATCTTATGTGACTTTCACCTGAATAAAAAAAAATTTAGCAATTCTTGAGAATTCTTTGAGAATTGTAACATTTTTATTTTTATTTTTTTTAAAGATTTTATTTATTTGAGAGAGACACAGCGAGAGAGGGAACACAAGCAGGGGGAGCGGGAGAGGGAAGCAGGCTTCCCGCTGAGCGGGAATCGAGCCCCCAGTGGGGCTCGATCCCAGGACCCCGGGATCATGACCTGAGCCGAAGGCAGACGTTTAACGACTGAGCCACCCAGGTGCCCCGAGAATTGTAACATTTTTAGAGATAATCAAGGGAAAGGACATTTTGCAGCCAAGTAAAGAGATGTTCAGGACTAGGTTTCCTGAGGGGCTTGGTGCCCTGAGGCTCTCTGAAGCCCCACCCCTGCCAGGCCACCTTGCTGGGGGTCTCATTGCCACTGATGATGGATCCCTGTGTCCCTGCTCTCCGTCCTCCCAACCGAGCCATGCCAGGCCCCTCTGTTCTGGGGCATCTAGAAGACACGGTGATGCGTCCTGTGTGCTGGGGCTTGTCCTTAAGGCTCACTTCTGTCAGCTTTCTGAAACCAGAACCCACCCCCTGGAGCTGCCCTGGTGTGAGCCAGTCCTGGTTGCATGCAGAGCTCACACCCGCTTGCAGGCAGTGGGCGGCAAGGGGAGCCAGGCCCCAGAGGAGCAGCTGTTGAGCTGGGATTTGAGGGACCGACGGCAGTCCGCAGAGCGGGCGGGAAGGGTGCCGGGCATCAGGCAGGAGAAACTCCTCCAGGGTGTGGATGTGTGTGTGTGAGCGATGCTGGAAGGGCCAGGGGACCAGGTGGGGGTCCCTGCAGATGGTGACCGGTCATTGGCTCTCTAAGGAGGGTGGGAGGCATGATGGGTCCCTCCAGGCCTGTGAGGGGAGAGAGTAGATTAGGTGGGGAGACCTTGGAAGATGGGACTGGTGACAGAGGCCTGGCCGTGGCTCAAGTGAGGGGATGGCAGCCAGGAGTCTGGGAGGGAGAGGCCTGGTGGGGAGGTTGAGGGGTTCTGTTTGCTGGAGGGGAGTGCAGGGGAGGACCAGTGGGGCGAGGGGCCTGGGGACCTAGGTGGGAACTGTAGCATTTGAGGTGCCCATGGAATGTCCACGTGGAGGGTGAAGGCAAGGACAGTGGACCTGGGGCTCCGTGCGGCAGGCCTGGTGAGAGTGCCCAGGAATGCTGATTCGCCGGCACTGAGCTGGCCCCGGTGCCGGAAGCCAGGGAGCTCAAGCCCAGGGCTGAGAGCGCCGCTGTGAGAACCAGAACAGTCACCCCATTTTGCGGGCCACGTGTGGGTGGGGCCCAGCTGCTCTTGCCTGGCTCCCTCCTGTGGCCTCAGTCGGCTGGGGGCCAGGCGTGCGTCTGTCAGCTGGGTCCCTCTCTGCATGGCCTCCTGTCCCCCCGGAGGCTGAATGGGGGTCTCAGGGCCGCAGCGGGAGTGGCAGAGCCTCCTGAGGCCTAGCTCTGAAGTCACAGGCATCCCCTGCACCGTCTCCAAGGGCTAGATCCCCCTTGGGTGGGGGCCGTGTTCAGGGACAGGGAAATCCCAGCTCCTGGGGAGCACTCCACTTGGTGGCCCAGGGCCTGAGAGATGGGGAGGAGGGATGAGTGGGTGACGGGGAAGCATGGGGCCAGGAATAGGTTAGAGGGGTTCACACACAAATCTGTGCCCTCCGTGACAGGCAGCCAGGAAAACCCCACCCTCCACTGTGCCCGGGTTGGTGCTCAGTGTCACTGGGGTGCCCAGCAGAAAAAAAAGAAATTGTTCTGGAAACCCCTCCTGCCATACGTCTGGCATGGAATTTATGGTAAAAAAGTTACAAGACGTGAGAATGTGGATTTGCCTGAGCGAGAATCAGGAGCCTAATACACTTAAGTTGTTTTTTTTTTTTAATGCACTTAAGTTTTAAATCAATCCAACAGGTGGGGGAATGAAAGCACAGGGCGACGCGAGGACCCTTTAAACAAGGGCCCTGGAACTCCCAGCAATGAAAGAGATAGCCAGTGAATTGAAACTTAAAAACTAACCCCAGTCCCAAGGAAGGGGTCTCCTGTAGGAGGGGATGAGGGGATCATTCTGCTGGCGGCCTGAGAGGTCCCAGCATGGAGGGAGGATCAAGGTGCATCTGAGGGGACTGGGGTAGGGGTGGTAGGAGCAAGGGGGACCTTTGCAGGCGGCCGGCCAGACTCGAGGCCCTGGGGGGGACGTGCAGGGAGCCAGCCCCCTGGCAGAGCTCTGGGCTTGCTGGGCCATGTCAGGAGAGGGGATGAAACGGAAGACAGTTTTAGATGAAGGCAAAAGCGTAGCCGCCCCCAAATCCTTGCTGCAGAAGTACTGGGAAGTGTACTCCAGAAGGAAGATCAGAGTCAGAGGAGGGCGTGGGAGGCAAGGAGCTCCCTGCACATCCACGCAGCAGTTAGCCCATGCAGTGAAGAGAAGCAGGGGCTGGGGCAGGAGCAACCCAGAAACAAGGGGAGTGGAGTTACCAGCCGGGAGCACCTGGGGGGGTTCCTGAGGGGAGTGGAGTTACCAGCCAGGAGCACCTGGGGGGGGGGGCTCCTGAGGTCTCCGATGGCCCTATGGCTCTGGAGGAGGCGCCGGTGAGGGTGAGCGTGAGTTAAGCACGTGCATGAGCACCAGCACTAGTTACAGGATGAGAACCTTCCAGACCAGGAGAGGGACTCGGAAAAATGCAGAAGACACAAAGGAGCGGGGGAGGGCAGCAAAGCAAAAGCACAGTAAATAAAAAGCAAACAATAAAGCTGTGGAGATAATCGCTTCTCTATCAGTGGTCTCAGTAAATGCAAATGGGGCGAACCCCTCCACCCCCTCGAAGAAGGTTGAGCTGGATTGTGTGTCAGAGACACAGCTGTGCGCTGTAGATAAGGGATGCCCACAGAACAGCTCTGTGCAAGGGCTGGAAGGAAAACCCCAGAAAGACGCGCAGGCAATCAGCAGAAGTAGGGAGGGAGGTAAATGGGCTGAACCTGTCCCAGCCTGGGGGCCTGGGAGAGGAACCTGGGAGCAGGCTCTCCAAGGAAGGTCCACTGCAGGCACATGTCTGTCGGGGAGGCCTTCTGGAGGGCGAGGGAATAGGACAAGGGAGGGGAAGCCAGGTCTTGATGCAGCCTTGCCCTGAGGCCCCTGGAGCTGGGAGGGCCCTTCCAGGTGACCTGGAGCTGGGTGAGGCACGGGCCTCGGACAGGTCTTGGACGGGGCTGCCCACGGAGGGACCCACCCTCAGTTGGGTCAGTCCCGGGGGGTGGGGGGCTGCCAGCTCTTGGGGGATGAGCCTTCAGTTCTAGAGGTGCTTCTGGGCGAGTCACAGATAGTCCCTTCACCTCCCTCAATGGCCTCTTGCTGGTGTTGACCCCTCTACCCTCCATCACACCGAGTGCTCTTGAAGGGCCCTGGCTGGTCTAACATGTTCATATGTGTTTGTCAGATTGACTGTCTAGCACTGTTTAATTGGAGGTAGATTGGAAGGGGGAAGTAATTGAGGTCATGCACAGGAAGCCTCCATGTATTGGAGGAAGAGGTGGTCACGCACGGTCCTGGCTGGGACCCTTGAACGTGGAGGATGCCTGGGACATTCCACCCCGGCAGGTGTCTGTTCCGTTCTGTGGGCTTCGGTCTCAGCTTTGAGAGGAAGGTATGATGAGCAGCCACGCATCCTGGGACAGACAGTGTTCCCGGTGGCCTTGTCCTTGTGCGACTCCCTGCTAACTCCACACGTGAGCCCCCAAGGAGCCTCCATGCTACTGGGAGAAGTCTGTGTCCCGCAGAGCCCAGCAGTGGCTTGGGACGGAGGGCAGAGAAGCCCGGGACGGGCTCAGCAGCGGGTCCTGCTCTGGGTCTCCTCACCTATGTGGCGAGGCCCCCTGGGGGATCATTGTTGACCGGAGGCCAGTGTGTTTTAGCTGGACGAGAGGCTGGGGGAAGACACAACTGCCCTCCTGCCCCTGCAGCAGAGCACCGCCCCCTCCCCTCACAGGTGGCAAGCGGTGCTCAGGCCTGCCACGGCTCCTATGAGCCAGGCACCCCGGGATCCGCTGTGTGGGACAGACTGAGCAAGCCCCAGAGAGCCCCACAGTGGGGGGACCCCACTCTGACACCATGGCCGCTGGTCTCTTGCACACACCCCTGGGTTGCTGGCTGAGCACTCTTGCAGGGGCCAGACCGTGCTCACTGTTTTCCAGTGTGCTTTCCAGTAATAAATGTTCTCGGACCAGGAACCCGTGCTCCTGGGAATCCCCGGCCCCAGGTGCCCCACAGAGGGCCTGTGTCCAAACCTCTGCCGTGTGGCCCCAGGGACGGGGCTCCAGCAAAGTCTGGGGGGGGGGGCACCTGGGTCTGTTGAGCTGCCCCAGGGAGAAGAAAACATGTGCCCCCCCCCCCCCCCCAGGAGGCATTCGTCAGGCTGAGAAGGAGCCAGCAAAGGGTCCGGCGGTGAGGTCACTTGTCACAGACAAAGACCTGGAAGGGAGGAGTGCCTAGAGAGTGGGAGCACACGGCTTCTCCCCCAGACTCAGACCCCGTGTGGGCCGACCCATGCCTGGGACCCCGCCCCACTGTCTGCGGCTTGCCTTGGACCTTTTCCAAGGATGTGCTCTGGGGCACAAATCCAGCTTGTTCACAAGGCCCGCTGTAACTTTGTTGTTGTTGTTATATATATTTTTCGTTTTTAAAAAAATTAGGTGACATGCACCTGACATGCAATCAGCCGTAAAAGTGCGCAGCTCGGTGGCGTTAGCGAACCCAGCGTGCGTGTGAGCGCCCGTGTTCGCCGTGCAGCTGCTCCCCGCTCCCCCTCCGCCCCGAGACCTGCCGTCTCCGTGCACTCCTGCTCCAGGCACTTCATCCGAAGGGGATCTGCACCACGGCCTCGGTGTCTACATCCACATGCCACAGGTGTCGGGAGTTCCTTCTGGAGGATGAATAACTTTCCCCTGTGTGGGCAGACTGCCTTTTGTTTATCCGTTCAGCCATCTGTGGGCTTTGAGGCTGGGTCCTCTTCTGGGCGGCTGTGAACAAGGCTGCATACACATGCACGGACATGTTTTCCCGTGGACACGTGTTTTCATTCTCTTGGGTAGATACACAGGAGCAGAATTTCTGGGTCACATGGCAACTTCAGGTCTAACTTTTTTGGGGACCACTAAACTGTTTTCCCCGCTGTGGTTCTTGATGCATGGAGGGTGCTCATGGCAGTGGGTGGGGCCCGGGGAGCCACAGGACGCCCAGACAGGGGACCTCTGGCTGCCCAGCCCATGTGCCGTGGCCCTCGGGCCGTCCCAGCCCTGGGGCGCGGGGTGTTCCCATGGGTGTCCCTGCTTGTAAACCAAAGCAAACTCCCTGAGGTCGGAGGCTGGGGAGGTCTTCGGAGGTGGCCTGTGCCCTCCGGACCTCGGCCCGGGCTCGCCGGGAGCCACACTCTGTGAATCCTCAGAGGACCGGTGTGGTGTATTGACATTCCTCTGCATGATTGTGTCTTTCTCACGCATTGTTATTTCACACCCCACTCTTGGGGTGACGGCGAGGTCCGCTGGCTGGGAGCCATGACATCCTTCCCTTCCTGGGATCCATCTGGGCCCGTCAGGAGCAGGGCTTGGGCACCCATGGTGGTGGCTCGGAGAGGTCACCCTTTGTCCACTGTTGTGAGGAATCTGAGAGTGTGGATTCTCCGTGGATGCCCGTGGATTCTCCACATACACGGCTGCCGCCGGGGGCGGGGGGACTCCCGAGTGGGGAGGGAAGGCTCTCGTGGGAGTTCGCCCACTGCCCACCGCGGAGGGTGCAGGCCTGGCCCCCGGCTCGAGGGGCTGATGAAAGTGGAGTGAGCTTCAGTTTCGGGAACGGGAGATGATTTGGTATGGGTAAAGCGACGGAAATTTACCACCAGCATACTCCTCCCCGGCGCTGCTAAGACGTGTGACACCCCCTTCTAACCCTTCTTGCTGACATTTGTCTTCAGCATGTTTCCACCTGCTTGCGCCATTTCCTGTGAGGCTTTGTCTCCCCACGGCTGCTTGCTCACAGGCTTTGTATAATTCCAGCTGTGACGTAGCCTCGCCGGAGCTGCGTTTTCCCCATGAGCCCCGGGCTGGACGACCTCTCCTGCTAGTGGTCGCCGTTGTGGCCGCTTGGCTTCGTTAAGGCCTGTGGGCCCAGCGGAGGGGTGTCCTGTGGGAGGAGGGCCCAGCGGAGGGGGACCCTGGCCCTGTAGCCACCAGGCTGACATTCCAAATCCAAGCCCCAAAGTAGCTGCTGCCTGAAGCCTTGCTGAGGACAGGGAGGAGGCGGGCGTTAGGGGACCCCACCCACCCTGCAGGGCTGTCCCCAGGTGATGCGTGCACAGACAGAGACCCCTGCTCTGCCTGGCACCCTGTGGCTGGTTGTCCCTCCACCCTCCACTGAGGAGGCTCCCTGTCAGCACCTGGAGGGCCCAATGCCCGCTCCCTGCCCAGCCCCGCCGCAAGCTCTGGGCATTCTAGCGTCTCTGGTCCCACGTGTGAGCTGAGCAAGTCCCTCCTCCAGTGTCTGATGGGGCGACTTCAGAAGCCGCTACTGTACCCCCCCCATGGCCTGTAGGGTCTCCATGCATCTGCGGGTATCTCTTGAGACAACAGATAGAGCCACAGGAGGCCACGTGGGCTGGCGGTCACCCAACACAGCTGGGCTGCAGGAAGCTTTGTCTGAAAGGTCTTTCTCATGAGGTGGGGAGGAAGGGAAGGGCACAACCGTCCCCCCCCCCCACCGTTCCCCATTTTGGGTCAGGACCCACCGTGGGACTCATGGGTTTTGGAGCTATGCGGAAGAGGCCTGGTGGAACCTGGGACTGAACTCTGACCCTGTACCCACGGGACCGTAGAGCTTTGCAGTATGGACCTCGGAGGGGCTGGGGCCAGGAGGGGCGGGAGGGGACGAGGTGGGTAGAAGGTGGAAGGTGGGGTGTCCGCTGAGGACTGCAGGGAGGCGCTCACTTTGGTTCTGGGTTTCCCGCTGCTGTGGCCCAAAGGCGGCCCCGGAGCAAAGGTAGTTTTCCGATCTGATAATTCCCCCGACAGACCTCTCTTCCGTGGGCTTGAACGCACAGAGCCACTCACAGGGGGCGCTGGGTGAGGCCACCTACTGTGGAAACCACCCGTACTGCCTAGAAGGTTCTGGACACATGGCCCCAGGCTGTGGGGTCTGCCTGTGGCACGTGCTGTGAGGTGTGTCACCGGGACCCTGGACACATGCTGGGCAGCGGGAGGTAGTTGCCCCGAGCAGTGGCTGTGGGCCGTGGCTGCCTCTGGGGGTCCCTGGACACTGGACTGACTCAGGCCTTGGTGGGGGCAGAGTGCTCACTCTGCATGTGGGTTCTGGCCAGGCGGGAGCTGTCCTCAGTCAGGAGACCTGCCCTGCAGCAGGCGCGGGCGCTGGGGCTGCAGGTGGGTGACGTCCTTCTTAGGGGTCTTGTAACATCTCAAGTACCCATGGCGAGGCAGGCACGCGGGCTATAGAGAGGAACAAGACCCAGTTCTCTGCCCTGTGAAGGGTGGGGGGCAGGGCTGGGGCAGGGTGGTGGTTCTGACGGCTGGAGAGCAGGGCTGGGGAGGAGGGCGGAGGGTGGGGCCGGCTGGTGGACTTGGGCTCGAAGCCATTCAGGGGTCCTGGAAGTGAGATCCCACTCCACCAGGCTTGGGGGACACCAGCACCACCTGGACATTTTTGGATCTGCATAACCAGCTGTTACATGTTGGATTGTGTTCTCCTAAAAAGATGGTTTACCTGTCTTTACACTTTACCTGTGAATGTGACCTTATTTGGAGACAGGGTCTTTGCAGATGATCTGGTTAAGATGTAGTCACCTGGGTGGGCCCTGGATCCACCGGTGCCCGTGTGGAAAGGGGAGCTTTGGGCACCGGCACGCGCACAGGGAGCATGCATGTGAAGACAAAGGCCGAGACGGGGTGATGAGTCTGCAAGCTGAGGAACAGCAAAGATGCTGGCAGAGCCGCAGGGGCTGGAGGGAGGGCCCGGAGCCCCCAGAGCTGTGAGAGGGTCAGCGAGTATGTCTCTGTTACGGCAGCTCGACTGGACTGACATGGGCTCTGTGATTCCACAGATCGGGGCCTAGACGGTTGGCTGCTCTCTGGGCCAGTGGATTGGAATGTGGCCACTGGGTCAGGGATTCTGGTACATTCCATCTGCTTCCAGGCCCCTGCGTTTTGGCTCTGTCTTTGGGCCACAGTGCACCCCAGTGCCTCAATCCTGGGACTCAGGGAAGAAAGCCCATTGGGGTCCATAGACTCCCGCCCCCCACCCCCGCCCCGCAGTCCTGCCGGCCTGCCCTTGGCCAAGGTGGCCGCACCTGCCCATACTGGCTGAGCTCTGCAGGCGAGGTCCTGTCTGGGGCTGAATTGGCTGAATTGGCATCTTCAGGAGCCATTTGCTGGGCATCCGCTGAGCCCTTGCCTGGCCCCACGGCTGTGCCACCCAGCCCGCACCCACATGTGCCTTTGTGGACCCCACGGCCGCCCCACCGTGGCAGCACCCCAGACAGTGGTCTGTCCCCTGGTGGATTCCCCACTCAGTCCCACCGAGAAGTCCCCATTCGATTTGGAGCTCGTGTGACCACACGCCTGCCTCCCGGCCATCACACTGGAGCCGTGCCTCGCCCGCGTCCCCACGGTGCCACCTCCATTCCTGTGCCCTGCTGCGCTGCCATTGGTCACGTTCTCAGTGCACGCCGGCTGGCAGCCACCTCACTCCTTTGTGGACAAAGCAGGGGCATCGATCAATCAAGATAAATAGCTTTGATATATGGCTCTGGTCTTGCTCACTCCAGCAGAGCGGGGGGTGGCTGGTGACCTCCACGATGCTCACTCTGAAGGTGGTTTGGGACACCAGATTGCAGTAGAATCCTGCTCCTCAACACCTGCATTTTAATAGCCAGACTGTTAATGGGTGAGGAGATTCGTTTTTGTGTGTGTTTTATCACATAGTCAACGGAAGTCATTTGATATTTCCAAATGTTCTGTGATGGACTGATGAGGAATACAACACTAAATCCACAGGGCCTTCATGTGGATAAATGAGCGCACCCTAACCCGTGGTTCTCAGAGGCCTTTGGAGGGTCCGTGACGTCACTGACACGAACCACGGAGGTCAGAGCTGTGAGTCCCATGGAGGAGCCAGCAAAACCCGCAGTGCTGGCCGGGAGTGGCCCAAAGGCCCCGAAGGCTCCCGAGACCTCCCTGGGGAAGGACCCTGCGTAGAGACAATTAGCACGGGAGTGGAAAGCAGGGGGCTGTCCCAGCCCTGCATGCCGAGCCGCGTGTGTGCCCTGGACCTGTGCTCCTGAGTGCTCTCCATGGGCTCTTTCCTGGGGAGGAGGATGAGGCCGTGCCTCAGTGGGCCGCCACCCGACCTGCTTCCTTCTGCCCCGTGTGGGAGAGGCTTTGATGTGAGGGGCAGAAAACCTGGCTCCGCGTGGCCAGACGACTGTAGTCCGCCCGCTGGTGTGGCTCATGCCCAGCAGAGTTTGGGTGCAGACAGCAGCCCGGGCTCTGCTCGGAGCTCTGGTCTGGGTAAGGAGCCCTAGCAGGGTCTGCCCCAGACCAGGCATTCAGGGAGAAGATGCCGTCGGCCCCCTGTGTAGATGTGCGCTTGGGACCTGAGTCTTGCTATGGAGACAGATGGGGGTGGGAGAGGCGGGGGTCTATTTGTGGGCGGTCCCTGTAAGCATCTGGTGCGACGAAAGGGAGTGGTAAGCCCCTCCTGACCTTCTCAAAATGGCACAGAGTTAAGGTAATCATTTATTAATTCAACAAACATTAATTGGGTGTGGACTGTGTGCCAGGCCCTGGGCTCAGGACTTGACAGAGGACAAGACAGTAGAGGCCCCAGCCGACTTGGGACTTCCTCTCAGGAATAAAGCTGGGTGCCAGGTGGGCGAGTGGCCGGTGGTGGTTTCGGAGGACGGCACGGTCAGGGAGGTGGTGGTGGGGGGTGGGACTCAAGTGACCCCTCCTGGAGCACCTGCTGGGATCCCAGCTTACTGTCAGGACAGCTTCGGCTCCCAGGGGGTTGGGTTGCCAAGAGCGCGTCCGGGGAGTGCTCTGTGGCTCCCCAGGCCTGCAGGACAAGTGCGAGCGAGGTGGTGTGACCGGGAGACCCAAGAGCAGGGGGCAGAGGCACAGGCTGAAGAAGACGGGTCAGCGTGTGGAGCTCCATGCCTCCCGGAAGCAGTGGCCGCACACCCCCACCGTGTGGGACCCTGTGCAGACAGACGCCCGGCGGGTGTGACGTTCCAGGTTCTCTTGAGGGAACACAGACCCTAGGAAGGCCCCTTGCTGGACCAGGTGGTGACCGACAGGGGGCCTTGGGGTGAGGTTGACTGGTGGGGAGCAGCAGACGCGAGCCGGCAGTGGTCTCCGACCTGCAGGGGGTGGGGAGGGGCGCTGACCCGGGACCCTTTGAGGTGGATTTTACATTATGCGTGTTTCACCACCATGGGAAGTTTTCTTAAAGGGGCAGCATGAGGGATCCCGGGGGTGACGAGCAGCCCTGCGTGCTGACGGCCGTGGTGGGTTGTGGCACTCCGCAGGTGGTAAGGTACTGCTCGCACGAGCGTGCGCTCCGGAGAGCCTGAGTGGCCGTGGGCTGTGTCTGTCAGATGTCCCGGCCACAGTGCTGTTCTGCATCGACGTTACCACCGAGGGAAGCCGGGTGAGGGTGCACAGACCCCTCCGTACTGTTTCTTATGATCACATATGAATCACAATTATGTCAAAATTAAAAGTTCGATTAAAAAAACTTTTGAACAGCTTTATTGAGGTATAACTGACATACAATAAACTGCACGCATTTGAAGTGGACACTTTGATAAGTTTGACGTTGGGATACACCGTGCAACATACCCACCCAATCGCGACAGTGAACGTAATTGCCATCCCCACATGTTTCCTCCGCCCCTCTGTGCTCCAGCTCTTTCCCTCCCTGCCTCTCCCCTGCCCCCATCCCCAGATGAATGCAGGTCTGCTTTCTGTCTTTAGAGATCAGTTTGAACTTTCTATGGAAGAAAGGAAGGGCATATAACCAAGGATGGCAGTGAGGACCCCTAATCCTGCCCTGGGGAAGGCCAAAGTCCAGACTTGGTGAGACTCGCCAAGTGCAATAAAAGGAGCTTCTTTTTTTTTTTTTTTTTAAGATTTTATTTATTTGAGAGAGAGAATGAGAGAGAGAGAGAGAGAGCACATGAGAGGGGGGAGGGTCAGAGGGAGAAGCAGACTCCCCGCCGAGCAGGGAGCCCGATGTGGGACTCAATCCCGGGACTCCAGGATCATGACCTGAGCTGAAGGCAGTTGCTTAACCAACTGAGCCACCCAGGCGCCCCTAAAAGGAGCTTCTAGAAAGTCCCTCAGCAGCAAGATGATGCTTTAGGAGGACGCTGTGCACTGAGTCCCATGCTGAGTCCTAACCCCACTGCGGCTGTATTTGGAGACGGGGCCTTTAGGAGGAGACGAAGATTACATGAGGTCACGAGGGTGGGGTCCTGTTACCATAGGACTAATGTCCTCATAGGAAGACCTGTCAGGAGGTCCTGTACTCTCCCACGTGCAGGGGCGGTGAGCGATGGCCATGCACAAACCAGGAAGCGCATCTCACCGGGAAAGACCACGCGGGCACCTTGACCTTGGGCTTCCAGCTCCAGAACCGTGGGAAGTAAATGCCTGTTGTCCCCAGTCTGTGGCATGCTGGTTTGGCAGCCCAAGCAGACCGGAGGCCAAGGGTGGCGTGGGTGTGACAGCTGTGGAGTGGTTTCGCTCCTACGGTGAAGGGTGCAGGTTCCTTTTGCGGAGGTAGTCCCGGTTCTGGCGTTGGCTGGTGTTGGTTCGCAAACTGGTCGCCATTCGTGGAGCACAGGGAGAGGCTGAAGACAGAGGCGGCCATTCCCGGTTGGCAGGTGGCAGGGTGAGCAAGCAAGGGGACTCACTCCCAGGCTTGTCTCGATGCCACAAGACAAGGAGATCTCTGTGCCCGGCTGCCAAATCTTGAAGTTCATAAAGAGGCCTTAAGTGGGCTCAGTGATGGTGCCATCAGATGGGCTCAGCACAGCACTGTCTCAAGGCCACGACCTTGGGGCAGCCTCAGAGTAGGGAAGGCAAGCGGAGCACACATTCCAAGGACCAGGGAGGGGGTGAGGAGCCTCCAAGGGCCTGGGTCCAGCTTCCAGGCCACCCAGAGGTCATGTCCTCTGTCCTCTCGATGATTTCCTCCAACAGCTGGGTTTCTGAGTCCCCTGCTCTAGGACGGCTGGGCCTCTGTCCCCACATGGTGCTCGCCTTTTGGCAGACTGCGCTGGGCTCTTTTTGGAGAGATGCAAGGGCATGACAGAGGGATGGTGGTCCAAGAGAGTGGCAGGCCCCAGCCCAGAAGTCACAGGGAATGTTGGCTACATTCTCGTGGTCTCAGCAAGTCACAGGCCAGCCTAGATCTGAGAGAACCCGAGAGAGACTCCAGCTCCTGATGGGAGGAGAGGCATGAAGCATGGGTGGGGGGAGGTTGCTGCATTATTGCGGGCAATCTACCTCCCAACCCTGGGCACTTGTACACTGGATCTCCCCCAACTCCCTGTGCAACAGCTCTCCCTCCCCCTGTGCAGTGGATCTCCCCTCCCCCCTGTGCACTGGGGCTCCCCTCCCCCCTGTACACTGGATCTTCCCCAACTCCTTGTGTACCGGCTCTCCCCTCCCCCCTGTGCACTGGATCTTCCCTCCCTCCCTGTGCACTGGGTCTCCCCTCCCCGCCATGCACTAGATCTCCCCTCCCCCCTGTGTGCTGGGTCTCCCCTCCCCCCTGTGTGCTGGGTCTCCTCTCCCCCCTGTGCACTGGATCTTTCCCCGCCATACACTGGATCTCCCCTCCCCCCCGTGCACTGGGTCTCCCCTCCCCCCTATACACTGGATCCCCCCTCGCCCTGTGCACTGGATCTCCCCTCCCCCTTGTACACTGGATCTCCCCCTGCCCCTGCTTTGGACTTCACCCCCTTTGCAGTGTTGTTCCCTGACTCCTATACTGGTCTCTCCATCTTCTAGATCATTCCCCTGGAGGTAAAACCTGCTGTGAACTCCCCTGTCTCTAAAGCAGCCAGGTCATCAGCCCACTTGACCTGAGGTCCCACCCTCTCTCCCCTCCACAGAAGTCCTAACCCTAACCCCCTGCCCTCTGTGATCTGCCTCCCACCAGCCCTTCTCCAGCCTGCTTCCCCAACAGCCCACTGAGACCACACTGCTGACCACGTTCTGTGGCCAGTTGTCCTCATCTCTTTGACCATTCCTTCCCTAGGTGTCCGGGACACCACATCCTAGTTTACGTCCTGTCTCACTGGGGCTCCTTCCCATCCTCCACGTAGGGGTGTGTTACTCTCGTCCCGCCGGTTCCCCAGCCCTGAACCCTGCGTGCGCTGACCTCTGCCCTGGGTGCCGGACTCCTGACACGCTGCTCGCTCAGCACCTCCACCTGCGAGCGACACCACCTGGGGTGAGGCTGCTTCCTCGCCTCCCACCCTTCATGCGCGTGCTCAGGCCACACCTGGAAATCAACCCAGTTCTCCTGGCTTCAGACAGTATGTCCCCGCCTCAGCAAATCCCGTAGTACGCCTTTCAATGTGTTCCAGGAACACACCCATGCTCACGGCAGCGTTATTCCCCATTGTCCAAGGTGGGAGCATCCTAGTGTCTATGTACAGACGATGATAGACCAATGTGGCCCATCCAGACAATGGAATATTATTCAGCCTGAAACAGGAAGGACCATCTGCCACCTGCCACCACATGGTGAGCCTTGAGGACACCGTGTTTAGTGAAAGGAGCCAGCCACAGAAGGACGAGACCTATATGATGCCACTTGGATGAGGTACTTAGAGTAGCCAAAATCACAGAGACAGGGCTGCCAGGGGCTGGGAGCAGCGGGAATGGGGACTTGTTCCTGGATGGACACCGAGGTTGAGATTCACAAGAGGAGTGAGTCCTGGGATGGACGGTGGTGATGGCCATTCAGCAATGTGAACGTGTGCAATACCATTGAGCTGTGCACTTAAAAATGGTCAAGATGGTTGAGTTTATGTTATGTGTGTTTTACTACAATTTAAAAGAATAAGTAAAGAAAAAAAGTGTTTCTGACGGCTCCCGCATTCTGAGCCACCCTCATCTTCCGTGGGTTATTGAAGGAGCCCCTAACCAGTCTCCTTCTCTGCCCCACCTCAGGCTGTTCTTAACACAATAGTCGGAACCAGCCTTTTTTTTTTTTTTTTTTAAGGATTTTATTTATTTGGAGAAAGAGAGAGAAAACACCAGCAGGGGGAGGGGCAGAGGCAGAGGGAGAAGCAGGCTCCCCACTGAGCAAGGAGCCCCACGTGGCTTGATCCTGACCTGAGCTTCACCGACTGAGCCACCCAGGCACCCTGGAACCAGCTTTTAAGCACACACCTCCGTGTGCCTCTCTGCCCAGAACCCCCTGTGACCTCCATCTCAGAGGAAAGCCTGAGGCCTCCCAGGGTCAGGTGCTCCCTCCAACCTCCTTCGACTCCCCCTGCTCCCCCTGCCCCAGCCCACTGGGCTCCTTGCTGCTTCTCGAACACCCCTTGGGGCCCTCTGCCGGGTGGCTCTCCCTACCAGGTTTTCCTTTAAATCCCACCTTACAGAAGACACCTGCTTTCCATCTGATGCAGCGGCTCTCACAGTGACTTTGACCCCTAGGGAATGTTTAGCGATGCCTGAGAATGTTTTTGGTTGTCACAACTTGGCAGGGGGAGTGGGGTTCTGGCATCTGGTGAGTAGCGGCCAGGATGCCGTCACCATCTTGCAGTGCAACAGGGCGGCCCCATAACCAGGACTGTGAGCACCGCTGGGGTTGAGAAACCGCGCTCTGATGCCCTCCCCCTGCTTCACCTCTTTCCCCACAGCCTGCTGTCCCTGGCCACCAGGTATTGTCTGAGGAGGGTGCTCCCTCCCTGGGCAGCCGTGTGGTCAGAGGCCATCCCTAAGGTCTTGGGTCTGGCCATCTCTTCTGGCCTGACATTCTCGGTGACCTTGGCTGCAGACAAGCTGGAGTGGGACTGAACTTCAGGAAACCGGATTCCTGTCCCCCATGTGACAAGGAGGTGTTCTCAATTGCAGCCCAGCCCAATGGGATGGGAGCTTTGGGAGCTTGGGTCAGCAAGCGGCTGGACCCGGGTGTGAAGGCTCTGCCAAGCAGAGGCCTTTCGGCCCTCACTCTCCCTCCACCAGCTGAAGGGCTGAGCCTGTGGAGGAAGCTGTTCGGAGCCCCCAGGAGGCCTATGGGGGTGGTCTGCCCAGATCCCTGGCTCTGGAGTGTGCTCAGCCCGAATGGATGGGTGGAGGAGGGGAGCCAGGGATCAAGCAGTTAAAGGCTACCCTGTGCATTTTTTGCATTGTCACCTGCCCTTGGAAGGGAAGCAATATGGTTAACTAGTTTTCATGAAATATCAGGTATTATGTCTGAATTCCTCTCTTACTTGTCTTTTAAATCTGGACGGAAGAAAACACTGAACTTTGCAGTTCTCTCCTGACTGGGAAGTGCGCCCACTGCACACTCTGATGGTCTCAGGTGGGCGCCTCCGCCAGGACGGGGTGCCACGAGGTCGGAGAGTTCTGGCTGGTTAGGGAATGCTGAATCAGCCTGCTGGGCACGCGCCTCTCAGTGCACGAACACAGGGTTTCACGCTGGAGTCTGCCGCCGCAGCCCACAGCCTTCATTCCATTCTTGGAAAGAGGTAGAAGCCTCTCCTGCTTAGTGAGGTTGAACTTGCAATGGGAAGGTCAGAGAGGTCACGAAGGCTGGCCTTGCCCAGGGCGTGGAAGAGGTTTCTTGATCTTCCAAGGCCCGGTTGTCTGCACGGCACCCAGTCTGTGGCCCCCACCCCCCTTGCTCTGGGTGCTGGGTCTGCTGGAGTGTGGAGGACAGCACCTGCCTACTAGCAGAACCAGGACACCTCTGACCTGAAACAGGGCAAGTATGCCAGATCTGCGGCCAAGTGCGCCCAGCGTGGGACCGTCCCTAGGACTGCAGACCCTGCAGACCCCACCACCCAGATACCTAGGCCCCTCTGTCCTGGGACTGTGAGCTGGACAAATGCCCTTTGTCGGAAAGAGTGTCATCAATGTGTGGAGGACCTCCGTGCACAGAGCAGGAACCACCATAACCTGTGCCCGGTCATGACCTTCTCATGTGGTCATCCGCCTTGTGAAGGGAAACCCTTTCCCTCAAGTCACAGCAAGCCCCCACCTTTTCCCAATGAGCTGGTCACAGGAAGATGTCCTCTGGCCCAGGTCTTGGAAGAGGGGGGTCTGGGACCTGAGTCATGACTGCCGGGGTCTGACGTGGCAGAGTAATGGCCCCCAAAGATGTGCATATCCCGATCCCTGGAGCTCGTGAACATCTTAGGTTATGTGGCAAAGGGGAATGAAAGCTGCAGGTGGGGCTAAGGTTGCTAACGAGCTGACTTTTTAAAAAATTATTTGAGAGAGAGAGAGAGAGCACAAGCAGGGGGAGAGGCAGAGGGAGAGGGAGAAGCAGACTCCCCGCTGAGCAAGGAGCCCGACGCGGGGCTCAATCCCAGGACCCTGGGATCATGACCTGAGCCGAAGGCAGACGCCTCACTGGCTGAGCCACCCGGGTGCCCCCGAAGCTGACTTTAAAGTAGCAAGATGGTTCTGGATTATCCAATGAGCCCAGTGTAACCGCAGGGTCCTTAATGGTGGAAGAGGGGGCCAAAGAGGGTCAGAGGGAGCGGTGACTATGGAAGGTCTGAGAGGCACACCACTGCCGGCTTCAGAGATGCAGAAAGGGAACGTGGACCAAGGACAGGGGAGGCCTCTGGCAGCTCGGAAAGTAGGGGCACAGATTCTCCCCTGGACCCTCCTGACGGAACAGCCCTGCTGACCCCTTGATGGTAGCCCAGTGAGACCCAGGCTGGAATTCTGTCTCCTAGAGCTACAAAGTCACAAGTTTTGTTGTTGTAAGCCAGGAAGTTTGTGGTGATTTGTTACATCTGCCTCCTAGGGACATGCACATGCAGCCAGGGGACGTGTGAGCCCATTCATGGAGGTCCACACACTGCCAAACCCTCATGGGGCGTGGCTGAATGCACCGTGGGGCTCCACACAAGGTGCGGGTACAGAGTATCAACTTGGTGAAGGGCAGAGCACACAGGATGTGACAAATCAGAAGCCAGTCTCAAAATATCACATATGCATGACGTCCTTTTTACAGAGTTAAAAGCAACCAAAAATACATTTAGGACCACATATGGCAACCAAGCTGCATTAAAGGGGCCGCATGAGTCCGGATCCAGAGTGCAGGTAGCTTTGTGGGGAGGCGGGGAGTGGATGGGAGCCATGGGGAGTAGATGTGGGTGGGAGCGGGCTTGTGGGTGCTCATCGCACGATTTAAAATAACTACTGAGCCATAGCTGAGAGATGGCCGTCTCCTGGGCCTGTGTGGCTTGTGGCCTGCCTCCTTCCAGAGAATTCCCAGCCCAGGAGTTTTATTTTTATTTATTTCTTTTTTGAAAGATTTATTCATTGATTTGAGGGGGGGTGGAGGGGCAGAGGGAGAATCTCCAGCGGACTCCCCCCCCGCCCCAGAGCGCAGAGCCTGATGCTGGGCTCCATCCCACGACCCATGAGATCACGACCTGAGCCAAAACCAAGAGCGGGATGCTTAACCCACGCAGCCGCCAGGCGCCCCAGGAGTTTTAAATTAGTGTGGCCAGGAGCATTGTGTGTGACACAGACAAGCTTTGCATACGGTCGGATTGTTCTGTAATTAGCAAGGGGAAGGCAGGTCATGTGTGCAGACGGGGGAGGGGGGATGAGGCATGTTCTGGGCAGCAGGGCTGTAACGTTTGGGGTGACCTGTGACAGCCTGCATTCAGGGGCTCTGCCCGAGAGAACCGATTCACCCGTGTGGTTAATAAAATGTCTTTGGGGTGAGAAGGATACAGCCTTTGGTCCTTTCAGGAGAAGCTTTGCAAATTTGCTTTCTTCCAAGATAGGAGCAGAAGATCCCATGTGTCTTGCCTGGATCTGGAAAGGGATAAATGTCTCTTTTCTTGGAACTCCAGGATGGATCCCACACAGACTTGTTTATTTGCATTTCTGCAAATTCCTTACAGCCGTGGTGTGTGATGCCCGATGGCCATTGAGCTCACACAGCCAGAACTGAGCTTCCGGACATAGTGTCTGATCAGATGCGGGGTCTGGGCAGAGGAGCCGGGCCGGGGTGGGGGGTTGGGGGGATTGACAAAGAATTCAGAGAACACAGTGTTTCCCTTGAGTTATGTGAAGAATTACAGGAAAGTAGAAGGAATGTAGGGACGAGTTGTGAGCCGTGAAATTTAGTTGTACTCAGATAATCGTGTAAGGGATGAGGGTCACCCAGGTGAGTGGGGTGTTCTTGCCGCATTTACCGTAAAGGATAAATCTGTCCTGATTTGCAGAGAGACACCAGCTTTACCCTCCTTCCCAAATTGACATGTGGTAATCCCAAAGAAAGGAAGTGATGTGACATTAATATACTTTTCTTAAGAGTCTCGCCTGTTTTATACTTTTTGGGTCCATTGCTCATGGTCATTTGTTTCTAGTGTGGAATTTACTCCGGCGTTAGGTTCCTGGTCTGGCCAGAGAGCGATTACTGGGCACTGCTGCTTTAAGGGAGAAGTTCAGGCTTCACAGGTCCAGGGAGCCCGGTCCTTGGGCGTGGGGCACGCTGGCCACGCTTGCTCGGCTTCTCAGGATGCATTACCCCCCGGGGATTCACCCCCAGTGTGTTGTCATTATTAGTTTTAAGTTAAGGTGAAATTGAGATAACATAAAGTTAACCATTTGGAAGCGAACAATTCAGAGGTATTTAGCACATTCTCAGCGTTGTGCAACCACCACGTTTCCAGTTCCAGAACATTCTCATCCCCCGAAAAGGAGACCCCGTGTCATGGAGCTGCCCAGCCTCTGGCAACTGCCCATCTGCCCAAGGAGCTGCTTAAATGATTAAATTTAGTTTTATGATGACTCATCACTACCGGCATATTTAAGAAGGATGAGGTGAGCAGGCTGGTGGGGGCCGCTCACTGGGGCTTTGCACCTGATCTGGCAGCACCACAGTTGACCGCATGACTTTGACCAGTGCCTTGGCCTCTCTGTGCCACGGTTTTCCACCTGCCAGAGGAGGCTGGTAATAGCTCTACACACAGGGCTGCCGGGGGAGCGGGATGGAGCCTGGCCCTCTGAAGATGCTCAGGGAATTCAGTGGGGGGACACGGCTTCCCCAAGGCAGGGATGAACCGTGGAACCATCATGCCCACTCTGACGGCCCACTGCCCATCAGAGGCCGGGCCTTCGCAGATCCTGCCTCAACTGCGCCCTGGGGACAGGGGTCTTGCTGCGGCCAGCTCAGACACAGGGAGCCGAGCTGTGTCCAGGCCAGGGTGTCCGAGGGGCCTCTTGTCTCTGGGCTCTTCAGTTCTACTGTTCCACAGCCTTCTGTGAAGCCAAAACCCCCAGATCCTTTCCTGGGCAGTTCTGAGGCCGAGGTGAGCGAGAGCTGGGTGACGCCCACTCTAATGGACACTCACGGATGCATGCCTGTGAGAGCGGTGTGGCATCTCTGTCAGCCGGCCGAGGGGGCCACCCTGCCCACGCATGGAGCCTCCAGCCCCAGTGCTCCCTGTGCTCCCTGAGTCTGGGGGTTTTCTGAAGGTGACCAGCCTGCCCTAGCCAACACCCAGATCCTAGCATATTCCTCCCCGATGAGCCCGGGGCAGGTGCAGGGGGCAGGTAGAGGGGGGATATAAGGAAAGCAGACAGGAGTGGTGGGGGCAGACCCAAGGCTGGGGAGGGGAAAGCTGAGCGCAGATGGGGGAGAGGGCCGTGGGGGAGGGACAAGCCTGGGGGGGGCGCAGACCCGGGAGGAGGCAAACACAATGGGAAGAGCCAAGGTGGGAGGCCTGGTGGGGGGGTAGCCCCAGGGGTAAGGGGGGGGGACAGTACTGTAGGAGGAGGGGCACCCAGGACAGGGTTGGGGAGGGTCCAAGGAGGTGAGGCCAGCCCGTTCCTTCAGTGCGGGCAGACGTTTGCTGGCCCTCCAGGTCACTCAGAAGAGCCCCAGCTGCCCTTCATCAGAGAGCCTTCCCAGGTCCCTGTGTCCAGTGTAGACGTCCAGCTTTCCCTCTAGTGGACAGTGGCCGTGGCCACCAGATGCACCGAGAACTGGCTGGCGGCCCGGTCCAGGCAGAGGCCTGTGGCTGCCATTTCTGTTCAGATGGGACTGGACCCCAGGGGGCTGCTCGGGAGGACGGACAGGATCCTCCAGGGTCATCAGAGGGCAGTGTGCTGGGCTGGGAGCTGTGTTCAAGGGGCATCGCCTCTCCGTGGTGGGGGAGAGTGCAAGGAAAGCAATTGTGGGTTGGGGGCCAGAGATAGATGTGGGGGCTCAGCAACAAGGGAAGGGCTATTCATCGCTCCGGCCAGGGATGAGCATGCCCACCACACAATGTTTATGAGGACAATGAATCATGCATATGTGGTGGGAGAACCCCAAACTCCCCCTTTGCAAACTCAAGACCCTCTGACAGCCCAGTCCCGACTCTTCCTTCCCAAAGAGCCAGATGGGTCCTCGGTAAGCCAGGAGCTGGGAGCACAGGGAGGGCTCCCCTTTCACTAGCCTGAGGGAAAGGGGGGCAGCACGGTGTCCCGAGAGAGGCCGGACAGTGGGGCTGGGGAGAATTGCCACAGGAGGTCAGAGGCTGTGTCCCTGCCAGGAGGGCTCCGCTGCAGGTGGTGGGTACACCCCTCTGTCCCCTTGCAACAGTGGGCTGGATCCTTGCCAGGTTGGGGCCTGGGACACTGAAGAAGCCCCAGGGAGGCTGTGTGGGTGATCTAGGACCTGCTGGGTGCCATGTTGCTGCCAAACCCAGGGGGCCTGCAGTCTGTGGGGCCTGGCCGCATCCTCTTGGCCTTGCCATTTCTGCGCCGGTGGTTGGCATTCCGTGGCGTCGAGGTGAGATCTGGTGCCGAGACACACGGTCAGCACATCAGGGATTCTCGGGTGGGTCTGCTGTATTGACCCCGAACACTCCAGCTTCGGTTGGCAGGAGACTGTTAAACATCAGATACCTGTCCTCTCTGTCATCTGGTTACCAAGGATCTAGCCTCTCATCTATACTTATCAAATCAATACTTATCTATCTGCAAGAGAAACAAAATCAAGTTGTCGCCGTACTCCTTAAAAGGAAAATAAGTTCTAGATAGGTTAAATGTTTCCCCGTAGGAAAAGAAATCACAGAGAAGCTGGAAGGCTGTGTGTGCAGTCCCGTCTCTGTCCCATGGTAGGAAGGCTTGGGGAGCGCGGGCAAGCGGCAGGGAGACATGGGGCAGAGCGAGAGGCAGCCCACGAGACCCGCAGCTGTGTCCCGGGAAAACTGCCACAACGTTGGAGGACAGGTGGCGAAGTCTGGTGATTGGACAGCAGGCCCATTGTTGGCTTTAGTAACATGAAAGCTGTCACAACGCCCCACCGCCCGCAGGACCGCTGCTCTCAGAGGAGTGGAGACCGAAAGCCTCGGCGAGGACGTGGGGCGCAGCCGCCGTGGAAAACACCGTGGAGGGTCCTCAAAACACCAAGCACAGAATGAGCCCACAGCCCAGCCATTCCACGTCTGGGTGTGTGCCCCAGAGAACGGAGAGCAGGGTCTCGAACACGGGCCCTGCTTGGCCCCGTTGCTCTTAGAGCGTTTGGGAACCCCTAATTTGGAAGATGTAAGAAGGGACATGCGTGCATCCACTGTTAGGATTCTGCTAGGGACGCGCTCTAGGGAAACGCGTGGAAAGACACGAACGAGGTGGTCTGATGCGGTTTTGTTCATGATGGCAAACGCTGGCACCACCTTCCCTTTGGAAGCTGCGTGAGCGGTGAGGTTGGAACGTAAGCCATGCCGTGCGGTGGAACGCCGTCCCGCCTCGGAGCGTGTGCGGCGCAGGGAGTGCTGAGGAACAGCGGGAGTAGCGCTCAGTTTTTATTACGAATGTGTACATATGTGTGTGTGGGAAATCATTCGGATGTGCCGCAGAACGCTAGTGGCCCTTGTCCACGGAATGGTTGTTCACTGGGACGTGGCACGTGCTTGTGCCGTTGGGACCCGTCGTGGACTGATACTCGTGGCACTGATAACTCAATCCAGAAGAAACGTCTTAAAACTCGGTCTTACGGTCACAGGAAATTTTTTTTTTTTTAAGATTTTATTTGTTTGACAGAGAGACACAGCGAGAGAGGGAACACAAGCAGGGGGAGTGGGAGAGGGAGAAGCAGGCTCTCCTCTGAGCAGGGAGCCCAATGCGGGGCTCGATCCCAGGACCCTGGGATCATGACCTGAGCTGAAGGCAGACGCCCGATGACTGAGCCACCCAGGGGCCCAAAGATTTTATTTATTTATTTGACAGAGAGAGACACAGCGAGAGAGGGAACACAAGCAGGGGGAGAGGGAGAAGCAGGCTTCCCGCAGGGCAGGGAGCCTGATGCGGGATTCGATCCCAGGACCCTGGGATCATGACCCGAGCCGAAGGCAGATGCCAAACGACTGAGCCATCCAGGCGCCCACGGGCACAGGAAATTAAAAAAAAAAATTCTACTTCTATGTTTATTATTGCAGAGATGTGTGATAGGTGATCAAAAAAGACTTTGGGGGGGGCGCCTGGGTGGCTCAGTCGTTAAGCGTCTGCCTTCGGCTCAGGTCATGATCCCAGGGTCCTGGGATCGAGCCCCGCATCAGGCTCCCTGCTCGGCAGGAAGCCTGCTTCTCCCTCTCCCACTCCCCCTGCTTGTGTTCCCTCTCTCGCTGTGTCTCTCTCTGTCAAATAAATAAATAAAATCTTAAAAAAAAAAAAAAAGGACTTTGGGGCATAAACATATTCCGTGCAGATAAAACAATAGGAAGAAAATGGTGTGGAAACGTGGACTCAGGAGGACGTAGGAGCCGGGTGTTTCTCTGCTTATCTGTGCTCGGTTGTGTTTATGGATGAGGCGGTCCCATCAGGGGGCTGTTTGGGTGGGTGGCCACGTGGGATGGGTAGTTTTATTGTCAACAGTTACAATGTACTGGTAATCCAACCTCTGTAATTTTGTAAGCTTCAGCTGAACGTTTTAGCTGTTGGCTTTGTTTTCTAGATTCTCATAAGAGGAGAGAGCGTCCACTGTGGGGCCCTGGCATGGGTGGGGGCATCCCAGTGGCTGCGAATCCACGCAGTGCCCCGCCCCGCCGAGTCGGGACAGAACCTGGGCTTCTGAGATTTCCTGTATTAGGTAGGTGAGGACACTCTAAGTCCCGCAGTGGCTGTTGATGTTTGCGGGTCCTGCCGGTCCCTGGAGAGCACCGCCCCAAGGCATGTTCTCCGTCCTCTGGCCCAGGTTCCGCAGCAGGACTGTGCACAATTGGATCTCGGCCACATAACCAGCCCTCATCCAGCGCCCTTCCTTGTGGGATGGCCTCCACAGGTTCGGGGTGACCATCTGCCACCATGGGAACCTTCCCAGCGGCTCCCCAGAATGCCCCAGAGCCCACAGATAACGGGGTGCAGACCTGTCCCATGGAGGAAGAGCCTTCTGCCCAGAGCCCTCAGCACCAGATCCTGATTCCCACCCTTGGGGGTCTCGGGTGGGGTGGGGAAGGGTGGGTAAACCCTGCAGTTGCCGCTCCTGTTTCCTTTGGAAGAATCAAGATCTATGGCATGCATGAGCTCTGGGTGTAGAGTGTGAGCCTCTGAAAGGCAGTTGGTCTGGCTGGCCTGGAGATGCGGGCGTGAATGCGGGCTGGAGCTGAGCTGGATGGAGAGGTAGCTGCAGGAGCTCGGGAGCTCGGGTGGACGTTGCCTGGATTTGCTCCTGCCGCAAATGCTGGTGCAGCTCCTGCTGCTTGCAGGGTCCTGGGCGCCGAGCGAGGAGCAGGTGGACGTGGTCCTGCCTTCTCGCACCTCACAGGCGACCGGGCACGCACCTACGGTCAGTTGCACAACCAGCCTGTGGTATCAGTCTGGGAAAGCAGGATGAGGGCATGTGCAGAGTGCCCCCTGTGTGCGGGAGTGTGGGGCGCTCCCTGGGGGTCCGATAAAGCTCTCCGAGGAGTCCAGGCAAGAGAATGGGGGAGAAAGACTGATGGGAAAGCCCCATTTGGGAAAAAAAAAAAAAAAAACCAGCAGCTGGGAATTTCCCCGAATGGAAGAAAGACGAGAGTCCTCCAGTGAAAGGAGATGAAGTTTGAAGCAGGAGAAACAACATGAAATCCCCTGCTACATGTGTAAAACTGCGGAACACGGTGAAAAATCTCAGAACTGAACGGAGAAAAGACAGGGTAACTGTAAAGAACAGGGAAAGCCTGGCGGATGTCTCCGAGGGCGCCCACCCGCAGACAGAGGAAGCGTGGCCCATGGTGCGGGGTCTCACCCCGGGACGGACTCGCATGCGGGGCAAGGCACAGCCTGGCCCAGGCACCCCACGGTGAGCTCACGGCAAGGCTTGTTCCCGACAGATGCTCCTCGGCAAGAGGGAAAGAGGGCTCTCAGGGAAGCTGGGGGGATAAAAGGGGCGGCATCGAGGCTGGACGTTGGTTAAATGTCGACAAGTGTAATTAGCTATTGATGGTTGCAGAAACTCTGTGTAGTCTAAAGTCGAGGGAAGGGTAGAGCCTCAGAGCAATGGTGTCCTGCAGAGATACGGCCCAGGCCTCAGCTGCAAATTTTCAAGTAGCCACGTTAAAAAATATATAGTAAAAAGAAACAGGCAAGATTAATTTTAATAATACATTTTACTTAACCAAATAGATCTGAAATATTACTGTCTCATCATGTAATCAACATACCAACCAGGAGACCCAGACATTCCCACAAATGTCTGTGAAGTCGGCGTCTCCATTTGGACTGGCTCCGTTCGGGGGCTCACCAGCCCTGTGGGGCAGTGGCTGCCACGTGGACGGTGGGGAGCTGGACGGCGGGCACAGAGGGAGGGGCTCCCGGCTGTCCTCTGCCTGGGACAGCAGGTGACGGCGGCAGTCCTGTGCCCCAGGGCTCACGCTGTGGCTTTGTTTCCCTAGAAGATTTAGAGGCTCAGTGTTGGGGAGGCAGCCCTGGTGTCTCACCCCACAGGGCAGATCACTCCGTATGGCCACTGAGTCATGACTTCATGTGGGCTCAGGCGGTGGGGCATTTGCTCTCTAGCTTGGGGGAGAGCCAGCCGGGTTTCCCCAGGACCTCCCAGGGGGACTGGCCCAGCTGATTTAGGCCTTGTTAGAACTTACCGCCCTATTGGATGCAAAGTTGCTTGAAATGAGTAGGAATGACTTAATTTAACATTTAGCTGTAGAATGGGGGGTTGGGACAAGAGAGCCCTCTTCCTCAGAGCTTCTGGAGAGCCACGCGGCCCCTCCTCAGCTTGCCGCAGCAGGGCGTGGGGAAAGGGGCACAGGTCAGGAGCTCCGGGCGTGCAGGGCAGTGCCCAGCTCATGGCAGACACACCTTCGTATTGGTGGACTAGATGTCAAGGCACTTGGAATTGCATTTTATAAACAGTAGAGAAGGACAAAAACTTACCAGGAGAATTCTGTTCTGGAAGCTCAGAATCTTCCGTGGGAGAGTTTTAGCCTCTGTGCATCCACTCCCCCCATCTGAAAGCCTCCCCGGGTCAGCGGACTCTTCGAGCCAGGCCCGCCTGTGGGCCGGTGCCCTGCGTGTTCAGCACCATGGGGTCTGCTGTGACCCAGTGGGCCGGGCGGGCGGGGCAGGGTGGGGGGCAGGGGGGTGAAAATGGGGCTCCTGACAAGCTTTACAGAAAGAAGGCCAGACCTGCCCAGATGGGAGCTCAGCTGCTGTGCTCACTGGCAGCGTTGATGTGGATGTATTTTAAATTCTAGATTTGTCCCAGGGGTACTCTGGGCATCTTTCCTTGTGAGGACACAAAGACCCACTTAAAAGCACAGATCCTGACTGATGTCTGTCCTTGTCTTCAGAGGCTCAGCTTCTGAACAGTTAATTGAAGATGTACATTTTTGGAGAGATCTTTGCATCAGTTCTGGTTTTCTGTATAATTGCACTCGGTTGTCCCTGTGGCTTTTTTCAGAGTGGAGGGCTGAGCCTGTGAACAAGACAGACCCCTAGCGGGACTGTGCATCGATCCTAATTTTAGGGTAAAAACACTGCTTTTGGCTGTTCAGGGTAAGCGCTCTTGAAGACCTGTGGGTAGGGGGGGCCCAGGGTAGTGTTGGAGCTGTCTCTAGTTTCCTGGAGGCATTGAATACATCCGTGTTTTCGAGGGGTTCCATGAGGACCCCAGTATGCCGCCTGAGTGTGCATTTACCACTGAGCAGGTGGGAGAAGCCGTGCTCTGGGGCCGGGCGCGCTTGAGGATTCATTATGTGCCCAGGTTCCCACAGGCAGAAGGCCAAGAGGTGAACAGTGGTTTGGTTCTGGGAGATGTTTACTTTCCTGTTTACAGTTTTCAGAATTTCTGTACTTTTTACAATCAAAAATAATATTTAAAAAATCATCTTGTGTTCCATGTGCTCTGTCACGGCGTGGTCACTCTTTAAGAAGGTTGAGCCGTAATTGGAGAATGCGGCTCGGCAGCCGGCCAGCCCCGAGCCTTCTGTCACTGTGGTGGCTTGTTGTGGGGAGGCGCTGACCCCCCAGGTGTCACCATGTAGGTGAGGGGTGTTCTGTTGCTCTGGTGTCATTTTGTCCTCCCCTTGCTGCCCAAGGACCTGGGGCAGCTCTGCAGGTGCTCGGGCTGCCCGGCACTGCGGGGAGAGGCCTGGGCCTGCACACATGGGTAGGCGCTGGTCCAGGCTGCTGGGCGGTCAGCCTTGGGCAGAAGCCTCGGGGAGGGCGGGCTCTTGGGAGTGAGGAGCGGCCCTGATCCAGATGGGTGCCAACCCTCACCCCTCCTGAGATCAGCCCCAAGGGTTTAACCTGCCAAAATCAGGGCAGCCCCGAGATATTTGCTCTCTGCCTTTACGGGGTGGTTGAAGGGGGACAGCTGGAGGTCATTCAGGCTTCCTTGTTGGGTAACTTCCAGAGTCCAGGCCAGGCCCGCCTGCCCACACATGCCTTCTGTGGTACTCCCTTCTTCCTTCCCGAGTCACGCTGCGTGCTGGAGACACCAGGGAGGCCTTTGGTGATGTTGGGCGATGTTCGGGATGGAGGAGTGAGCTGTTGGGGGGATGGTGAGGGTGAAGGCCTGGAGGCTCCACTGTGCCGGCCGGGCTTGAAGGACAGGAGGAGGTCTGGGTGCTGCAGCCTGGTGAGAGGAGGAGGGCTGGGCCGTCCGAGGGGCACCGTGGGCAAGCTCTGGCTGCTGGCCCCGAGGGGGCTGGGGGTGCGGTGGAGGGAGGGGCAAGGGGTGGTCGGGCAGCATGCTTTGAAGGCATAGCCCATGGGGTTTGCTTGTGGTGGGGGTGGGGCTGAGATGGAATCCACCAGCCCCTAACTCTCACGACCGAAGCTGCTTCTGCCTGCTCCCACCGCAACCAGACGCCAGCCTGAAAGCTCGTGCCCTGGAGGGTTCCTCTTGGTCACGCAAACGTGTGGCAGTAAATGAAACACTCCTCTTCAGACAGGACATGTCCCCCCTAGGCTATGGGCCAGACTTGGCCTCCTTCTGCACACGGGCCGCGTCACCACCGAGGACAGGCCAAGCCTCAGAGCTGCCCGCCCGCCCTCCGTCCTCTGTGCCCCCACGCGCTGGGCCTGTGGGCTGGGGGCTGGGGTTCCACGGGTTCCCACATGGGGCACCAACACTGACCCCACAGCCCCAACCTTAGTCGTGTCGCTGAGCAGGCCCGGCTCCTCACATCTGGAGACCCACGGGCTGCCGGCTGTTGGGTCGAGGATCAGCGGGCCAGCACAGTGTTCCCAGGTGAGTGGCGTCAGCAGCCCAAGTGAAGGCCTTTCCAGTTCTGCTTGGCCCTCAAAGACAGTGTCGGCACCGGCCTCCCAGCCCAGTGTGACCCCAGGCCTCAGGGGTGGGCCCACCGTGGGCTCCAGCCACAGCTGGGATCAACTGCTGGACCCCCAGGGGCCGTTCCAGGCGTGAGGGGCCCTGCTCCTGACCCGGCGGCTTGTGACAGACTCAGGGGCTCGCCCTCCTCCGGGCCGGTACCTAGGGGTGTCCCTAGCAGAGGGTGGCCCCTCGATGTGCCCTCTGGCCTCCATGCCGAGTGTCCCCCCGTGGACCTCCCAGGTTGGCCCGTGTGCGCCCTGGCTGACCCCAGGCAGCCCCTCACCCTAGGCTTCCCTGAGCTACGATCTTGTCCTCGAGGTCCCGTGGTTGACAGGAGAGCAAGAGGGTGGGGCTGGCCTGTCACCTCCGCCCCCAGGCAGCCACGGCTCTGCCGTCTCTCACTAGGTGTAGCTCGTGTCGTCCGGAATGGTGGGCACACAGATTTATACATACGTACCGTGTGTAGTCTGTTTTGTCTGGCTTCAGTTCAACCCAAATATTTTGAGATTCATGTAGTAGCTCAGCCCTTCTTGCTGCCGACAGGTGCTCCACTGTGTGGACAGCCCACAGCTTGTCCTTCTGTCGTTCCCTTGACGAGCGGACGTGCGGGTTCTCTCCAGGTTGACTGTTACGGATGAAGCTGCTCTGTACTCACACACACAGCTTGCTGTGGACGCGTGCGCTCACTCCCGGGAGAGGTGGGAGCGGCACCCCTGGTCCGTGTGGCTGATGAACTTTTTAAGAAACTGCATTTCCTCGATGACCATGATGTCAAGCATCTTTTCATGCTCATCCGTCACTCTGCAGGTCTTCGTTAGTTAAGTGTCTATTCAAATGTTTGCCCATTTTAAAATCAAGTGGTGGTCTTGTTTAGTTGTAAGAGTTCTTCTTTTGTTCTACATGTAAGTCCTTCAAAATACACACGTTTGGGCGCCTGGGTGGCTCAGTTGGTTAAGCGACTGCCTTTGGCTCAGGTCATGTTCCTGGAGTCCCTGGATCGAGTCCCGCATCGGGCTCCCTGCTCGGCAGGGAGTCTGCTTCTCCCTCTGACCCTTCCCTGCCATGTGCTCTCTCTCTCTCATTCTCTCTCTCTCAAATAAATAAATAAAATCTTTAAAAAAAAATACACATGTTTGACAAATATCTTCTCCAAGTCCGTGGCTTGACTATTCATTTTCTTAACAGGGTCTTTTGAAGAACAAACTTTTTAATGTTGATGAAATCCAATTTATTGATTTTTTTTCACGTTCCCTGTGAACTATTTACGAACACTTTGCCACGCCCAAGATCACTAAGATTTTTCTATTTTGAGTTAATTTTTGTGTATGTTCACAGGTAAGATTGGAGGATCGTTTTTTGCCTGTGGCTGTCCCATTGTTCGAGCACTATTTGTTGAAAAGATTCTTCTTTCTCTGTCCAGTTTCCTTGGCCCCTTGGTCAAAAATCAATTGCCCATGTATGTGTGGGTTTATTTCTGGACTCTGTTCTGTGGCATTGTGATGGCCGAAACCATCCCCGGATATACCCAAACACGCGCAGGGGTGGGCCCTGACTGGCCTAGTTCTCCAACCCAAAACCCCGTGTACAGCGTTGGTCAGGTGTATATAACCAGGGGGTTGAACTTGTACGTGACAAAGCAATCTTGGGAAACCAGTCTGTGCCCTTGAGGAAGAACATCCCATGCATCTGAGGGAAAACCACTCCTTGATTGTTGATCATTCTGGTTTGGATGGCTCTGTTTGCCCTTTAGCCCCTACTCTGGTGGGCTCCTGGTGGATGTGGGCTGAGGTCTTGTCCAGACGCTCTTCCTGTTTGTCTCTGGGATGGCCTGGCACTTGGGGTCCCGGGACCTTCTGGAGTCAGTCTGTCCTGTTTGCAGGTGTCCTGGGCAGGCACCCCACACAGGGCCCTACAGCATCCCTGCCACAGTGAACAGAAGGCATGATGGAGATAATATCCTCCCTTCCAAGAGAGTCGTGCACTTTGGCCTTACCCCTGGTCCCTCCGGCGGGCTCTCCACTCTGGGCCAGCAGGATTCGGGTGCAAGGCTGTCTCCCTCCTGCAGTGACAGATTTGTCAAAAGAGGGTGCCCAGACGTGGGGCAGTGCCCATTCTCGGAGGCACCAGGAGGCCTGGAGAACCTGCAGCCCCCAAGTGTGAGCTGGCTGAGAACCCAGGACACCCCTGTTTGTGGGCTGGGGCAGCCAGGAAGCTCTGCAGGGCCTAGAACCCTGGTCATTTTCACCTGGGCTCCGGGCCGAGCTGTGCCCAGGGCAAGTTCACAGGATACATGGACTGAAGTTGGAAAATAAAGAAGGACTTCTGAGTGCCTCCAACACAGCCACGACTAGGCAATCCCCCTCCCTGCTGTGCGCTGGTTCATTCGGGTATTTGGGAGGGAAGTGCGGGGCAGGTGCACTCCTTCACCCCGCTGCTGTAACCAAATACCACAAAGTAGGTGGCTTAAAACAAAGGAAATTTATTCTTTCACGGTTCAGGAGACCAGAGTCTGAAAATAGGGTTGGTTCTCCGGAGGCTCTGAGAATCTGGTCCTTGTCTCTTCTGGATTCTGGGGGCTCCAGGCATTCCCGGGCTTGTAGACAACTTGCTCCAGTGTCTACCTCTGCTTCCCATGGCTTCTCCTCTGTGTGTCCCTCCCCTTCTCTTGTAGGGACACTTGTCCTTGGATGTAGGGCCCAACCCTGATAATCCAGGATGGTCTCATCCCAAGATCCTACCTTCCTGCCATCTGCAAAGACCCTTTAACAAAGAAATCACATTCTTAGGTTCTTGGTGGACTTTGAGGGCCACGTGTTCAACCCACTGCACGTGGACAGGAACCATTTCTGGGGTCCCGAGGCAGGTGATGGGGAGCACCATTGCAAGTAAACATGTTCCCAATCGTGATGAAGGTGCCACATTGCCCGGTCCACACCTGCCTTGGGCTCTGGCTGTGGCAGAGGGACCCTGGTCCCAGCAGACAGAGGCCCAGTCTAGACGGTGCACTTATGCAGCTGTGGGAAAGCAGATCTGGTCAGGCCAGAGAGCGGGACTGCCTTCCCTCCTGTCATGCGCATGCAGAAGGACAGGACACTCTGAGGAAGGACAGCGACAGAGAAGACTTACAAAGGGCCAATAACCACAGGAAAGGAGCTCAACATCCTCACTCAGCAGGGAGACGCAGATCAAAATCCACGGAGGGGGCGCTCCCCCCCCCCCCCCCCGCGGCTGGAGGCTGGAATCGAAGTCTCGGAGGCCCCCATGGAGCTGCCGAGGCCGTGGAGAGATCGGGACCTCGAACCCTGCTGCCGTGGGATCGTTACGTGGTGCAGCCGCTTTGGAGAGCAAGCTGGTGGCTCCTCAGCATCACCCAGAGTTACTGCGTGACCCGGAGTTCCCCTTCTAGGTTTATGCCCCAGGCCAACGAACACTCAAGTCCGCACAGAAACTTGTTCATAGCAGCATTATTCACCATCGCCACAAGGTCGAAACAATCCACGTGTCCACCAACCGATGAATGGAGCGATCAACAAGATGTGGTCCATCCACACAGTGGCAGGCTACTCACCCGTAAAGAGGGCTGACAGACGCCACAACACGGATGAACGTGGAGAACGTACTGAGGAGAAGGAGCCAGACACAAACCATCACATCTTGTACGATCCATTTGCACGAAACGTCCAGAATAGGCAAATCTATAAAGACAGTAGATCAGGGGCCGGTAGAAGGATAACTGGTAATGGGCGTAAGCTTTTCTTTGGGGCGATGGAGGCCTTCTAAAATTAGTTCATGGTGAGGGGCGCCTGGGTGGCTCAGTCATTAAGTGTCTGCCTTTGGCTCAGGTCATGATCCCAGGGTCCTGGGATCGAGTCCCACATCGGGCTCCCTGCTCGGCGGGAAGCCTGCTTCTCCCTCTCCCACTCCCCCCGCTTGTGTTCCCTCTCTCGCTGTGTCTCTCTCTGTCAAATAAATAAATAAAATCTTTAAATAATAATAATAATAATAATAAAATTAGTTCATGGTGATGGTTGCACAAGCCCATGAATATACTGAAACCCCTGAATTGCATACTTTAACTAGGAGGATGTTATGGGATGTGAGTTATATCTCAATAAAACTGGTTCTAAAAGCCAGGCTTACACTCTTTTGGGAAGGGGTGGCTGGGCTTGTTGTCCTGACCCGCTGGAGCTGCTTGTCCACAGACCTTCCCTGAGGAGCACCCACGTGGCCCTGAGTGACGTGTGGTCAGAGGGTCTGGGTCCAAGGTGGCAGCAACCCCCTGGGTTCTAAGTCCTTGGATCCTTCAAGGCAGGATCAGGGGGGCTTCCACGGGGTGCATTAACCCCAACTGCTCGGCCAGGAAGGCCTCCCTCGGTGCTGGTTTCTGGTGATGTCCTGTTTCTTGGGTCCTCCCAGTGGGACACCTCTTGGAAATCCATGTTCCCCCCTGACCAGCATGTTTCCCCCCTGACCAGGTGGGGCTGGCCCAGGATGAGGGCTCCCTGCAGGTGTGGGGTCAGCCTCTCCTAATCCACTTCATGCCAGCGCTGTGGAGCTGATATGCCCAGGACTGGGGGGACACTCGTGGGCCATGGGCCTGAGCTGGCAAAACAAAGATCAGGGTAGCCCAGCTGCTGTCGTAACCCACCTGCAGTAATCCACTTGGTCCCAAACCTGGGACCCCTGTTTGGGTCCTTTAATTGCTCCTCTGTTTAAACAAACAGGCTCAGTTCACAAGTGTTCAGATTTAGTAAGTCACCTCAAATTCTTTTCGAAGGAGAAGACAATTCATAAACAAGCATTTTAAATTTCCGTTTCCCTTGGGTAGATTCCCACCTGTCCTGGAAGCCAAGACTACTACCCCCAGCCCCCTGCCTCGTCTGGTCCCGGGCTGTTGTCATCCAGGCGGCCGAGCCCAGGACTCTGTCCCAGCGGGGGTGGGGTGCAGGAGGGTGGTGCCCCTGGGGCCCCTGGGACAGTGTCTCATGCTGCTAGCAGTGTGGAAACAGAGGTGATTGTCGTCCTAGCAAGTTTACTATTTAATCGTTTGAAAATAACATGCATTTGAAAGAAATTTCAGAACAGATCTCCTACAGTTTAAACACACAGCTGTCAGGTGCGGTCTGTCCGTCTGGGGATGCAGAGCACGCTTCCCTCTCCGGGATAGGCCGATGCCCGTGGCCATGCTCCTGCCCCCGCAGTTACAGAAGAGCTCCTCCGTGGTGCTCCCCAAGCTTCAGTGCGTAACCCCCCAAGTCCGCGTTCCTGGTGTGTCATTCATGCGTACACAACTAGACTGCAAGGTTTGCGAATTCGTTTTCCCTCTGAAAACCATTCACAGTCAGCTGTCTTAGGTGTGCGTGTCTGGTTTGGTGTGCAGACCCAACATTGCAGCCAAGGCCCGGGTTGTCCCCTGGGGTGTTGCAGGGTCCCGCGCCTGGCTGCCCCTCCTGGAAGGGGTGGCCTAGCCTCCTCCCAGGGCTGAGGGCCTGAGTCTCAGGAGCATCTCCCCCAGCAGTGTGGGTCTGTCTCCAGATGGGACTGGAGCATGCTTCCATGGGGGCCCCTGTCCCCAGGGTAGGGACCCTCTGCAGCCAGAGGGCTTTCTCCTGAGCTGTTCCTCCTTTGTCCTCCAGAGTGGCCAACAGCGGGGAAGCAGCCCTGCCAAGCTGACCGGCCCGGCTGGGAGATAGCAGGGAACTGGTTTATTGGGTGTCTAAACATCTAAACTGGTCCTACAATCTAGAGTTTTCAGGGCACTAATTTAGCAGATCACGTGGGAAGCGGCAGAGTGCTAAGCCGGCCTCAGGGAGGCCCACTGTCAGCTTTGCTTAAGAAGGTTCTTCTAAAACATCATTTGGGGCAACACTGGTTATGGTGATAAAAGTATCTTAAAGACAAATTTAGTGAGTTCAAAACTGTCTCAGAACTGACGTGTGAACCTCTTAGGTGTGGGTAAGATTTCATGATTATTTTTTGCTGGGATAACTGGACCCTAGATTTCTTTGCAAGTTGCCCCTGCAATCTCTTTAAGAGGATGAGGTGTGCTCCCTTGTGGGTGTCCAGCTTCAGCCTGGGACCCTCCTTTCAAGTCGACCTGCTGGGGAGGGGTTCTGGGGCCATCTTTGAGTTCACAGAGAAGTTGGGCTGTGTTACGTCCGCCCACCTTGATTTCCTGACTGTGAGTCATACTACGTGTCTGAGGGCTGGCCCGCCCCTGCCAGAGGGGTGCTGGCCCTCTCCTGCACCCCTCCTGTAGAGGGGGACGCCCCCATGTCCATCCAGACTTCAGTCCGCAGCGGGCTCAGCGGAGGTCTTCTGGTATTGGGGTGACTCTCCAAGCTCGCTGACCCACACTCCAGCCCGGCCGAAGTTGGAGGGCTTGGAGGGTCCTCCCTTGGGCCCCCCAGGAGCCCCGCCCATCCGGCCAGCACCCCGCCATGGTGACGCCTGCCCCTTGTTCCAGGTCTCCGAAGGAGCAGGGCCCAGGCTCCGTTTCTCCGGTGGGTGGCCAGGAGGCGGCGGTCACACGCCCTTGCACACAGGCACACCGGCTCGAGGGCGTTCCGTGAGACCCAGTGAGAGGGCGCCGACGTCCGTGCCCTCCTGCGCTCCTCCCGCCGCTCCCCTCGCTCCCGCGGCACTTCGGCGTGGACACCACCGACCTCCTGGCCTGCACTTGCTGCGCCCTCCCAGCCAACGCTTCCCGCCACCAGGCCCCCGCCCCTTCCTCCTTCCCCGAAGCCACTCACAGCCTGCGCGGCGCCCCAAGCCCTCCCTTCCGGGCTCACCTGGGCACCTGCGCCCCGCGCCCTCCGTACCCTGCCCCTTGTCCCAGGGCCCCGCACCCCAGCCCCCCGCGCCCCGCCCCAGTGCCCCGCACCCCAGCCTCTTGTCCCAATGCCCAGCATCCCAGCCCCCAGTATGCTGCCCCTGCACCCCAGTGCACTGCCCCCTGATGTCAAGGGAGGGCTCTGAAAGACGGAAAGAGGCAGGGGCATTGGGCAGGAGGCACAGCCCAGAGCAACCCCAAGTGTGCCTGTCCGGAGATCCGGGGACCAGGTGCGGTGGAGGGGTGTCTCCCACCCTCGCTGTGGGTCCTTGCCGCCTCCTGGGTGTTGAGGTTCCCCACGGGGCTCTGTTGGCTGGACGTCGGTGTGTGGTCAGCTGTTTCGGGAAGGCGCTGTCCCCTGGAGAACTCAGGCCACTGTCAGGGGATGATGCTATCAGGGATGATGTCATTGTTTGGCTTATTTTTTATCACCCTCGGTAGCTTCCACCACGGTTGCTGAGGAGTCCTGATGACTCCTTATTGAGTGTCTGCTGTGCCCCAGGCGCTTGCCAGGTACTCCGCGTGCTTTAATAAAGCCCATTTTGCAAACGACAAACTGAGACATGGGTGTCTATGGTCACCGTCCAGTGAGTGACAGAGCTGGATTTGGACCTGCAGCCCACACTGGACCTGAGCCCAGCACATTGCTTCTAAATTCTGTGCCCTCCTGGTTCATCTTGCCATCTCGGGCACACACTCTTCCCCATGCTGCTGGGGGCCCTTGATTCCTCCAAACGCATCATCAGAACGGCTTGTCTCTGTTACTATACCATAAAGATGAAATATTTATTGGTGTGAGTCATCAGTCTTTCCTGGGCAGGCGTTTGGCCGTGTTCTGTGGCCAAGTGCTGTGCCCTCGAGGCAGCATGGTCCGCGGTGGCCTGGCTGGCCCCACACAACTGAGGACAGGCCATCTGGGGCCCGGGTCCGGCTGCAGGCACGTGTGGGCCCGGCTGACCGACCACTGGGGCCCGCCCTGGGTGGGGCCATTCTTAGGCTTCGGCAATGACCTGGCTGCAGCCCAGGATGGGGCCAGCCTCCTGGCGTGGATGGATGCTCCCTAGGCATTCAGAGTTGACATGTGGTGTCCGTGCAAGCTAGCCCACTGTGGGCCCATGAGTCTGACCCTGGTGCGACCCACCAGCTTCCTACCTGGGACACGTGGTGGCTGCTCACTTGGCAGCCCTATGCAGCCCTGGCTCTTAACACCCAGCAGGAGCCAGTAGGGAAACTGAGTTATGAAAAAAGGCCGTCCTTTGTTAGGGCAGCTACTTTTTGGATTTGTGATCCTGGGTGGATTTGTGCACCTCTCCAAGCCTAAATTCTCCCCTGTGCAGGTTGGGGAATAGCCTTCACCTCCTCTGAGGGGGTGTTGGTGGAAGTTAGGTGATGTACAGATAGCTCTTGATGGTTTTCTCTGTGATTCATCTGCACCACACTCTGCCCACCAATACCTGAAACGACTGGAGCCTTGCCAGCCTCCTCAAGTCCCAGCAGAAGCAGCTGGCCACTTTGGGGACTCCCCGACCAGGTGTGCCGGACCGGTGCAGGGGGCCACAGGGGTGGTGACCTGCCTAGGGCTCAGCTCCGCACCTAAGCCTGGAGGCCACAGGGAGGAGAGGCTCCTGAGTCCTGAGAGAGAGCAGAGTGGGAGGGGCAACCAGCAGGAGCTCTTGCGTGTGTGTGTGTGTGTGTGTGTGTGTGTGTGTGTGTGGAGGGGGGTAAGGATAAAGCCCCTGACAGTCCCTCCTGGTGACTGGGCATGCTGTCTGCAGCCCCCCATGGAGAAAGCAGGCTGTTGAGTGGGGGATGGGCACATGAGTAACCGGCCACCTGTCATCGATGGGCCAGAGGGCAGGGCTGCGGACGTGTGACAGCAGTAGCGCGTACCTGTTTGGATGCATTAGGATGGCTGGGGTGTAGTGATTAGTCCCCGGGGTGTAGTGATCGAGACAAGGCCAACTTTGGGGGCATGGATCATGGCTGCCAGTCGGCCAGACGGTGGTGAAGACCTGCAGGAGGGCCGGGGTCCATGTTTGGAGGCAGTGAGGGGTTCCGGGCCTGGTGACCCGTGGTCAGTGGGTTTCCTTAACAGTCCAGTGTGGTCTGGGCAGCTTCTCCTGTGTCCAGGGCCTGAAGATCGGCTGGCTGAGTGTGGGGGGAGCACCACTGGGGAGGAGCAGTCAAATTCAAAGTGCTACAACCGGGACTTTTCTCTGGTTTCTTTCCTTTTTTTTTGCTTTTCAAAGATTCCATCCATTTATTTGACAGAGAGAAACACAGCGAGAGAGGGAACACAAGCAGGGAGAGTGGGAGAGGGAGAAGCAGGCTTCCCGCTGAGCAAGGAGCCCGATGCGGGGCTCGATCCCAGGACCCTGGGATCATGACCTGAGCCGAAGGCAGACGCCCAACGACTGAGCCACTCAGGCGCCCCTTCTCTGCTTTCTTTACAGCATTCTTGGATTTGTGGTGTTGCAGGGGGGGGGGGGGGTGTCCAAGGCCTTACTGGAAAGCTAGTCTAAGAGAGACCCAGGGCCGCGCTGGCGCCTGAGGCCCCCAGCCCTCACCCCTGAGCAACCTGGACTCTGTCCAGCTGAAGCCTACCTGGGGTCCGCTGAGGTCTGGAAGGCTCTCTTCTGCTGAGTGTTGGGATGGTGGGGAGCACGTGGGGTGGTCTGTCTTGGGAACCATTGTTCGGAGACCAGCTCACATCCTGCTACAGCCGCTGGGGAGAGGGTGGAGGGTGCTGGGCAGGGGGCCGGGACTCCCCACACGCTAGGTGGGCTATGCTCCATCACTGGGTTTACACTGGAGGTGCGGGGGTGGCAAGGCCGCCTGTCCCACCATCTGTCCTGCCCCCCTGTCTGGCCATCTGCCTCCCCCTCTTCTCCTCCCTGCTGTGCAGCTTGGCTGAGGCTGGGTGGTTGCTGCTCTGGAGTGAAGAGGGGGCGTTCCTGTAAGGCCTTCCCTCTGCCGTGCTCACTTCTTACTGGGGAAGCAAAGGGCGTGAAAGGAATGGGAACCCACCCCACACTTACCCCTTCCTCCTCTTTCCCACGAGGATGGCTGCGGGTCCTCAGTGTGAGCACTGGGCCGCCTTTGAGCTCCATCCTGTCCAGCAGTGAGACGTTGGCCATCCCTTTTCCTCACGAGCTTCGATCTCTTCATGTGGGTGCTCTGCATGGGGCTGGGGGCTCTCGCCCCTCCGGGGAGACTCCCCACTCCTGCATTCTGCTCCAGCCCAGCCAGCCAGGCTCGAACCCTTCTCAGCATCATGGGGCCTGACCTGGAGGTGGGGCTGAGCTCACCTCCGCCTCCTGCAGCCTGTGTCCCCTCCCACACCACAGAGCAAGATTTTGAATGAATAAGTAATTTCATCAACTTTACAAAATTAGTTCTGAATTAGTCAGTTTGTGCACTTTGACTTAGTACTTCTTTGTGGTTGCGCGTTTTCTGTTCGTGGTCACCTGACCTCCGAAGCCAGAAGCTTCCTTCGTGAGCTTAGTGTTGTCTCCTTGCAACTGCGAAAACCTCTACTGCCCTGAACTGATTTTGAGAAAATATTGACATAGTGCGCCAAAAGACATTCCCACCGAGTTCTAAATTATTACCATTTTTATTCCAAAATAGGGTGAGTTTTTATTTATACCAATTGTTTCTCTTTGTTGTGGACATTTTCCTTAGGGACATTTAAAAGCTTAATTTACAATTGAATTTTAAAGTATTATAGGATAAGGCTGGCCGATTCAAATCAAAGAGAAAGACAACTTGTCACGTCCCCAAATGCTCCCTCTTCCATCCCTGGGCCCCCCTCCAAGCTGACTTGAGGGTGCTCCTGCCCTGAGGGCCGAGGTGGGTGTCCACCATGGGCATCCCAAGCCGACCACTGTTGCTCCAGACTCTGCAGACCCAGACAGGGAAATGGGGCCCCATCATTTCTCCTTTGGATTCTGTTAATCAGCGCATAAGGGAATTTTGTAAGTTGTGTTAATTCATTTCCTGGGACCCCCGCCTGGAGTTTTGTCCCAGGCAGCACCTGGGGGCTCCAGGTGTGTCCGAATGACATGGGGCACACAGCGGACTTCTGACTCTTCTGTGGGCAATACCAGTCCTGAGGGGGCTGGAACGCGAGCTCAGGGTACGGCTGAAATTTTAAAATAGCACAGACCTTTTGAGTTTCAGTAATAGAAAGATGATCACTGACTGTAAACAATTTTTCTGAATTTTCTTATTCTGTTGCACGTGTGTGTGTGTGTTTACAGTTCTCTTTTAGCTGGGGGGCAACACCTCTGTAGGTCTGGTTTTAAGGTCTGTAATTCACTGAAATCCAATCCCCAGGCAGCAGATTCTGCCACACCTGCCAGATGCCCTGGGCCGGGAAAGCGTGGTCGTGAGGAGGTTTAGAGCCTGCGCAGCTCTGGGGGTACACTCAGTACTGGGTGCTCCTGTTTGCGTTTCTTGTGCCTTTCCACACGCACGCACGCACGGACACACGTAGCTCGCGGTTCCACATCGACGCACGTGGTACCTGTTCGTCACTCTCTCCAGAACGTAGAGCAAGGTGTGCGTGTGTGCGCGTGTGTGTGCAGGCACGAGCTGGGGGCCATGCAGGAGACCCTCTAGAGGCTCAGTCCCCTCCTGGATGCAGGGAGGAGGATGGCCAGGTCGACGGGAGCACGTGAAGGGCAGAGCTTTGTCTTCCTGCCAGCTGGCCCCATGGCCACCGTCAGGCATTCCTGGACCTTCGCTCGCTGCTACCACTGGCCAGAGCTTGCCAGCCCAGAGCAGAGGGGGCCGGGCTCGCCTGGGCAATCGGTGTGAATCTCTGGGTTTGAGGTCTGCTTATATGTGGTGAGGTTTTTACCGCCAGGGCAAACGCTGATTCTGAGTTATTTTCCAGACAGTTTTGGGCATGGCCCCCTGCATCGTGCCCTCTTTCTCAGAGCAGAGACTTAGCTTCCTGGAGGTGTCCTTATCCAGTGCCCTAAATTCAGTCCCGGCCTGTTTGCTGGGCCAGCTGGTGTCTTGTCGGCAAGCAGCGGTGGACGCAGCAGGAGCTGGTGCAGGGAGGGCTCTGGTGCACGTTGACCAGGGGGGCTCCAGGCCAGCTCCGCGGATGGCTCTGGGTCACAGCGAGGTGTCCCCACTGTGCCCCTGCTCTCCCCGCCCTCCCACCCCCACTGCTGTGAGCGGAGCTGGGGGGTGTGAAGCCAGAGGGAAGCCAGTGGGCTGCGGCGACTGGGGTCAGCTCCCGAGCAGGGTGTCAGGTGCCCAGGCTCACCGCCAGCAGAGTCCAGCATGTGTCACTGGCCAGCCTCAGCCCCTCTCCGAGAAGGGATGGCCCCTATGTACCTGGTAACAAGGTGCTATATGAGGCCCTCCCCTCCTTCCCTGGGACAAGGCTCGTGGTACCCAGGGCTGCCGGAAGGGAAGCTGGCAGCCTCCATGAGAGCCGGGTCGCCATTCTGGGGCTTGCACCTTTTTTTTTTTTTTTTAAGTTTCAGGAGTAGAATTTAGTGATTCATCAGTTGCATAAAACACCCAGGGCTCATCACATCACGTGCCCTCCTTCATGCCCGTCCCCCAGTTACCCCATCCCCCACCCCCTCCCCTCCAGCAACCCTCAGGTTGTTTCCTAGATTTAAAGTGTCCCTCTCTGATTTCCTCTTACTTTACTTTTCCCTCCCTTCCCCTATGATCCTGGTTTGTTTCTTCAATTCCACATATGAGAGAGATCATATGGCATTTGCTTTTCTCTGACTGACTTATTTCACTCAGCATAATACCGGGGCTGCCTCTGAGAAGCAAAGAGCAAAGCCTCAGGGCCTCATCTGAAGGTCAAAGTCCTCCAGTCAATGGTCCTGAGGCCACCCCCACCCCCTGCCTGCCCGCCAGCACCATTGCCCCTCCCTGGGACTCCATGCCCTTGGGGAAGGGCCGGGAGATGCCTTTTGAGCATCACTTTCCACACCACCCACTCCGTGGAACAGGAAAGAGGCAAAAAGTATTGCCCAGCCCCCTACCCCAATTCTGTCCCTGGTTCATCACAGAGGCGACACTGGTTACCCTCCTAGGTGTGACAGGAACCAGGGCAAAGTCAGCTGAGCCCACCAAGGGGATGCATTGGCTCCCAGTACCAGAGAGGGCATGAGATGCTGGGATACCAGTTGTAGGGGAGGGGGGTCTGGGTCTGTCTCACCCAGGCCGTGCCCTGACTCCTGCATGCCTGGCTGAGGGCTGGGTGAGTGGCTGAAAGAACAGGCTCTTCTCTCCGAGACTCTCCTGAAGAAGTCCCTGGAACGGCCTCCCTGGCCCTGCCTGGGTCGCATGCCCGCCTCCTGGGCCAGTCACCGCAGCTGGGCACTCCCGTCCATGGTCTCTCTGTCATATCTGGGGGCTCCTCCCTGGGCCAGCATCCAGAGCTGACGGAGTCAGGCACTGAAGGACCCCGACCCCTGAGCTGAGAAAAGCCCCCTGGAGGCGCCACACACATGGGAGGGGGCAGAATGCCAGGGTGAAGGGGAACACCTTCAGTGGGAAAAAAGGGCAACCAAAAAATTATGAAAATAAGTTATCCTACATTTAACGAAATTAGGTTATAAACACATCTCTGTCCTAAATCCTGGGTCAACTGTGCCCTCTATGTGTATTAAAGCCTGTGTGATTTGGCATCTCTCCTCTTTTGTTTTTCTCCGTGTGATCATGAAAAACACCACTTATAACAATACCTTCAAGGGCTCTAACACTTTTACTATGGGTTTCTCCGAATCCTGGAAACTCAGATCAAAGGGAGCAAGCCATGCCTGCCTGTGGGCAGAGGGAGCTGGAGCAGTCTGGTGTGTGAGGGGAGGGGGCTGGGGTGTGAGG